>NC_084632.1:18731677-18856677 GCF_033978795.1 Nerophis ophidion | reverse complement strand
TGACAATCATTGGTACTTTAACTTTAACTTTGACCACAGTATCAGTTGCTATATAGAGTGGCAATTTCCATCATTTTCAGCAGACTGCATTGCAATATGATTAACCCTGTTCCCTTTTCCTCCCAAGCCAGAATGGAGCCACATGAATCCTTTCCCTATTTTAACACATGATTAAATACTGCCACGCCTCTATTTGTATACAAGGGCTATTCAACTAAATCGTTTTAGGGGCCGCGTTTACAGAAAACTATGAAACGTGGGGGCCCTTCAATATTAGTATTATTTTGAAAACCAGTATTTCATACACATTTCAGACTCAATAGCCCTGCCGGAATCAATAACCTACTAAGAGGCATAGTGGTTAGAGTGTCCGCCCTGTGTTCGGTAGGTTGTGAGTTCAAACCTCGGCCGAGTCATACCAAAGACTATAAAAATGGGATCCATTACCTCTCTGCTTGACACTCAGCATCAAGGGTTGGAATTGGGGGTTAAATCACCAAAAATTATTTCCGGGCACTGATGCCACTGCTCCCCTCACCTCCCAGGGGGTGATCAAGGGTGATGGGTCAAATGCAGAGAATAATTTCGCCAGACCGAGTATGTGTGACAATCATTGGTACTTTGACTTTTAACTTATGCGAAACCCTAGTGTCTATTGCAAAAATCCATCCATTTTCTACCGCTTATTCCCTTTCAGGGTCGCGGGGGGCGCTGGCGCCTATCTCAGCTACAATCGGGCGGAAGGCAGGGTACACCCTGGACAAGTCGCCACCTCATCGCAGGGCCAACACAGATAGACAGACAACATTCACACTCACATTCACACACTAGGGCCAATTTAGTGTTGCCAATCAACCTATCCCCAGGTGCATGTCTTTGGAAGTGGGAGGAAGCCGGAGTACCCGGAGGGAACCCACGCATTCACCCTGGCTAAATTGAAATCCTAGGAAAACTTTATATGTAAACCTGAATTGAATTAAATGCATATTTTTGACCTCATTAAGAACTATTGTGGATGCAAAAAAACCCAAGTATAACCCTTGTGCAATCTTAAGATTGACTATGCACATTTACTTTTAAGATCTAAAAGGGATCCGCTCTTAAGTGTCAACATTACCTTTTTTTTAAACTTTAAATGGTAGAAGTATTTTAACACATTTGATCTATCTATTGATATGAAGTTTCATTATTTCTTACGTTTTTTAAGTTTAGTCACCTTTTAGTCAGAAATATTTTTTCAATTTTTCATAACATCATAGATTTTTATACAAGTAGTAAAATATTATTTTTAAACATACATATATACATACATATACAAAAATATATATACGTATATACATAAGTATATATACATATATATGCATATATACATAAATATATATATACATACATATATATATATATATAAGGCTTCACGGTGGCAGAGGGGTTAGTGCGTCTGCCTCACAATACGAAGGTCCTGAGTAGTCAGGGTTCAATCCCGGGCTCGGGATCTTTCTGTGTGGAGTTTGCATGTTCTCCCCGTGAATGCGTGGGTTCCCTCCGGGTACTCCGGCTTCCTCCCACTTCCAAAGGCATGCACCTGGGGATAGGTTGATTGGCAACACTAAATTGGCCCTAGTGTGTGAATGTGAGTGTGAATGTTCTCTGTCTGTGTTGGCCCTGCGATGAGGTGGCGACTTGTCCAGGGTGTAAACCGCCTTCCGCCCGATTGTAGCTGAAATAGGCACCAGCGCCCCCCCACGGCCCCAAAGGGAATAAGTGGTAGAAAATGGATGGACATATATATTTATACATACACCTTTATATATACACATATATATACAGTATATATACATATATATACAGTATATATATATATATACACCTTTACATATACACATATATATACACCTTTACATATACACATATATATATATATATATATATATATATATATATATAAATATATATATATATATATTTATATTAGGGATGTGTGAAAAAATCGATTCGAATACAAATCGGATCGAATATGTTGTGCGATTCAGAATCGATTCTCATTTTTTAAAAACCAATACACAGTAATACCATAACAATGCAATCCAATTCCAAAACCAAACCTGACCCAGCAACACTCAGAACTGCAATAAACAGAGCAATTGAGTGGAGACACAGACACGACACAGAACAAACCAAAAGTAGTGAAACAGAAATTAATATTATCAACAACAGTATCAATATTAGTTATACTTTTAGCATAGCAGTGATTAAAAATCCCTCATTGACATTATCATTAGACATTTATAAAAATAAAAAAAAAGAACACTAGTGTCACGGTGGCTTACACTTGCATCGCATCTCATAAGCTTGACAACACACCGTGTCCAATATTTTCACAAAGATAAAATAAGTCATATTTTTGGTTTGTTTAATAGTTAAAACAAATTTACATCATTGCAACCAGTTGATAAAACATTGTCCTTTTTTTTAAATCTACTACTCTGCTTGCATGTCAGCAGACAGGGGTAGATCCTGCTGAAATCCTATGTATTGAATGAATACAGAATGGTTTTGAATCGGAAAAATATAGTTTTTGAATCGAGAATCGAATCGAAAAAAATCGATATATTATCGAATCGTGGCCCCGAAGAATCCATATTGAATCGAATCGTGGGACACCCAAAGATCCACAGCCCTAAAATATATATGTATACATACATATATAGTCAAGGTTTCTGTAGTTTATCCGTTATACAGTGCTCAATACTGGGATAGAACGGAATATACGTTAGGTCAGGAAAAACACATATATATATATATATATATATATATATATATATATATATATATATATATATATATATATATATATATATATTATATATATATATATATATATATATATAAATGAGTTATGTGTGCGTATGTGTGTATATATGTATATACACTTTTTTTTCTTTAAGTCACTTGTGCTTCTAAAAATTGTCATTTCCTCCTGCATATTTACAGTGTATTTACCAAAATGAAAATTGCTGCACTCTAAATTTGACATTTCAGATCTCATTGTAAACATACGGATATACACTAAAAGTAGGAGAAATTGCCCTAACAATTGACTGAAGTGAACACTCACATCTAAAATCACAAATATTGAGTGATTTATAAGGAATAGAGGAGCTAAGTATAAAAAGAGAATTTAGTGCAATGCATTGACTCCACATCTGGCCTACCGTCTTCGTTTCTGCACAATATCGATGGGTCGATTGACGGCGCACGGTGACCCGCAGATATTCCCGTTGCGCATTTTGAAGTAGCGGTCCTGGAACGAGGGGGCCAGATACACACAGTTAGTCGGCAAACTCATGTTTGCAGTCGTGGTGGGGTTCAGCCTTTCTTCTTTCTGGTTGTTCTCCCCTAATCGTCCCCTTCCTCCTCCTCCCCCGGACACTCCGCTACTCCTCGACTCTTGTGCGCGCTCTCCTTTCCCCTCACGCCGCACCGGGTTTCCTTTGACGCACGGACAGATGGAGGAAAGCCCTCCTCGCTGTGTTTCGGCTGCATGCCGCCCGTCAGAAGCGCGCCCAAAGCCAAGTTGGCGCTGGCTTTTAAGGAGCCATTTCCTTACTGCTTCATGCGGTTGTGAAAAGCTGGACACAAACGTGACGGCGGAGACCGAGGCGGTTTGTTTTCAAATCCAAACTGAGCGGAACTCTCTGAGGATACACTCCTCCCTCACTCTGCCCCTCTATGGCTCTTTCTGCTTGTCTCCTCCTTCCCCCGGCACATGGTCAGAGTGTGCCTTTAAAAAAACACATGAACTATGAGCGTGTGTATGTACAGAATGTGTGTGAGCGTGTGTGTGCAAAAGCGGCAGGGACGGGAGGGCCTATGATTGGGCAATCTAGTTGTTGTAGCTGCATCACGCGTGTCAGTACTTTTGAGTCAGAAACATGCAGTGTTGTGCAGATAAATATGCACTTATGTCAAGGACTAGACTGGTAAAGTTTAGGATTCAAAAGTTATACTTCAGTAAAATGCCTGAGGACACATTTATACACTGCCTGCACCTCTGCAAGAAAACATTGAAGTAGGGATGTTGTACAAGGGCCCAAAGCACAGTTATAGAAAACAATGTCTTCAATGTAAATATAAAATAAATATTAAATCAGCGAGAAGCGTTGAGAATGCCCTTGCCCCCCGTTGCACCTCGGGGTTAAGTCGGCGGTAACGACCGTCCCACTTATCGACCCACCATCAAACATTTCAGAAAGATTGGCGCATGTGGAAGGAGGATATGACCGTTGTAATTGTCCACCACAAGAGTGCGATATTGGCACCACAACAATTATGCAGTTGTGTCTTACTCAATGCTAAGTCGGCGGTCACAACCTCCCCAATTATCGACCCACCAACGAAAATCTCAGAAAGATTGGAGTATGGGGAAGGATGTTATGACCGTTGTAATTTTCCACCACAAGTGGGCGATATTGGTGTCGATATTAACATGTAGTGGTGATCAGACCCAAACGTAAACGCTTTATATCAGTTTGGAAGGCGAGCTGATCATCTGAAATGCAGTAATGACAGGCTAGCAATAAGCAGTTTGACGCCAGGCTCCACCCACTACAAATGGATACGAATAGGTAATAAAAAAGTTAAAGTGCCCACATACTAGGTGTGGCGAAATTATTCTCTGCATTAGACCCATCACCCTAGATCAGTATTTTTCAACCACTGTTCCGCGGCACACTAGTGTACCGTGAGATATTGCCTGGTGTGCCGGGGGAAATGATGTGATCTCACCTTATTGGGTTAAAAATATTTTTTGCACACCAGTAATTATCATCTGCAAACAGCTAATTGATTTATGGATGTCAGGAACATGGTATGTCGTGATCACAATGTGCAGACGACAGCGGGAGTTAGTGTGCAGGTAAAAGGGTATCTAATGCTTAAACCAAAAATAAACAAAAGGCGAATGCAGCCAAGAAGAGGCATTGAAGCTTAGGGATGGCTGTGCAAAACGAAACAAAAACTGAACTTGTTGTGGGACATGCGCATTCTGCGTCTCTCTCCGCTGCGAGTCCAACCAGAGGACCCGCCGACAGCGCACTCCAGACACGCCCCCGCATTCATCAAGCGGACCGCGCCCACTCTCCGCCGCAGCCGGCTGCAGGACACACCTGTGACTGACGATGAGCAGCATAAAAGACCAGTGGACACAGGGATCCGTGCGGGAACTTAGTTCCAAATGCGTACCGTAAGCAATCACCCTGCTTTATGCAAACCTGCTCTCCCTGTGCCCTGTACCTCTACGTGTTCTCAGTGTCTTCTCCCGTGTCCCCACAGAATCCTCCGTCGCCCGCAAGGTGAGCTGTGCGTCTCACTCTTTTCCCTGGATCTCCCTCTGGATTCTGACTGCCTCCTTTGTACCTTGACTCCTCACTCGTTTGACCTGAACCCTCTGCCTGCCCCACGGACTTCCGCGTTCTCTTTTGTCAACACTTGGGTAAAACACACTTCAGTTAATTAACACACTTAGACTTACACCATACACTCTAGAGTTTTTGCCACGCTCCATTTACTTAGTATGTTTTCTGTTGATTGATTATTACATATATATACATTTGTTAATATAGATATATATATATATATATATTTTAATAAATCTTTGGACATACTGCCACCTGGTGTCCGTTTGCCGTCACGTCCTCCTTAGTAAACCATAACAGTAAGTTCCCGCCAGAAAAATTAAATAGTAGGACCTGACGGCACAGTATTTTTTGTTGTTGTTGTTGTTTTCATAGCCCCCAGTGACTTTAGCTCTGTCCCAGTGACTTTTTGTTTGTTTTTTTTTGGTTTTCTCAACTTTCCTCCTTCCTTTTTGCCCCTGTCACGATGTCTTTTTCCTCCACCATGGACAATTTTTATAGTCCTCAACACTCCGTCAAGGGACTGTTTAATTTCAATACGGGGAGGGATGAATTTGCCCGGCGCCTGGCCACCCACCTCCCACCCTTAGTGACAATTCCTCAGTCAGCTGGAGGCGTTTGGCATCCGCGTTCGGAAGGGGGGGATAGTGCTGGTGACTGTGCTGATGTGGTGGCGCATCTACACCCAGCCAGGCAAACCCCTGCCATACCTATACCATCTGTTTTTCATTTTTGTACTGGTGGCTGTGCTAATGTGGTAGCACAGCTGCAACCAGACAGACTTCCCCCTGCCCGAGATATCCCACCTATCTTCCGTTTTTCCCAGCCGCAGCCACCAGTCCCCTGGCTAGCCTCCGAGCTAGTACCTGTCCCGAAGCTAGCGCCCGAGCTAGCGCCAGTCCCCGAGCTAGCCCCCGAGCTGGCGCCAGTCCCCGAGCTAGCCCCCGAGCTAGCGCCAGTCCCCGAGCTAGCCCCCGAGCTAGCGTCAGTCCCCGAGCCAGCCCCCGAGCTAGCGTCAGCCCCCGAGCTAGTGTCAGTCCCCGAGCCAGCCCCCGAGCTAGCGTCAGTCCCCGAGCCAGCCCCCGAGCTAGCGCCAGTCCCCGAGCTAGCGTCAGTCCCCGAGCCAGCCCCCGAGCTAGCGTCAGCCCCCGAGCTAGTGTCAGTCCCCGAGCCAGCCCCCGAGCTAGCGTCAGTCCCCGAGCCAGCCCCCGAGCTAGCGTCAGTTCCCGAGCTAGCCCCCGAGCTAGCCCCAGTCCCCGAGCTAGCCCCCGAGCCAGCGGCAGTCCCCGAGCTAGCCCCCGAGCTAGCACCAGCCCCTTGGCAAGCCCCTGAGCTAGCACCTGTCCCCAGGCTAGCCTGTGAGCTAGCACCCATACCTAGGCTGGCCCTGACCCCTGCCCCTCAGCCAGTAGCACTGGCTTCAGCTCCTCAGCCATCTCCTCGTGTCCGGCGGGCTGCAGCACGGCGCCGCCCACCTCCTTGTGTCCGGCGGTCCTCACTACAGTGCCGTCCACCTCCTCGTGTCCGGCGGCCCGCACCAGGGAACCATTCGCGCCCACCTTACCGACGGCCAAGACGTCGACCGTTCTTTGGTCGTCCACTTCGCCGGCCGCAGC
Organism: Nerophis ophidion; assembly: GCF_033978795.1. Lineage (NCBI taxonomy): Eukaryota > Metazoa > Chordata > Actinopteri > Syngnathiformes > Syngnathidae > Nerophis > Nerophis ophidion. The sequence goes on along the minus strand of NC_084632.1, from coordinate 18,849,647 downwards.
GGCGGTCCACCCGGCGCCGCCACCAGACTTGTCCCCGATGGCTTCTGAGACACTTGGGCTGGCGACCCACCACCAGTTCACCCCTCCACCCTCCCTTGATTTTTGTTCCTGCTTTTGGGGGTGTTCAGATTCTAGGACATCTGGAATCTGTCCATAGGGGGGGGATACTGTTGTGGGACATGCGCATTCTGCGTCTCTCTCCGCTGCGAGTCCAACCAGAGGACCCGCCGACAGCGCACTCCACACACGCCCCCGCATTCATCAAGCGGACCGCGACCACTCTCCGCCGCAGCCGGCTGCAGGACACACCTGTGACTGACGATGAGCAGCATAAAAGACCAGTGGACACAGGGATCCGTGCGGGAACTTAGTTCCAAATGCGTACCGTAAGCAATCACCCTGCTTTATGCAAAGCTGCTCTCCCTGTGCCCTGTACCTCAACGTGTTCTCAGTGTCTTCTCCCGTGTCCCCACAGAATCCTCCGTCGCCCGCAAGGTGAGCTGTGCGTCTCACTCTTTTCCCTGGATCTCCCTCTGGATTCTGACTGCCTCCTTTGTACCTTGACTCCTCGCTCGTTTGACCTGAACCCTCTGCCTGCCCCACGGACTTCCGCGTTCTCTTTTGTCAACACTTGGGTAAAACACACTTCAGTTAATTAACACACTTAGACTTACACCATACACTCTAGAGTTTTTGCCACGCTCCATTTACTTAGTATGTTTTCTGTTGATTGATTATTACATATATATACATTTGTTAATATAGATATATATATATATATATATTTTAATAAATCTTTGGACATACTGCCACCTGGTGTCCGTTTGCCGTCACGTCCTCCTTAGTAAACCATAACAGAACTGGCTGCAAAGTAAACAAAAACAGAATGCTGGACAACAGCAAAGACTTACAGCATGTGGAGCAGTAGACGGCGTCCACAAAGTACATCCGTACATGACATGGCAATCAACAACAAAATAGTACACTCTACACACAGGAAAACACCAAAAAAGTCCAAATAGGTCACGGTGTGATGTGACAGGTGGTGGCAGTAGACCTACTTTGAAACCAGCTATAGTGGCTATGCAAAACAAAACTAAACTGAACTGGCTGCAAAGTAAACAAAAACAGAATGCTGGACAACAGCAAAGACTTACAGCATGTGGAGCAGCAGACGGTGTCCACAAAGTACATCCGTACATGACATGACAATCAACAACAAAGTAGGAAACACTACACACAGAAAAACACCAAAAAAGTCCAAATAAGTCACGGCGTGATGTGACAGGTGGTGACAGTAGACCTACTTTGAGACGAGCTACAGTGGCTAAGGAAAACAAAACTAAAACTGAACTGGCTGCAAAGTAAACAAAAACAGAATGCTGGACAACAGCAAAGACTTACAGCATGTGGAGCAGCAGACGGCGTCCACAAAGTACATCCGTACATGACATGACAATCAACAACAAAATAGGAAACACTACACAGAGGAAAACACCAAAAAAGTCCAAATAAGTCATGGCGTGATGTGACAGGTGGTGACAGTAGACCTACTTTGAGACGAACTATAGTGGCTATGCAAAACGAAACTAAAACTGAACTGGCTGCAAAGTAAACAAAAACAGAATGCTGGACCACAGCAAAGACTTACAGCATGTGGCGCAGCAGACGGCGTCCACAAAGTACATCCGTGCATAACATGACAATCAACAACAAAATAGTGGTTTGAATTGATATCCTACAGTTGCGAGAACCAATTTTTTTTTTTTTCAATATCGCTAAAGAGTAGAGTTTATTTTTTTTAGGTTCTCCGCTAGTGGTGTGCCTCGGGATTTTTTAAATGAAAAAAATGTGCCATGGCTCCAAAAAATTAGAAAAACACTGCCCTAGATCACCCCCTGGGTACTGAATGATCCAGCAATTTAGGGTGTCACTGCATTTGTACCAACTCTGATGAAGATCTGAATGTCTGGAACCAAGTTATAAATGTTAAAAGTTTTGTGCCAAACCATCAGACCAAGGTTCGACCCGCATCCTATAGCGCAGCCAAAATTCCTTTGCAAGATATTATCGCCAGTCTGTCACTTTAACCACAATTCGTTATGTCAAAGTCCCGACGAAGAATTTGTTAAAGTACGACTTCGGTTTTTGGCCTCAAAATGGCCGACGGAAACTAAGATGCCTGACTTCCTGCTTGTTTTCAAATATGGGCTTTTACGTGAGTCCCGTCTTGACAGACTTCTCCAGCGATTTTTTTCCTAATGATACATGATTCTGGTGGTAAGAGTTATTGTTTTCTAATTTTCAGGGGGGCGCTACGGAATGCATTTTGAGATTTCGTATGCGGTAACCCCAAGATATAGACATTTTTGCCAGAACCAGATGCACTTGCAAAAAGTAAATTTTTGTGCAGGTTAAACGCCTCGGAAAGGCAATCAAAGTTGGGGGAAAATAATACACATAGTAATTACAATAGGGCTCTCCCAGCCTTTGCTGCACGGGCCCTAATAACCTTGACAGTTCAATCATAGGGTTGCTTTAATCCATATTAAAAATGTTCAACTAACTACGCTCCCCGATATCAAAAATTCAAAATGGTTTGTTCCACCTGGATAGCGGCAAACCCAGCATGGAACACCTCTCTCAACACAGACGCCATAAAATCATCAAATCTCACCTATAGATAGATAGATAGATAGATAGATAGATAGATAGATAGATAGAACTTTATTGATTACTTCAGGAGAGGTCCTTCAGGAAAATTAAAATTCCAGCAGCAGTGTACAGAGTTGAGATCAATTTAAAAAGTAAAAAGTAAATAATGGGGGTATAAATGGAAACAAAATAGAAACATATTACAATAAGAATAAGCATTCACACGCAGCACCAGCATTTGTTTTAAACTACTGTAGTGGCGTTCTGTACAAAAAGTGCACTTTGATTTAGTGTTGTTTTAAATTGTCATCTTAGTGTCATCATGCACAAAAGTGCACTCATAGCTTGTTTTAAAATGTCTCTGACAAACTTGCACTTTCTCTTTTGAAATGACATAAATGTTTGTGCCACTGCTTAATAACTGTTAAATAAATACAGTTTTGGTCAATTGACTTAGTTGTGATTTCCCTCTCTGCATGAAAGTTTAAAATGAGCATATATTAATGCAGTATGAAGAAGAATGTTTTAATGTAAACACATGGAATCATCATACTGCTGTGATTATACGCATCAAGTGTTCATTCAAGGCTAAGGCAAAAATATCAAGATATATATCGTGCATCGTGACATGGCCTGAAAATATTGAGTAATTAAAAAAAGTCCATATCGCCCAGCCCTATTCTTAAGTGTCTGTGTTGGTATTATTAACGTGCAATAGCATTATTTTTGTATTGTTTCCGTTTTGTAAATTCACCAAAACGTCCCTATGGAGTCATTAAGTATGTTCAGCTGATTGGAGAGCAAGCTTCCGCAGCTATCGGGTCCATGACGATGACTTCTATTTTGTTTGATCAGCCGTTTTACTGCCGTGTGACAGGCACAGTTTGGAATCAATTAGGTATGTAAATAAACATTTACAAAATCTTTCGTATTGGTATATATCTGCTGCTAATATATGTAAACATGTTTATTTCTTCTAAAATTTGGTGTGTGGGGCTTAAATAACGGTGCTCTCTATAGTCTGTAAAATACAGTATTTTTAGATGATATGAATCCATTTTGTTCAGGGGAGAACACACAAAAGGTAACATAAAAAAAGGGACAGGAAAACAATGAATAAATTAAAGAAATGGTTTGAGAGAAAAGGACAGTCCTTGAATCTCAGCAAAGTTATGTTTCTTCCTACTCCGTTTCAGACATGTAAATAATGAGAAACTGGAAATATGTGATGTACCACATTGTAAAAGAATGCATGTTTAAATGAATTAAAACCATAACCACGAGACACATCACAGTGGTTCTGAATTTTAAAGACATGGTAACTTGATGCCAGCTCATTAGCAAACAAGATACACTGCCAACAACTGCCGTGTGACTTGCCAGTGGGGCGTAGAAAGAAATGACACCTGGACACTTTTCTGAACATGCACATAATATCGACCTTCTTTTTAAAGCTGCGCACGTGTGTTCAAATGCTCTTTTCGTCATTTTAATGTATTTAAATGATCCAATCGCAGGTTTCAATATCGATGGACTCGTTGGACCTGGTATGTCATCAACCGACTTGCTGCTGTCGCCATCATGGACAAATATTTGTTTTATGAGACATAGGGCAAAGGGGCCCAGTCAGACGTGTTGGTGGGCACATCACAGAAGAAAATGGGTTAGGAGAGGAGGGACCATCAAATGTCCAAAAAGACAACCTATAAACAACCATTTACGTATTTCTGATACTGGAAATCCCCAGCATCAAACTATGATTACTGTTAACATGGACATATTCTCATGTGGACTTGTCAAAAATCTGTTATTATTTTTTTAATCTAACAAAAATGGAATTTGATGCCTGTTTTGCACTGAACAATTATATGGGAACCAAATTGCTCATTCATTAGTTTTTAGTGCAAAATAACAAATGTAATGACATGAAAACATAAAGTTGCACTATATTTGGATTACTAACCCAGCTTAAGACTGTGCTCCACGGGAGACAGTAAGAATGTTTGGACAATTTTCCATTAAATTCTTGGCAATGACGGAGCAGGAAAAGGCTAAGAATATAATTCCAGTAAAATTTAATACGGTCTGTGTGTGTGAAAGAAATAGTCCTTGAGAATCATGATGTCAATTCTAAGCAAAGAAAATCCAGATTCACATTTTTCCCAGAATCAAGCAGCAACATTTGAAATTAGTCTAAGATTCTATGATTGGAATCAGAGGAGTCTGATTTGACTATCAACCTTGCAATCTTAACGCCTGATATTGAACTCCCCATTCTCTTACGTGGAAGGAAGCACGTAAGTGAGTAGCAGGTGTGTTGGGAGGATTGCTCAATTGTGTCATGTAAACAGCTGGCTGTGTTTTGGCCTCCCACATCTCCTGTTATATAAAATCTATTTGTTGGCACACAATATTTTACTACTGTATTTTCCAGACTACAAGCCGTTACATTTTTCCTACGCTTGGCACCCTGGGGCTTATAACATGGTGCAGCTAATGGATGGATTTTTCTTCGCCAACTGAGGTCAAAACATTTTGTATTCAACAAATACTTTTCAGAAAATACCCACAGAGACTGAAAAGATGTGTCATTGTGCTATGGCGCCACCTTTTGGACAAGTTTGCTCACTGCAGGTGGCCTGAGTTGAACGTCAAGAGTATTTGCCTTTGTTTAGTGCTGTGAAGCAGAAGTACAAGTGCTGTTACGCATTCTAGTCATCCATAGCATTTTCACTTGTAGGGTTTCTTCATTCATCACTGCAAGCAATGTTTGTAAGTTTCTTAATATAATTAAAATGATTCATATTACCGCTACTCAACTGTCACGTGTTTGATAGTAGTGTTTTAATTAATATTTGTATGTGCTATAGTAATGTAATCATTAGCATTAGCTAATATGCTAACACGTTTACAAGTGTCCGTATCAGACCCAAGAACCTCAGAAAATATGATTTAGACTTTTTTAGAACTGGGCTAGGGGCTTCACGGTGGCAGAGGGGTTAGTGCGTCTGCCTCACAATACGAAGGTCCTGCAGTCCTGGGTTCAAATCCAGGCTCGGGATCTTTCTGTGTGGAGTTTGCATGTTCTCCCCGTGAATGCGTGGGTTCCCTCCGGGTACTCCGGCTTCCTCCCACTTCCAAAGACATGCACCTGGGGATAGGTTGATTGGCAACACAAAATTGGCCCTAGTGTGTGAATGTGAGTGTGAATGTTGTCTGTCTCTCTGTGTTGGCCCTGCGATGAGGTGGCGACTTGTCCAGGGTGTACCCCGCCTTACGCCCGATTGTAGCTGAGATAGGCGCCAGCGCCCCCCGCGACCCCGAAAGGGAATAAGCGGTAGAAATGGATGGATGGATAGAACTGGGCTATATGGCCTTTTATTAATATCTCGATTATTTAAGGCCATGTCAAGATACATGATATATATCTCAATATTTTGCCTTAGCCTTGAATTAATACTTGATGCATATAATCACAGCAGTATGATGATTCTATGTGTCTACATTAAAACATTTTTCATACTGCATTAATATATGCTCATTTTAAAATTGTATGCAGACAGGGAAATCACAACTATGTCAATTTACCAAAACTGTATTTATTAAACAGTTATTAAACAGTGGCACAAAGATTCATGTCAATTCAAAACAGAAAGTGCAAGATTATCAAAGACATTTTAAAACAAGCTATTAGTGCACTTTTGTGAATGATGTCACCAAAATGACTTATCAAAACAACACTAAATTAAAGTGTACCTTTTGTACAGAACGCCACTACAATAGTTACAAACAAATAAAGTGCACTTCTGTGCATGATGTCACACAAAATATATTTCAGTAACTGTCAAATAAAAATGAGCTGCATAATAGGAAATCAAATAAAGTATGTCCTTCTCTATGTGGTAGGTTCCTGCGGACGTTATCTCCTTCTGTTGTTGACTATTTTTTTCAAACGGTGTTGATATGGAAATGGTTGCTTCGGTATTTTGTTGGTGTGGCACCGGCCGCAGATGTTGACATGCAGAGTTTCAAGCACTCCTCATTCTCTAGTGGGTGACTTTGAAAATGATGCTTTAGTAGCAGTACTGCTAGTTTTTGTAACAATGCTTTTGCCACATAAATGTTCAACATATTCCCGCTTAAAGCCAAACCACCGCCAGATGATGGACTCCGTGCTGTTTTTCTTGGAATTAATTATTCCTCCATTTGTTACCAGATGCACACACTCTCTCTCTTGTATTACCACCGGCACCGCACCGTTAGCATCACAGCAAATGTTACCATTTCGCTGCATGTCTGCTTCGCAAGAGCGTGTGACGTTGCACACGTGACGTGTGTAAGAAGGTATACTTGTTTAAGTGTCTGCGAGAAGAAGAGACAAGAAAGAGTTGCAAACACATGCAGTGTAATGCCCGCAGCTAAAAGCAACTGCGTGAGAATGAACAGTATACTCAAATGTCACGATATAGTCATTTTCTATATCGCACAGAGACAAACCCGCGATAAATCGAGTATATACTGCATATATATTGCCCAGCCCTAGCATTTTTTTAGGTGGAAAAATGTTCGCAAATCAGATTTAAAAAAACAACAAAAACATCATGGATGGAAGGATTGTCAACTATGGGCAAAATCTAATAAAATCCGACTCAACTATTAAAACCTTTAGTTGAAGACAGTCCTTTTATGCTTAAACAAAGCTCTTTTGTTCTCTAGTTTAGCAAATTCAGACAGTAAAAGAATCTGAAGGCTCAATCGTGTATGAATATCAAAAAACCTGAATAGGATTATTAACCATCCACATTATATGTAACGTTTCAACTCATTGTTCAGATGAAATACCACCCTTGACCCTTTTCTGACCTGTTACAAATCCCCCCATTTTTTGGGTTTTGTCACACAAACCTTCAAAAAGGAGACCCTGACTTTTGCTCAAACAAGCTACTTTTAACACCAAAAAGGCAATCCCCGTTTTAAGCCTGAGACTTGAAAAATTGTGCAAGCATTGTGGAGTTATAATGCACCAACAACCATTTACACACTTGACATTTTTAAGACTAAATGTTCAATTTTGGTTTTAAAGGTCAAAGTCATGACCTCAGCCGTCCCCACGTCCCTGCTGAGCACACAACATGAAACTAATGGGAATTCTCTGTGTCAACAAGACAAACAGGAAGGAGCAGCTAAAGCTGACTCATAGGAACAGAATTAGTGCTCTTACATCACTTTGCAATTAGGGCTGGCTCGGCTCACATTTATACAGTTTTCAACCAAAACAGACTCCGTGATTTAGTGTTACTGAGCCTTTTTACTCTCCATGCGTTATTTGCCACAATGGTAACCAGATGCTAAAGACCTTACCTGAGATAACGTAGTACAAATCAAAGCAATGCCTCCAGACTAATTGACTGAAATTTGTGGTATTGTGTGAGTTGGATGATCGCCTCGGTAAAAGCTTACGTCAAAACCGAGCACACATGTTAGAGGCCTGACTCACTGTGGTGAACGCTGTCGGAAGAAGCCGGAAGCAAAAGAAGAAGGCAGGGTGTGAAACATGACATTAAAAGAGTTCTACATGGAATGTACACACATTTAAAGGGTCTCTCTGAAGATTGTTGGTTGTTGAATATAGATAGGGCTGGGCGATACAGTTTAAAATTGATATCCCAGGCCAAATCCAGGCTTTCAAAAAGAATTTAATTATGGCTACTTGTAACTAGGGCTGGGCGATATGGCCTTTTTTTAATACCTCAATATTTTTTAGGCCATATCGCGATACGCGATATACAATATTTTTATATTGTATATCGCATTGTATATATACAGTTTTTTTCATAGTTTGGCCGGGGGTGCGACATATACTCCGGAGCAATTTATGTGTGAAATTATTAACACATTACCGTAAAATCCATCCATCCATTTTCTACCGCTTGTCCCTTTTGGGGTCACGGGTGGTCTCAGTTGCATTTTGGCGGAAGGTGGTGTACACACTGGACGAGTCGCCACCTCATCGCAGAGCCAACACAGATAGACAAACAACATTCACACTCACATTCACACACTAGGGACCATTTAGTGTTGCCAATCAACCTATCCCCAGATGCATGTCTTTGGAGGTTGGAGGAAGCCGGAGAACCCGGAGGGAACCCACGCAGTCACGGGGAGAACATGCAAACTCCACACAGTAAGATCCCCAGCCCGGGATTGAACCCAGGACTACTCAGGACCTTCGTATTGTGAGGCACAGGCACTAACCCCTGTCCCACCGTGCTGCCCACTGGAAATCTCATGTAAAAAATATACAACATAAAGTAGCAAGAAACATGTCAATAATGAATAAAACAAAATATGTTTTGGACCAAAAATCCCTTCATATTCTCTACTGCTCGCTAATACCATATCGGAGTTATTGTGTAAAAATATGGGGAAATAACTACAAATGTGTGCTTCATTCACTATCAAATAATATTATTTATCTAATTCGTGGAAGAGACGAAGAAAATGTCAGCAATCATCACACACACGTTAGCAATTGTCACATACACGTCAACCAATAAGAATTTGGTGGGGGAAGGTCATGGCAGAAGGGCATTGTGGGTCATGGAATGCTAACTGCTATATGCTACTGCCATACCTATTATAATGGATCATTGATTGATTGATACTTTTATTAGTAGATTGCACAGTACAGTACATATTCCGTACAATTGACCACTAAATGGTAACACCCGAATAAGTTTTTCAACTTGTTTAAGTCGGGGTCCACGTCTCATCTCATCATTGGCGGTAACTTATAAAAACTGAGAAGGACTGAACAAAAATGGCACCGAAAAGGAAATCATGTACTGCAAATTACACAATATCAAATAATATTATTTGTTTCAATTGCGGAAGAGACCAAGAAAATGTCAGCAATCGTCACACACACGTCAGCAATTGTCACACACACGTCAACCAATAAGAATTCGGCGGGTGAGGGGAGGGGGAGCTATTAAAGTGGATCATTTCATCGTTGGCGGTAACTTATAAAAACTGAGAAGGGCTGAACAAAAATTGGACCGAAAAGTAAATCATTAAATAAATCGATAAAAAGCTCTGATTTATATTCTTTTGCTTGGCTTAAAACGTTTTAGTGTAACTACTGTAAATTCCGGACTATAAACCGATACTTTTTTCCTACGCTTTGGGCCCTGCGGCTTATTAGGCAGTGGATTTTTATTCGCTGACGGCCATATGTCAAAGAGTAAAAATTTAAAAAACACACAAGCGAAGACACCGAAAAGTTGTGTTATGGCGCCATCTTTTAGAAGGATTCGCTCACCGCGCAGTGAACGTCTACAGTAAAAACGGTAAATGGGTTGTACTTGCATAGCGCTTTTCTATCTTCATGGTGCTGAAAGCGCTTGGACACTATTTCTACATTCACGCACTGATGGCGTAAGCTGCCATGCAAGGCCCTAACCTGTCCCATCAGGAGCAAGGGTGAAGTGTCTTGTCGAAGGACAAAACGAACATGACTTCTGTTTAGTGCTTTCAAACGGACGTTTTCTAGTCGTCCATAGTGTTTCTACTTGACTTGTATGGGTTCTTCATTGATTGATTGATTGATTGAACATTTTATTAGTAGATTGTACAGTACATATTCCGTACAATTGACCACTAAATGGTAACACCCAAATAAGTATTTGAACTTGTTTAACGGAAATCAATTTTGTAAGTTTTACAATATAACTAAAACAATTCATACTTACTAAATTGTCTCCTGTGTGTTGTCTGTAAGGGTGTTTTAATTCATGTATTTTTATTTCATCATAGTGTACTCAAGCTAGCATCGTTAGTATAAACAAATTTTCAAACACGTTTACGTGTGTCTGTGTTAGTATTATTAACTCAGGATGAAATTATTTTTGTAATGTTTCAGTTTCACAAATTATTCAGTAAATTCACAAAGACGTCACCATGGAGTTATTAAATCTATTTAGCTGCCAGTGGGTCAATGATGACCTTCTGTTTTGTTTGATCAGCCATTTTACTGCTGTGTTACAGACACCGTTTGGAAACAATTAGTGTATTAAATAAACATTTACAAATTTTTTCTGTGTAAATAACTGTATGTATCTGCGGCTTATAGTCCTGTGCGGCTAACATATGGACAATTAATTTTAAAAAAAAAGATTACAAGGTGCGGCTTTTATACGAGTGTGCTCTATTGTCCGGAAAATTGGGTAATACTAATTGAAAAAAGTTTTAAATACATGGAGAAAGTTTCCACACAGTCGCTGCAATAAAGCGCACATGAGAGTGGTGGTGTGTGGCTGCTGTGATCTGTGTGGAGATGAACAGGGATCAGTTTTTAATTTGATCATTATTAACGCATGTTAAAAAGTGAAATTTCAATGTTGATGATGTGCATTATTTAGAAGAAAAAGAATATAGCTATGGAAAGCACAAAAATATTTCCCCTAACATATGCTTTGAGACTATGTAGCCTGTTTGATCTGATTACTTGTTATAATCCGCCAAAATAATCGATAGAATACATAATCACCCAAATAATTGATAGCTGCAGCCCGAATCTATGACAACGTGTAGTGACAAGCAGAACATTTAAATGCTCTTCTACAAGGTGGCAAAATGTACAAAATGAATGGTGACGTCCCGATCCAATGTTGATATTGGATATGAGTCCGATATCAGACAAAAAACAAGTGTCAGATTATATCAGTTTGCATATATCCGATACAAGCGACTGTATAATATTCAGGTGAAAGTAAAAACAATTTAATATCGGACAAAGGTTCATTTATTCTAGCAATTAAGTTTACAAGGTGAAACTAATACATGACATACATTCCCGAGTCACAGTGCCAAGAAAAAATTAATAAAATAAAAAATCCAGCCAACACAAACGGTCAATAGACATGGTCACTGAACTTTGTGTATTTTACATAAAAAAACGTCCATTCATCATAAAATAATGAAAATTACATCCATTACAAAGCATGATGGGAAAAATGCAAAACACTCTCCACACTTATTCATGTTCGGCGCATATTAGCTGCTTGATATTTCTGATTGATAACAAAACTTTAAAAAGTTCATCATGGAAGTAAACCAGGTAGAAGTCGAACTTTCACATAGTCTTAATATCCAATTATATTAATTATGTAGCCATTATATTAGTCTATATCTATATAATACATTTTACGTGCCCCTTTTCGGCCCTCAACCAAACTTCCCAAAAGTTTGGACACCCCTTAGCTAGACATGAGAATAAGTGTCCTTAATTGAACAATATTGCAGTCCAAGACATTAGTCAGGGTAAATGAGTATAAAATAGTTATAGTTGCATATTACTTACAAAGTCTCCAAGGCAGAAGCATATTGGAAAGTATCTAGTAATAAACATCAGTCAGATTAAAGGGGAACATTATCACCAGACCTATGTAAGCGTCAATATATACCTTGATGGTGCAGAAAAAAGACCATATATTTTTTTAACCGATTTCCGAACTCTAAATGGGTGAATTCTGACGAATTAAACGCCTTTCTGTTTATCGCTCTGGAGGGGATGACGTCAGAATGTGACGTCGCCGAGGTAATACAGCCGCCATTTTCATTTTCAACCCATTATAAACATTGGGTCTCAGCTCTGTTATTTTACGTTTTGTCGACTATTTTTTGGAACCTTGGAAACATCATGCCTCATCGGTGTGTTGTCGGAGGGTGTAACAACACTAACAGGGAGGGATTCAAGTTGCACCACTGGCCCGAAGATGCGAAAGTGTCTGCTGCCAGACCCCCGTTGAATGTACCAAAGTGGCTCCACATTTTACCGGCGATGACAGACATGGCACAGAGATGTATGGATAACCTGCAGATGCATTTGCAATGATAAATTAAACTAAATCACAAAGGTGAGTTTTGTTGATGTTGACTTATTTGCTAATCAAACATATTTGGTCGCGGCGTGACTGCCAGTTAATCGATGCTAACATGCTACGCTAATCGACGCTAACATGCTGTTTACCGGCGGTGCTAAAGCAGACATGGCACAGAGATGTATCGATAACCTGCAGATACATTTGTAACGATAAAGTCACAGTAATCACAAAGGTGAGTTTTGTTGATGTTGACTGCCAGCTAATCGATGCTAACATGCTATTTACCGGCGGTGCTAAAGCAGACATGGCACAGAGATGTATGGATAACCTGCAGATGCATTTGCAATTATATTACGTTTCCTTCCACCCACATTTAATGCGAAAAAAACACTTACCAATCGACGGATTTAAGTTGCTCCAGTGTCACAAGATGCGAAAGTCCTGATCGTTTGGTCCGCACATTTTACCGGCGATGCTAACGCAGCTATTCGGCCATGCTATGGCTATGAATAGCGTCAATAGCTATTCGCTCAATAGCTTCAGTTTCTTCTTCAATACTTTCAAACTCCAACCATCCGTTTCAATACATGCGTAATCTGTTGAATCGCTTAAGCCGCTGAAATCCGAGTCTGAATCCGAGCTAATGTCGCTATATCTTGCTGTGCTATTCGCCATTGTTTGTTTACATTGGCAGCACTGTATGACGTCACAGGGAAATGGATAGTGGCATCGCATATAGCGAAAATCAAGCACTTTAAAGCTTTTTTTAGGAATATTCGGAGACCGGTAAAATTAAAAAAAAAAATTCAAAAAATACAACATGCCACTGTGAACTAATTTTTACTGTTTTTAACCCTTTTGAAATTGTGATAATGTTTCCCTTTAATGCACCATGAGCTTGACCTAAATGAAGCAAACAACCATGACCACTCCACTTCATCTTAAAGACAGCTAGACGGTTAATAATAGTATTCTACATACCTACCATTGTTCTGTGTTTGATTCATTCCACTCGATTAAGCCTTTTCTAACATTCTAGAATACAAAATAATACAAGTATGTGTGGTTGGTGCAGATATCATACCAATACTCAAGTTTCCAAAATCAGGAATGTATCAGATGTGGGAAAAGTTGTATTGAAACACCCTTAATAATGTTTTTTTGCATGGCAACATTATTACGTCAAGATATTTTCTGATGTGAAATATGTGCCTTGGCTCAAAAAAAAAGATTGGGGTGAAATGTTCTAGAATACACAAGCAAAAACATCCAATTGTGCTCTTTTGTTAACATAAACCATAGCAAACCTCATACTCCTCCCACTCATGGCCACTTCCCTCCTTGTGCAACGTGCTTGTGAAACATGCTGGACCTCAAAACAGATGCTGGGGTGGACGCTGGCCGAGAATGAGGTGTTTGTGAGGCCACGGTGTAACTGAATCCACGCGCCAACTGGCTTCTGCAGCCCAGCTGGCCACTGGCTCCTATGACAACATGAACTCTGCTAATGAGAATAAGCTGTGACGGCGGAGTATGGTTTGTGTGTGAGCGCACGTTTTGGGGAGAGCGAACGTGTACGCCGATTGTTGGATTTTGGATTGTATTAACGATATAACAATGATGGAAAAGTGAAGTGAAGTGTAAAAAAGTCTTTGTTTGATTAATATCATTACAATTTAGTGAAATGTAAAATTATATACACAGTAAAATTGCGAGCAAATTTAACTAATATAGTATAATGGCAAATTGTTTATAGAACAACATGAATAGGTTACATGTGTTTTACATGGTCTCGTAAATATGTTGTATTAGTGAATGGCAATATGGCTTAAAATCGATATCTCGATATACAGTAAAGGCCCAAAGTTTAGACACACCTTCTCATTTCAATGCATTGTCTTTATTTTCATGACTATTGGAGACTGTCACTGAAGGCAATAAAACTATAACACCTGGGAAGTGAAATCCACTTCAGGTGACTACCTCTTGAAGCTCATCGAGACAATGCCAAGAGTGTGCAAAGCAGTAATCAGAGCAAAGGGTGGCTATTTCTAAGAAACTAGAATATTAAACATGTTTTCAGTTATTTCACATTTTTTTGTTAAATACATAACTCCACATGTGTTCGTTCATAGGTTTGATGCCTTCAGTGACAATCTACAACAGGGGTCACCAACCTTTTTGAAACCAAGAGCTACTTCTTGGGTATTGAATAATGCGAAGGGCTACCAGTTTGATACACACTTAAATACATTGCCAGAAATAACCAGTTTGCTCAATTTACCTTCAATAAATAAATCTATATATATATTTCAAAAAATGGGTATATCTGTCTGTCATTCCGTTGTACATTTTTTTTCCTTTTACGGAAGGTTTTTTGTAGAGAATAAATGATGAAAAAAAAACAATTATACGGTTTAAAAGAGGAGAAAACACGACAAAAATTAAAATAAAATTTTGAAACATAGTTTATCTTCAATTTCGACTCTTTAAAATTCAAAATTCAACCGAAAAAAATGAAGAGAAAAACTAGCTAATTCGAAACTTTTTGAAAAAATTAAAAAAATAATTTTTGGAACATCATTAGTAATTTTTTCCTGATTAAGATTAATTTTAGAATTTTGATGACATGTTTTAAATAGGTTAAAATCCAATCTGCACTTTGTTAGAATATATAACACATTGGACAAAGCTATATTTCTAACAAAGACAAATCATTATTTCTTCTAGATATTCCGGAACAAAAATTTAGAAAAAATTCAAAAGACTTTGAAATAAGATTTAAATTTGATTCTAGAGATTTTCTAGATTTGCCGGAATATTTTTTTTTAAATTTTAATCATAATAAGTTTGAAGAAATATTTCAAAAATGTTCCCTCCGGGGACTCCGGCTTCCTCCCACTTCCAAAGACATGCACCTGGGGATAGGTTGATTGGCAACACTAAATTGGCCCTAGTGTGTGAATGTGAGTGTGAATGTTGTCTGTCTATCTGTGTTGGCCCTGCGATGAGGTGGCCACTTGTCCAGGGTGTACCCCACCTTCCGCCCGATTGTAGCGACCCCGAAAGGGAATAAGCGGTAGGAAAATGGATGGATGGATATACTTTGTCGAAAAAACAGAAGCTAAAATGAAGAATTAAATTAAAAAGTATTTATCATTCTTTACAATAAAAAACAAATACTTGAACATTGATTTAAATTGTCAGGAAAGAAGAGGAAGGAATTTAAAAGGTAAAAAGGTATATGTGTTTGAAAATCCTAAAATCATTTTTAAGGTTGTATTTTTTCTTTAAAATTGTCTTTCTGAAAGTTATGAGAAGCAAAGTAAAAAAATAAATGAATTTATTTAAACAAGTGAAGACCAAGTATTTAAAATATTTTCTTGGATTTTCAAATTCTATTTGAGTTTTGTCTTTCTTAGAATTAAAAATGTCGATCAAAGTGAGACCAGCTTGCTAGTAAATAAATACAATTAAAAAAAAAAATAGAGGCAGCTCACTGGTAAGTGCTGCTATTTGAGCTATTTTTAGAACAGGCCAGCGGGCGACTCATCTGGTCCTTACGGGCGACCTGGTGCCCGCGGGCACCGCGTTGGTGACCCCTGATCTACAATGTAAATAGTCCGGTAAATAAAGAAAACGCATTGAATGAGAAGGTGTGTCCAAACCTTTGGCCTGTACTGTATATTGCAGCCTCCTGCGATAACAATATATGTAACGATATATATATTATTTGGTATATAACTGATAATAGAACCATTTCAAAACAGGTAACAAAGGTTCTTAATTTAGCGGCTGATATATTGATATAAATCTCTGAGCTGCCACCTTATCGTGGTAGAGGAGTTTGCGTGTCCCAGTGATCCTAGGAGCTATGTTGTCCGGGGGCTTTATGCCCCCTGGTACGGTCTCCTAAGGCAAACAAGTTCTAGGTGAGGGATCAGACAAAGAGCAGCTCGAAGACCTCTATGAAGAAGACAAAACATGGACCCAGATTTCCCTCGCCCGGACACGGGTCACCGGGGCCCCCCTCTGGAGCCAGGCCCGGAGGTGGGGCACGATGGCGAGCGCCTTGTGGCCGGGCCTGTTCCCATGGGGCCCGGCCGGGCACAGCCCGAAGAGCCAACGTGGGTCACCCCTCCAATGGGCTCACCACCCATAGCAGGGGCCATAGAGGTCGGGTGCAATGTGAGCTGGGCGGCAGCCGAAGGCAGGGCACTTGGCGGTACGATCCTCGGCTACAGAAGCTAGCTCTTGGGACGTGGAACGTCACCTCACTGGGGGGGAAAGAGCCTGAGCTAGTGCGCGAAGTGGAGAAGTTCCGGCTGGATATAGTCAGACTCACTTTGACGCACAGCAAGGGCTCTAGAACCACTTCTCTGGAGAGGGACTGGACCCTCTTCCACTCTGGCGTTGCCGGCAGTGAGAGGCGACGGGCTGGGGTGGCAATTCTGGTTGCCCTCCGGCTTAAAGCCTGCACGTTGGAGTTCAACCCGGTGGACGAAAGGGTAGCCTCCCTCCGCCTTCGGGTGGGGGGACGGGTCCTGACTGTTGTTTGTGCTTACGCACCAAACAGCAGTTCAGAGTACCCACCCTTTTTGAGTACACTTGGGGGGGGGTACTGGAAAGTGCTCCCCCGGGTGATTCCCTTGTCCTACTGGGAGACTTCAACGCTCATGTTGGCAACGAAAGTGAAACCTGGAGGGGCGTGATTGGGAAGAATGGCCGCCCAGATCTGAACCCGAGTGGTGTTTTGTGCTCGTCACAGTTTGTCCATAACAAACACCATGTTCAAACATAAGGGTGTCCATATGTGCACTTGGCACCAGGACACCCTAGGCCGCAGTTCCATGATCGACTTTGTAGTTGTGTCATCGAATTTGCGGCCTTATGTTTTGGACACTCGGGTGAAGAGAGGGGCGGAGCTTTCTACCGATCACCACCTGGTGGTGAGTTGGCTGCGATGGTGAGGGAGGATGCCGGACAGACCTGGGAGGCCCAAACGCATTGTGAGGGTCTGCTGGGAACGTCTGGCAGAGTCTCCTGTCAGAGAAAGATTCAATTCCCACCTCCGGAAGAACTTCGAACATGTCACGAGGGAGGTGCCGGACATTGAGTCCGAGTGGACCATGTTCCGCACCTCTATTGTCGAGGCGGCTGATCGAAGCTGTGGCCGCAAGGTAGTTGGTGCCTGTCGGGGCGGCAATCCTAAAACCCTTTGGTGGACACCAGCGGTGAGGGATGCCGTCAAGCTGAAGAAGGAGTCCTATCGGGTCCTTTTGGCTCATAGGACTCCGGAGGCAGTGGACAGGTACCGACAGGCCAAGCGGTGTGCGGCTTCAGCGGTGGCTGAGGCAAAAACTCGGACATGGGAGGAGTTCGGGGAAACCATGGAAAACGACTTCCGGACGGCTTCGAAGCGATTCTGGACCACCGTCTGCCGCCTCAGGAAGGGGAAGCAGTGCACTATCAACACCGTGTATGGTGCGGATGGTGTTCTGCTGACCTCAACTGCGGATGTTGCGGATAGGTGGAGGGAATACTTCGAAGACCTCCTCAATCCCACCAACACGTCTTCCTATGAAGAAGCAGTGCCTGGGGAATCTGTGGTGTACTCTCCTATTTCTGGGGCTGAGGTCGCTGAGGTAGTTAAAAAGCTCCTCGGTGGCAAAGCCTCAGGGGTGGACGAGATCCGCCCGGAGTTCCTTAAGGCTCTGGATGCTGTGGGGGTGTCTTGGTTGACAAGACTCTGCAGCATCGCGTGGACATCGGGGGCGGTACCTCTGGATTGGCAGACCGGGGTGGTGGTTCCTCTCTTTAAGAAGGGGGACCGGAGGGTGTGTTCCAACTATCGTGGGATCACACTCCTCAGCCTTCCCGGTAAGGTTTATTCAGGTGTACTGGAGAGGAAGCTACGCCGGATAGTCGAACCTCGGATTCAGGAGGAACAGTGTGGTTTTCGTCCTGGTCGTGGAACTGTGGACCAGCTCTATACTCTCAGCAGGGTTCTTGAGGGTGCATGGGAGTATGCCCAACCAGTCTACATGTGCTTTGTGGACTTGGAGAAGGCATTCGACCGTGTCCCTCGGGAAGTCCTGTGGGGAGTGCTCAGAGAGTATAGGGTATCGGAATCTCTTATTGTGGCGGTCCGCTCCCTGTACGATCAGTGTCAGAGCTTGGTCCGCATTGCCGGCATTAAGTCGAACACATTTCCAGTGCGGGTTGGACTCCGCCAAGGCTGTCCTTTGTCACCGATTATGTTCATAACTTTTATGGACAGAATTTCTAGGCGCAGTCAAGGCGTTGAAGGGTTCCGGTTTGGTGACCGCAGGATTAGGTCTCTGCTTTTTGCAGATGATGTGGTCCTGATGGCTTCATCTGACCGGGATCTTCAGCTCTCACTGGATTGGTTTGCAGCCGAGTGTGAAGCGACCGGAATGAGAATCAGCACCTCCAAGTCCGAGTCCATGCTTCTCGCCCGGAAAAGGGTGGAATGCCATCTCCGGGTTGGGGAGGAGACCCTGCCCCAAGTGGAGGAGTTCAAGTACCTAGGAGTCTTGTTCACGAGTGAGGGAAGAGTGGATCGTGAGATCGACAGGCGGATCGGTGCGGCGTCTTCAGTAATGCGGACGTTGTACCGATCCGTTGTGGTGAAGAAGGAGCTGAGCCGGAAGGCAAAGCTCTCAATTTACCGGTCGATCTACGTTCCCATCCTCACCTATGGTCATGAGCTTTGGGTTATGACCGAAAGGATAAGATGAAGGGTACAAGCGGCCGAAATGAGTTTCCTCCGCTGTGTGGCGGGGCTCTCCCTTAGAGATAAGGTGAGAAGTAAAGCCGCTGCTCCTCCACATGGAGAGGAGCCAGATGAGGTGGTTCGGGCATCTGGTCAGGATGCCACCCGAACGCCTCCCTAGGGAGGTGTTTAGGGCACGTCCAACCGGTAGGAGGCCACGGGGAAGACCCAGGACACGTTGGGAAGACTATGTCTCCCGGCTGGCCTGGGAACGCCTCGGGATCCCCCGGGAAGAGCTAGACGAAGTGGCTGGGGAGAGGGAAGTCTGGGTTTCCCTGCTTAGGCTGTTGCCCCCGTGACCCGACCTCGGATAAGCGGAAGAAGATGGATGGATGGTGTCATTTGCGATTAATTTTTGTTAA
The DNA here is from genome assembly GCF_033978795.1 of Nerophis ophidion. Lineage (NCBI taxonomy): Eukaryota > Metazoa > Chordata > Actinopteri > Syngnathiformes > Syngnathidae > Nerophis > Nerophis ophidion. The sequence continues at coordinate 18,829,950 of NC_084632.1, read as the reverse complement.
TATTTTTTATTTATTTTAATAATTTTTTGGAAACTATTAGTCTACTTGCTAATTCAATGTTAATAGCTAGTTACTTTCCATTGTAGAATAATTGAATTATTAAGTAAAAATTATTATGTACAATCAGACAAAAACACAGGATGGCGGTGTAAAAAAACAATTAAATATTTCCTTTTATTACATACAATATTTTGGGCAAAATAAAGTCAATAGTGCAAAATAACTAAACATAAGCAAAAACTACTCTTGGCTCTGATTGAAATCATTTTTAAAGTCCTACTCTGTCTAGGTACTTATTTCCTAAGTTTGTAAACAATAACAAAAACAAAATCAAGAAAAAACCTTTGTGATATCATAATAACGATCTAATCACTGCAACATCATACTGATACTATAATTTGTATAGTTATTGTCAATATTTGCATCAATTCGCTCACCACTGTAAACAGTGGTGAGTGGTTTTCCCTCCACATCCCACCTCCCCAGATTGTAAATAATTAAATGTAAATAATCAAATGTGTATACTAATAGTTCTAATGCTTTCTGAACTCAATATGTTCACTGCTCGCTGTACATATCCTATAAGGTCAGACCTATACTGTTTCGATGTCCATTTCTCAATTGTTGATGACTCCCCTCCCTCCTCATCCCACCCTCTGGATTGTAAACAATGTGAATAATTCAATTTAAATACTCTGATTATTAACTTGTGTGACGTCTATATTATGCTGATAGTATACATTTGTACCATCAATTGATTAACGAGGACCCCGACTTAAACAAGTTGAAAAACTTATTCGGGTGTTACCATTTAGTGGTCAATTGTACGGAATATGTACTGTTCCGTGCAATCTACTAATAAAAGTCTCAATCAATCAATCAAAACATTGAAGAGTTTGAACTTAGCGGTTAGCATGGCTTCTTGTATCCTCCTACGGTGTGTAGTGTAGCTTGTTTAGCAATTCCTTGTCCTCCAGATACTCCCTTTATTTACTGCCAGATGAGGTGAGAATTAGTTAGCTTATAGCCGTCTAGCAAGGACGATTGAAAAAAGTTGCGGGACACATCCAGAATGTGTCATCAACGTTAAAAATGATCGCTGGCCAAATTTGTATTACTTATGTCGTCTGTATTGTGCAACCCTAATTTGTATGTTTTTGGAAGGCTTTTACCTAATATAGTATGTTTCCATGATAAACCATATCCTGCCATCGAAGGTCCAGTACATAAACTTCCGATCTGTTGAGATAATAGTCGAATCAAAGTAGTTTGCAACTTTACAAATGTTAATATACTAAGCAGCAGTTAGTTTTTAAAAGTATTTTTTTTATATTTCTATGATATTTTTGTACCATGTTGTTGTTTTTTCCCCCAAATATACCTGTTTGCTCAATAACAGCCACATATCTTCATGTCGTGTTTTTTTTTAATAATAAATGTTTTGTGCCACCTGGTGGAGAAACTGAGCTAGGACACTGTAGAAACATGGCCTAAACTCGTCCGTCCATGGATTACTTTTCTAGAACATTTGTCCCCATTAGGGTCACAGGTGAGCAGGAGCCTATCCCAACTGACTTTGGGCAAGATACACCTTAGAATGCTTGGCAGTCAGTTTAAAGTCTTTAGTTACTTAAAGACACATGTTTTGGGGGGGATAGCACACAAAGAAAGTGCGGATATGTTGCAACAGAGATTTGAACCCAGATCTCCTGGTTGTGGGACGTGATAACCCACTTCCATACTGTGCAGCCGGTGACACCAACATTCATATTAAAATCCCAATAAAGTGTTACAAACATAAATTGTGCAATAATACTGTTGTTATGCAAAGAAAACATTACAGAGGACATGGTTATTACTTAAGGGGGAACTGCACTTTTTTTAATAATTTTGCCTATGATTCACAATCTTTATGAGAGACAAGAACACATATGCTTTTTAATGCATTCTCACTCATTAATACATGTAAATACAAGTCTGCCTACAATGGAGTAAATGGAAGGTACTCTGTTCCGCCCATAAAGTTCTGGTATATGGTATATTATTTATTTGTTCAATGTTATGTTATGTTATAGAGGACAAGGAAATTGGATAAAATTCCTACAATATGCAAAGGGGTAGGATTAAATAAGCTCAGTTTCTTCCTACACCTTTTCGGACGTGCTGTAATGAAACAACTGGAAATATGTGATGAGTTACATTGTATTGTATGCATGTTCGAAAAACTGAAACTGAAATGGACTGAACTAAACTGAAACCTTCATTTACATTTTGTGACCTGAATATTAACCAAGTATTAGTGATATTGTTGTACGCGCTAATAAGGACCTTTTTTAATGGCACTATGTCATTGAAAGTTAACTTCCTTATTGCTGCTGTAGTGACATCATCAGCTGGTGAGCTGCTTTCTCGCCTCTGAGATCCTGAAAGTTTATACTAAATTATAAATCATAACAGTGTACCCCGAATGCAGCTGAGATAAAATCCAGCACCCCCCGCTACCCCAAAAAGGACAAGCAGTAGAAAATGGATGGATGGATGGCCCTCTCACGCTAATAGTAGAAGAATGAGGAGAGACACGTTGGTCAACTTTGGCATCCAGTTTAGAACCCGGGAATTGGGAGAAAGACCCAAAAAGATGCTTTTTCTTCGCGAGGATTATGAGTCATTCTTTATCGAAACGGGAATATTCATACATCCTAACATTCGGCATTCCACTGAGAGCAGACATTGTACAGTAAGTGCAGTTTTATCATGTTTGTAGGGTCTCATGAAGTCTGGAGTAAGTAGTAATTACTGACCCATCTCCACTTGGGATGGTCTCCTGCTGGCCCCACTATGAACTGGGCTCTCACTATTATGTTAGATCCACTATGGACTTGGACTCTCACACTATTATGCTCGACCCACTCGACGTCCATTGTATCCGGTCTCCCCTAGAGGGGGCTGGAAATCACCCACATTTGCGGTTCTCCCCAAGGTTTCTCATAGTCATTCACATTGACATCCCACGGGGTTGTGAGTTTTTCCTTGCCCTTATGTGGGATCTGAACCGAAGATGTCGTTGTGGCTTGTGCAGCCCTTTGAGACACTTGTGATTTAGGGCTACATGAATAAACATTGATTGATTGATTGATAGTACTCAGTGATGTTGCTGGAATGAAAAAGCGAACGTTGTGATGTGTTGTTGAAATTAATGCGCTGCTGTATGCTTAAAATGAGCAAAATATGCAAATATTACACGTTATTAGAGGCCTACTGAAACCCACTACTACCGACCACCCAGTCTGATAGTTTATATATCAATGATAAAATATTAACATTGCAACACATGCCAATACGGCCGGTTTAGTTGACTAAATTGCAATTTTAAATTTCCCGCGGAGTTTCTTGTTGAAAACGTCACGGAATGATGACGCGTGCGCGTGACGTCACGGACTGTCAGGAAATATTAGCGCAGCACTATTTGCGGCTAAAAGTCATCTCTTTTCATCGCGCATTTACACAGTATTCTGGACATCTGTGTTGCTGAATCTTTTGCAATTTGTTCAATTACTAATGGAGAAGTCAAAGTAGAAAGATAAAGTTGGGAAGCTTTAGCCTTTAGTCACACAAACACACAGTGATTCCTTGTTTAAAATTCCCGGAGGTGAAACGTTACTATGGATCAGAGCGGTCAAGCGAACATGGATCCCGATCACTTGTCAACTGGCAGGTTTCGGTGAGAAAATTGTGTTAAAAAGACGCCTCTTACCGGAGATCTGTTTAGTTTGCGCCGTCCTTGTATCTGCCGTGACTTCCCTCAGACACTGGCCTTAAGACACCCGTGGACACACCCCTCCGACTATCAGGTACTTTTTAATCTCACTAAAACACTAGCAACACAATAGAAAGATAAGGGATTTCCCAGAATTATCCTAGTAAATGTGTCTAAAAACATCTGAATCCGTCACAATGCAATCGCATTTTTTTTTTAACTTTTTTTTTTTCCTAGTCCTTCGTTATCAATATCATCATCCACAAATCTTTCATCCTCGCTCAAATTAATGGGGAAATTGTCGTTTTCTCGGTCCGAATAGCTCTTGCTGCTGGAGGCTCCCATTAAAAACAATGTGAGGACATGAGGAGCTCTCACCCTTGTGACGTCATCGTCTGCAACTTCCGGTAAAGGCGAGGCTTTTTTATCAGCACCAAAAGTTGCGAACTTTATCGTCGATGTTCTCTACTAAATCCTTTTAGCAAAAATATGGCAATATCGCGAAATGATCAAGTATGACACATACAATGGACCTGCTATCCCCGTTTAAATAAGAAAATCTCATTTCAGTAGGCCTTTAAGAATGTGTCTATTGCTACACGACATATTTATACTTCCAGTATGTGTATAATACCCCGATTGGATGTTTTTTAAGCACTTTACAGGCAGAAAATTGCGACTCTTAAAGGCTCCATTGTAAGTGGACTTTTGCGCGCATTTATTTACAAGTTGGAATGCATAAAAAACAGAAAAAACATGTGTTCTTGTCTTGCATAAGGATTGTGAATGATAGCAAAAAAAATTTAAAAATTGCAGTCATACTCTAGTATCCGTTCCATTCCTTTCCAATAATCACTCTGAGTCAATATTAACCTTCAGTGATGGAACAACAATCTTTATATGTCAGCAAATGTGTGGTTTTCATAGCCAATTAGGCAGCTGACATTTTGTTCTAATTATTTCCTCATTTAAGACTGAGGATAGATGATCAAATGCAGCTGTGTCAGCAGTCAGTGATGTTTATTTTTTTAACGTTAGCACAAAAAAAGTGAGCAGGCTATATAAGAGGATGAACTGACTTTCCAGCAGATGTCGCTCTATGCCAAGGAAAGGAAAGTGAGCCATGCACACATGCAACCAGATGACAAGGATGCCAACATTATGCAATCTCAGAATTCACCTCAACATTTAGGAGCCGGAGGAGGTCCAGATTACGCGACCTCATTAAACCCAAACGTTTTTTGGCAAGGAGACCACATCTGCAACAATTAATATGGGTTTGGGGAATGCTGACTGAGACAGGGTGTGGCGCTCAAGTGCGTGTGTACATGAGAAACAAGAAACACATGTCACATTCACGTGTAATGAGCAGCCGGTCTGGCGGGGCCCAGGAACTATTTCAGGCATGAAGGGTTTATTTTGGGGGTCTGCTTTATTATTGTTTCCCCCTTTTATCACTCTTGCAATGGGTTGTAGTGGCGGGGACTGCTGGGAGTGCAGTGGACAATATGGCACAGATGCACACGAGAATTACTATGTAGAACACTGCACAACAGTGGATGTTCCAGAAACAATATGTGTTGACTTTCTTTGAGTTGTCACATACAATTAGCCACCAAATGGTGCTGTATTTTAATTTGTAATTGTTGAATTGTGGCATCTACATTTACAGAATTATGATCGGAGCTCACCTACATAGTATTCTCTAGAGCAGGGGTCACCAACGCGGTGCCCGGGGGCACTAGGTAGCCCATAAGGACCAGATGAGTAGCCCGCTGGCCTGTTCTAAAAATAGCTCAAATAGCAGCACTTACCAGTGAGCTGCCTCTATTTATTAAATTCTATTTATTTACTAGCAAGCTGGTCTCGCTTTGCTCAACATTTTTAATTCTAAGAGACAAAACTCAAAGAGAATTTGAAAATCCCAAAAAATATTTTAAAGACTTGGTCTTCACTTGCTTAAACAAATTCATTTATTTTTTTACTTTGCTTCTTATAACTTTCTGAAAGACAATTTTAGAGAAAAAAATCCAACCTTAAAAATGATTTTAGGATTTTTAAACACATATACCTTTTTACCTTTTAAATTCCTTCCCTACAATTTTAATCAATGTTCAAGTTTTTTTTTTATTGTAAAGAATAATAAATAAATGTTAATTTTATTCTTCATTTTAGCTTCTGTTTTTTCGACGAAGAATATTTGTGAAATATTTCTTCAAACTTATCATTAAAATAAAAAATATATATATTCTGGCAAATCTACAAAATCTGTAGAATCATATTAAAATCCTTTTTCAGATTATTTAGAATTTCTTTTAAAATTTTTGTTCTGGAAAATCTAGAAGATATGATGATTTGTCTTTGTTAGGTATACATCTTGGTCCAATTTGTTATATATTCTGACAAAGTGCAGATTGGATTCTAACCTATTTAAAACATGTCATCAAAATTCGAAAATTAATCTTAATTAATCTCCCACGGCAGCGCACAGTGGAAGAGTGGCCGTGCGCAACCCGAGGGTCCCTGGTTCAAATCCCACCTAGTACCAACCTCGTCACGTCCGTTGTGTCCTGAGCAAGACACTTCACCCTTGCTCCTGATGGGTGCTGGTTGGCGCCTTGCATGGCAGCTCCCTCCATCAGTGTGTGAATGTGTGTGTGAATGGGTAAATGTGGAAGTAGTGTCAAAGCGCTTTGAGTACCTTGAAGGTAGAAAAGCGCTATACAAGTACAACCCATTTATTTATTTATTTAATCAGGAAAAATGACTAATAATGTTCCAAAAGTTATTTTTTTAATTTTTTCAAAAAGATTCGAATTAGCTAGTTTTTCTCTTCATTCTTTTCAGTTGAATTTTAAAGAGTCGAAATTGAAGATAAACTATGTTTTAATTTTTTTTTTTCATTTTTATCGAGTTTTCTCCTCTTTTAAACTGTTCAATTATCGTAGGTGTTTTTTTCATCATTTATTCAAATGTACGACGGAATGACAGACAGAAATACCCATATATATATATATATATATATATATATTTATGTATTTATTCATTAAAGGTAAATTGAGCAAATTGGCTATTTCTGGCAATGTATTTAAGTGTGCATCAAACTGGTAGCCCTTCGCATTAATCATTTCCCAAGAAGTAGCTCTTGGTTTCAAAAAGGTTGGTGACCCCTGCTCTAGAGTAAGACAGCTAAACTTGGAGTTGGGGATGGTCCCATCAAGGTTTTATAATATATATATATATATTTACATGTATATACATACATATATATACACATGCATATATATACACACACATACATACATACACACACATATACATATATATATATATATATATATATATATATATATATATATATATATATTTATGTATTTATTCATTAAAGGTAAATTGAGCAAATTGGCTATTTCTGGCAATGTATTTAAGTGTGCATCAAACTGGTAGCCCTTCGCATTAATCATTTCCCAAGAAGTAGCTCTTGGTTTCAAAAAGGTTGGTGACCCCTGCTCTAGAGTAAGACAGCTAAACTTGGAGTTGGGGATGGTCCCATCAAGGTTTTATAATATATATATATATTTACATGTATATACATACATATATATACACATGCATATATATACACACACATACATACATACACACATATATATATATATATATATATATATATATATATATATATATATAGGGTTGTACGGTATACCGGCACTAGTAAAGTACTGCGGTACCAATGAATCAAAAACAGTACTATACTTCCTTTGTAAAACACTGTTGTTTTTTTTGTCACATCGTGACATGGCTGAGCTGTGGAGCATGTTGGGAAACGCACACACTGGGAGTACTTACAATCAGACACCGTGACAGAATGGACGCATTTTGGCTTAGAAATTAACGATAAAGGTATATATAACACTGAAATGCTGCTCTACAATAGGTGCTTTAAGACATGGCTAGCTCGCTAGTCCATAGAATAGAATAGATCAGAATAGAATAGAATAGAATAGAATAGAATAGAATAGAATAGAACATAATGGACTTTATTGTCATTATATTTGCATATAACAAGATTAAGGACTCCAAATTAAGGTGCGGTTGCATATAACAAGATTAAGGACTCCAAATTAAGGTGCGGTAGTAGGAACAAATATCGCGTTAAAATAAATAACACAAGAGGTAATAAAGGAAAAACTAACAATTGAAATATACAGACTACTATCCAATAAAAATAATAAGCAATCCATCCACAGTCAGCAGTGTTTTAGCTTCTTCTAAATCACTAATCCTCGCCGCCATGGCGACAAACAAATTAGGTTTTTTACAAGTATCATCCCTGCACAATGAGGAATCGCTTAACATGCTTCACTGCACACCGTAGGAGGACACAATAGCTCGCCGGCGTCACCGCTAACAAAAGCAAGCGCTCCTCATTGTAAACCAATGCCATCCACTGTAATGATACAAAGTAAAAAAGGGTATCTAGTCAATACTACAATGATTACATCAATATATTTTATTGTCACAAAGTCATTTGTCCTTTTTTTTTTTTTTTAATGTATATTATTTTTACAAACACGGGAAATAGGTCCCTGGACACATTAGGACTTTGAATATGACCAATGTATGATCCTGTAACTAATTGGTATCGGATCAATACCTACATTTGTGGTATCATCCAAAAATAACGTAAATCATCCAAACAACAGAAGAATAAGTGTTTCAACAGAAGTAGTGTTTTTCATAATATGCTGTAACATACTATGTTACAGCATACGTCAACAGCCAAATTAGGAGCTTTGTTTGCTTACTTACTAAGTTGTCTAGTATGTTCACTATTTTATTTAAGGCCAAAAAATTGTTCTTCGATTGCAATAAAAAACATATGTTTAATGTATCGTAAGATTTTTTGTTAAAATAATGCCATCCATCCATTTTCTACCACTTATTCCCTTTGGGGCCACGGGGGGCGCTTGTGCCTATCTCAGCTATAATTGCAGTTAAAATAAAGCCAATAATGCCAATTTTTATGGGCCCATTTTTATTTAGAAGAGTATCAAAAAGTATTATAATACCTTTTGGCACAAGTACCGGTACCAAAATATTGGTATTTGGACAACCCTAATATGTATATACATGTATATATTTTGGTTGTTTAGACAGGCAGCACGTTGAAACAGGGGTTAGTGTGTGTGTCTCACAATAAGAAGGTACAGGGTTTGTTCCCCGGGCTCTTTCTGTGTGGGGTTTAGATGTTTTACCCGTAACTGCGTGGTTTCTCTCCGAGCACTCCAGCTTCCTCCAATTTCCAAAGACATGCACCTGAGGATAGGTTGATTTACGACACTAAATTGGCCCTAATGTGTTATTCCAACTTCCAAAGACATGCACCTGAGGATAGGTTGATTTACGACACTAAGTTGGCCCTAATGTGTTATTCCAACTTCAAAAGACATGCACCTGAGGATAGGTTGATTTACGACACTAAATTGGCCCTGATGTGTTAATGTTGTCTGTCTATCTGTGTTGGCCCTGCGATGAGGGTGACTTGTCCAGGGTGTATCCTGCCTTCCACCCAAGTGAAACTCATATGGGCTCCATCACCCGCCCGCAACGCCAAAAGGGACAAGCGGAATAAAATGGATGGATGGTTGTTTTGTCCGCCCTTCTTGTCCATAATTTCCCCCCTCTGTCATTTTTTTTTCTATCCTCTCCTGCTCCGATCCGTCTGTGCCAAGCACTAAATATATCCAAACATTTATTAAAGTCAAATACATATAAGTCAACAAGAGAAGTATTCCAAACTTATTTTTTGTTAAATACATTTGGACAGGAGATATGGCCATCTACATTAACATAATGATTTGCCCAAGTGGCTGGACAGGACAGAGTGAAAATATATATATATATATTTAGTATTTTTATTTATTCATTTTCTTCCATTTGGGACGTCCTGCGGGCCAAATTTTGCATGCTGGCGGGCCGGGTTCCTAGTTTGGGGACGCCCTATAGTAGACTTTCTATGCAGTTGCAATTCCAAGACATTAGACGTCAATAGTGTATAGGCTATGGTGAGTTGCATAGTCAGGAAGTCCTTGTTTCCCCGCCGAGTGTTTGAGCAGGTGATGTAACTGGGCGTGACGTCACATGCAAGAGAGGTATCGAAAGGAAAAAACCTCCTGAACCCTATCTTAGTGTGTGACAACCATCCCCTGTGTCTCAGATATCACATTATATTTTATTACCTCTTAGTTACGATATGTTAAAAAATTAAAAGGGATACACACTTCAAGCTTCAATTTAAAATGGTCGTATTAAAGGCCTCCTGAAACCCACTACTACCCACCACGCAGTCTGATACTTTATATATCAATGATGAAATATTAACATTGCAACACATGCCAATACAGCCTTTTTAGTTTACTAAATTACAATTTTAAATTTCCCGGGAGTTTCATCTTTGAAACATCATGTAATGATGACGTGTACACAAGACGTCACGGGTTTTTAGAAAGTATGAGCGCTGCGCACACACACAGCTAAATGTTGTCTGCTTTAACGGCATAATTACACAGTTTTTTGGACATCTGTGTTGCTGAATCTTTTGGAATTTGTTCAATATTGGAGAAGTCACAGTAGAAAGATGGAGTTGGGAAGCTTTAGCCTTTAGCCACACAAACACACGGTGATTCCTTGTTTAAAATTCCTGGAGGTGAAACTTTACTATGGATCCGAGCGCGGTCAAGAGAACATGGATCCCGGCCACATGTCAACCAGCAGGTTTCGGTGAGAAAATTGTGGTTAAAAAGTCAGTTCTTACCGGAGATAAGCTGAGCTTGTGCCGTCCATATCTGCCGTCGACTCCCCTGAGACACTGCGCGTCAAGACACCCGTGGAGGCACCCTTCTGATTATCAGGTACTATTTAACTCACTAAAACACTAGCAACACAATAGAAAGATAAGGGATTTCCCAGAATTAACCAAGTAAATGTGTCTAAAAACATTGCAATCCGTCCCAATGCTATGCGTTTTTTTTTTTCTAGTCCGTCGCTATCAATAGCCTCAAACACGAATCTTTCATCCTCGCTCAAATTAATGGGGAAATTGTCATTTTCTCAGTCCGAATAGCCCTTTTTGTTGGAGGTTCCCATTAGAATCAATGTGAGGAGCCATCAAACATCTAACGTCATCGTCTGCGACTTCCAGTAGAGGCAGGGCATTTCTCTTAGCACCGAAAGTTGCAAACTTTATCGTGGATGTTCTCTACTAAATCCTTTCAGCAAAAATATGGCAATATCGCGAAATGATCAAGTATGACACATAGAATGGACCTGCTATCCCGTTTAAATAAGAACATCTAATTTCAGTAGGCCTTTAAGATTTTTTCTACATTTAAAACACTTTCTTGTTGTCTACATAACATGTAATGGTGGTTTTTTGGTCAAAATGTTGCGTAGATTAAGTTTTACAGACCATCTTCAACCTGACAACCTCTTCAGGATGCACCGTTTTGTGAGCGGTCATTTCTTCCAAAGCCCTCCTCCAGGCCAACCCCACGTCGTCAGCCATGTTGTAGTTTTTAACGCCTCCATATGTAGTATACTGGCATATATGTTAGAACTATACACCAGGGTTTTTATTTAATTATTTATTTATTTTTTCCTGTCCAGCTCCTCAGGCAAATCATATAGTTGATGTAGATGCCCATATCGGCTGTTCAGATTTACTTTACAAAAGAGAAGTGTAGGATAATTCTCTTGTTGCCTTATTTGTATTTGGCTTTATTAAATATGTTTATATTACTATTTGGTGTTAAATTAAAGACCTAACAAACTGCTACGCTTCGTACTGCCTCTGCTTCTGTCAGTACGTCTGTGCAGCACCCAGCATTGTCCCACCCACACAACCTGATTAGTTACACGCAGAGCGGTAACAGCTAATCAGCAGTGAGTATTCAGAGCGCATGGAGTCAGTGCTCATGGCAAAGGCAAGCAGAGAGTGGAGACGGTGCGGGTTAGCAGAAAGGTGTTTAGCAGTCGACTATAATGCAGCGGACTCTACCCAAATTATAATAAACACTTCCATGTCAACTACTAGTAACATCACTATGAGCCCGTTGACGTTCTAGAAATATAAGCGGCAGCTCAGCTCGCTCACAGTCTTTGAGGTGACTGTTTTGTGTTTTATATTTTACTTTACGGAAAAAATATCGAGATATATATCGTATATTGCCATTCAGCATACGGAGCAGAAAACACAACCAAAAATTGTAGGCTTCTTCATGTGACGAAGCCGGCCTACTTCACAACAGTCTAGTCTATTGCCCCCCCCAGGCAGCGATGATTTTGGTGGCGACAGGCCAAATTACAAATTACACTGCTCCTTACACACACCCAGCCCCTTCCGCAACGCCCCCTTCCCCCTGGAGAGACACCACCTTAGCTAACAAATATTCTGGGGGAAACATTGTATATGCTATTTTGTATTAGGAATGGCAACAGCGAGAAAATCAGAGAAAAATCAAGGAACTTATTGACTACAAATTTGGACTAACCCCTTTGCGCGAACCTCTTTGGGTAAACCTCTACCATATATGGAGAAATCCGCTGATTTAACTCAAGTGAAATACTTAAGTCTCAAATTCCAAACGATTTGTTTGGAGCAAGTTTATAAGAAGGTAAGATTGTTTTATAAATACTGTATCTCCTCCATGCCTCTATGGTTTGATTTCAAATTTTCAAATACACAACCATAGGTAGCAACAGGAAAGAAGAGTTCATATTCTATAATTGGACCCATTTAAGTAAGAAAACCTGCTATCCTTTGACATGAATTGACAATTACAATTAGCTATGAATAAAACTGTCAGGATTACAAGGTCTCTAATGGAAGCAGTGAATTCATGAAGCGCGGCATGTGTTTGTGGTCATGGTGGGATGTGCAATGTGAAGCTGAGTCAACACAGCAGTAGAGTAGAGTAGAAAGCCAAATGATCCCAGCCCAGCATGACTGGGACTGGGAATAGAAACAACACATATTATTTCAAACACATCGAAACATGCAGGCAATGGAAACGATGCGTGCACTTAGAAGTCAGGACAGGGTCTAATAAAATGTACCCTGCCGACTGACTGGCGACATTGTAACAATCTGACACATCGAAGCACACTTTGGAATGTAAACTGCACTTTGTAATCATAGGTGTTTAAAACGCAAACATCCACATTCTTTAACGCCTATGTTACAGTAACAACTTTAGGTGGAACCATTTTTGTTTGCAGTCATTCCGAACAGAAAGTATCGTGAATAAAACACAGGCAGCAAATCCTATTATGTTTCAGAAACAACCTTAAAGTCATAAAGTGAACTACTAATTATGTAAATTATTTTCAACCCTTAAATAACATCGCATATAAACTGTGTACATTGTGTACGTTTCCGCGTTGCGCATTTGCACGTCACACCCTGCAATTAAAATACTTTCGATTGACGACACACTTCCTCAAGCTTCCTGCCTTAGGAATGTGAAGTTGGTTCATTGCAACCCCAAAGCGAACTCTCGACAAATAAGAAAAAAAACATTGTAAAATCAAATGTGATTCGCTCTAATACGAGTTGTTTGAACTTAAAGTAAGTCCCCAAAAACACATACTCTCACTGGAGTGCATTTGTATGGTATTTCTAGGAATCAATATCGTTATCTGATCAGAGCCCTACTTAAACAAATGTTCAACAAACGAGGGGCACTCTACCCTCTTGTCGTCAGCTGTGAGTGTAGTCGTGTAATATCCCACAATATTGTGGAAAAAATAGGATTCCACGTGTCGGTTGTTTTACGATAACAACACGCGTACCAGTGCTCATTAAAAGTGTGTGCTTAGTCTAGTAATACAATTCAAAGTAGTGACAAAAGAATGGCATCCTAGTTTTTTCATGTCAATCAGTGACCTGTGAAAGACTTTTACTGTAACTAAGCTACCCCCTCGTAATAATACCAAAAGGTTAACAACCTACCCCAAGCACGAGTGTCTCCGGCCATGTCCGAAACCGGCTGCCTTGGCAATCCTAGGCAATCTAGAGTCTCTGATCATCGTCCGTATAAACTCTTGAGTCACACTGCTGGCTGCAATGACAGTAGACTGTACATCTGAACCAAGCCTCCTATGGAAATACTTCAACTACTCTTCTTATTTTTATTAATGAACCAGCGGATGGGTGTGGACTGACTTCATTTTTTTTTTTTTTTCACCAACCCAAGCAGGTGAGAGAGAACAACAAAAGTGATATAGGCAGATGCAGGAAGGATCTGATTAATCCTCAGTGCCTTAGGACGCAGGAGGAGGGGACAAAAAAAAAAAAAGGAGAGGAATGTTGAACAGATGATCCGGTAAGGTCCCAGACGAGTCTTGACAAGATGGGCCAATGCGTCTCTCTGAAAGGAATTAAAAGAAGGACTTTTCCCAGCTTCACTTCAAGATAGCGAGTTTATAGTTGACAGTCACGGTCTCTGAAAGTCAACTAAGGTTAAAAGCAGCTCCGTCATGCAATTTCTCTGGTTAAAAAAAAAAAGACCAAGAGGTTTTTCTGTTGCAGGGGCCAGTGTTTACAAAGGTTAACTTCTTCGTCCACCAATGCAAGCACGTGGACTGTCCCTAAAGGTTGCAGCGGAGGACAGCCCACAGAGTCCTCAGGACCAGTCAATGGGTCCGCATATTTACAGGCTATCCAAAGCCGGGGCTCACACACTTAAGAGTTGGCATCGGATTACAGAAGATCATCTTTTACGATGTGCTTTATTTGCCATGACTAAAAGACTGTTGACCTGGAGAGGATGAGAAAGTTAGGCAACTCCTCGACAGTTGGCCAGCACAGCAACATTCGGGCTGTTCCAACTTGGAATAAGGGAGACCTGACTCTACTGCATGTCTGGAGGGTGTTTTTGTTGCCTGGTAAAGCTGGCTTAGCCCAGTCTTTGTTGAGACAGGCAATCAAAAAGGCAAGCAAGACTGAACGGATGCCTTTCAGCGACCCAAATGCTGATTAATATTGTTGATGAAGCACATACTGTAAAGGGCCTGATCTAATAACACACAAATAACACCTGCTAAATAGTATACCATTTTGTGTACTATTAGTGGGTGTGGTGCGGGTGATCTACTAAGACTGTGGGTATGTTTGAAACCAAGTGCAAAAGTGACACATACTGCCCTATTTAAATGAGGGTTCTGAGTATACCGGCTGTCACCATGGAAACACTCATTTCCCTCCACATTTATGGTATCATATGGTCCAACCTGTGGTGTTTTGGCATGTTTTTGACATACAGCACACATAAGATATGAACCACCTTTTCAGGGCTGGATTGAAACGCTATATAGACAACAGAACCAGAACTGCATTTTGCAGACTATAAGCCGCTACTTTTTTACTATGCTTTGAACCCTGCGGCTAATAAAACGGTGCGGGTAATTTATGAATTTTAATTCGCAAACGGCCATAATTGTATACAATGTATTCAACAAATAGTTTTCGAAGAACTCAGACAGGGACATTGAAAAGGTGTGTTATTTTTTGTGCTATGGCGCCAATTTTTGGACAAGTTCGCTCACTGCAGGTGCTGCTAGTTAAAAATGTACTTCTTGTTTCGTTTCTTGAACTGTATGTTTCTGCACAAAATGATTCTTCATTCATCACTCCAAGCAACTATTGTAAGTTTTACAGTATAACTAATACAATTCATACTTACTAAACTGTCCAACTGTAGGAGAGTTTTAATGCATATTTGTACGTGCTATCGTAATGTAATCAAGCTAGCGCCGTTACCATTAGCGAATATGCTAACACCTTTACAAGTGTCTGTGTTAGTAGTATTAACTTACAAGGCTTTCTTATTGTATTGTTTCAGTTTAAAAAATTCACCAAAACGTCCCCTCGGTGTGATTGCGTCTGTTTAGCTGATTGGAGAGCTAGTTTCCGCAATTAGTGAGTCCATGACGATGACTTCTGTTTTGTTTGATCAGCCGTTTTACTGGCGTGGTACAGGCACCGTTTGGAAAAAATTCAATTATGTAAACAAACATTTACAAAATCTTTCGTACCGGTATTAATCTGTGGCTTATAGTCCGGTGCAGCTAATACAAGTAAACAAATTGATTTCTTCTAAAATTGGGTGAATACCAGTGTGCTCTAGAACCCAGAAAATATGGAACTTTTAGCATGCTGAAGGTATGCTATGGGGTGTTGTGATGGTGCATCTGGAATTATCCAGAAGCAAGAAAGTGCACAATTCTAGAAGTGTTTTCATATTGAACATACGGTATATATTATAATAATATGTTTCCTATGTGGGCAGCACGGTGGGAAAAAAGGGGTTAGTGCATCTGCCTCACAATGTGAAGGTCCTGAGCAGTCCTGGATTCAATCCCGGGCTCGGGATCTTTCTGTGTGGAGTTTGCATGTTCTCCCCGTGACTGTGTTGGTTCCCTCCGGGTACTCCGGCTTCCTCCCACCTCCAAAGACATGCCCCTGGGGATATGTTGATTGGCAACACTAAATTGGCCCTAGTGTGTGAATGTGAGGGTGAATGTTGTCTGTCTATCTGTGTTGGCCCTGCGATGAGGTGGCGACTGGTCCAGGGTGTACCCCGCCTACCGCCCGAAACAGCTGCGACCCCCTGCGACCCCAAAAAGGGACAAACGGTAGAAAATGGATGGGTGGATGGATGGATATTTCCTATGTGGAAAAAACCCAAACACCATTAAAAAAAAAAACAGCAGACACCAAAACGATTAAATTAAATTTGTTTTAATCAGCCCCTTTGGTCATCCAGCAGATTAAAAAAAACAAATACATAAAATATCACTGCTGAATAGACAAATATGTTGACACGCACACAGATGGAATATTCGCAATCGCCTCCTTTCTTACAGCTAGGAACGTGCAACTGTGCCAGTTTGTGTGAACATTACAGACGGGGGCTTAAATGGCAGGTTCGAAGATGCACAGCAAAAGCAGTGAAATAACAAATTATTTATACAAAAAATCTCCTGTGTAACAATAAAACTAATAACAAAAAAGGCAGGTTGAGGGGTTTCGTATTGGTTATTAAAACATTTTTTTAACAAAAAAACTATTTTGGGTGACAACATTTTTGTGCTGTAAGCAATTTTTTGAAACGTAGGATGTGGGCATGCCAACTAGGTCACATACAGCAATGAACAGTGTGTTTGTGACTTTATTGCCTTTATTCCAATTCCTCACGCCAATAAATGCTTAGTGAAATTTAAAAAATATGTTTCGGGATAAAACTAAAAAGCAGTTGGTGTACACGAGCATGCTATGCAAATTACAGTGTCTTCAGGCGGCTTTACAGCTCCGTGAGAAGCGGAATGGTCATAAATACGTTTCAAGGACACAAATAAACAAAAACAGTTGTTAGTCTAAAAATAGCAACTACTACGAATGACTCTGACAAAACTACAATTATTTTGTTCGTTAAACACACTAAAAAGTAGGCTCCAATTCAAGGGCCTGGTTGACATAATTACTTTACTCTGATTTCTTTTTTTAAATTTGTACCTTTCCTGGGCCTCATAGTGGCTTAAACAGTCTAGTTCAGAGGTTTTCTACAGGAGGTCCGCAAACATTTTTGGTTAATCAGACTTAATTTTTTTATATATTTGTATAATGTATTCGTATGTATTTATATAAGATGTTTTATACATGTTTGTAGGGCTGGGCGATATGGCCTTTTATTAATATCTCAATATTTTTAAGCCATATCACAATACACGATATATATCTCAATATTTTGCCTTAGCCTTGAATGAACATTTGATGCATGTAATCACAGCAGTATGATGATTCTATGTGTCTACAATAAAACATTCTTGTTCATATTGCATTAATATATGCTCATTTTAAATTTTAATGCAGAGAGGGAAACCACAATTAAGTCAATTTACCAAAACTGTATTTCAGGGTGTACCCCGCCTTCCGCCCGGTTTTAGCTGAGATAGGCTCCGGCGCCCCCTGCACCCTGAAGAGAATAAGCGGTAGAAAATGGATGGGATGGATGGATGTACTGTATTTATTGAACAGTTTTTAAGCAGTGGCACAAACATTCATGTCATTTCAAAACAGAAAGTGCCAGATTGTCAGAGACCTTTTAAAACAAGCTGTTAGTGCACTTGTGTGCATGATGTCACTAAGATGACATATCAAAACAACACTAAATTAAAGTGCACTTTTTGTACAGAACGCAAACACAATAGTTTAAAACAAATAAAGTCCACTTTTGTGCATGATGTCACACAAGATATTTCCATAACTGTCAAATAAAAATGAGCTGTGTAACAGCAAATCAAATAGTGTATGTCCTTTGCTATGTGGCAGGTTACTACGGGCATTATTAAATTCGGTTGTTGACTATTTTTTTCACACGATCTGGAAATGGTTGCTTAGGCATTTTGTGGGTATGGCACCGAACGGAGATGTTGAGATGCAGTTTCAAGCACTCTTAATTCTCTAGCGGGGGACTTTTCAAATGATGCAACAAATTAGCAGTCGGTGCTACTTTTTGTAAAAACGCTTATGCCGCATAAATGTTCGACGCATTCCCGTTTGAAGCCAAACCACCGCCAGACGATGGACCCCGTGCTGTTTTTCTCAGGAATTTATTCTTCCTTCATTTGTTACCAGATTGGCACCTTCTTTCTCTCGTATTACCACTCGCACCACTCCGCTAGCATCACAGCTAATGTTACCCATGCTACTACCTCCCATGCGAGGGCGTATGACGCTACAGTATGCGACGTATGAAAGAAGGTGCGCTTGTCTGTGAGAAGGAGAGACAGGAAAGAGTGAGAAGAGCCTTCAGTATGATGCCCGCAGCTAAAAGCAACTGCGTGAGAACATATATTCGAATATCACGATACAGTCTTATCTATGTCGCACAGAGACAAACCCGCAATATGTCGAGTATATCGATATATCGTCCAGCCCTACATGTTTGTATATAATATTTGTAATAATGTTTTTCATATACTATACACTTTATTGTATATATTTAGTGGCTTAAATTTAAATGTCCTTGAATTCATTATCAAAAAACATTGATAAATATTTATGTTACTATATTAGTGTTAGCATTTAGGATAGCTAGCGATTCGCACTCTCTCTAGTTTCCAGCTAACGATTAGTGGTGAAAGCTGGCAACGAGTGAATACTGGAGTGCGCCAGTTGCCAGTTCGCTGTTAGCGGAGTTATACTGTATTATTTCAATATATTAGTATTGCACAAAAACAAGGTACATTAAGAACTGGTTTGATTTAAAACCCAATCACAATTGTGTACAGGACATATAAGTAGGGGTTACTTACTCTATTTCTCCCTTAGATTGAGGGTCCTTATCTTGGAAAACTTTAGCGACCCATGCTCTATTTTGTAACGCGCAATGTTTGGCTGAACCAATACCGAGGCAGTATCCAATAACCAGGTTCAAATTTTGGCACACAATTCTATTGAAAACTAAATATTACAAAAAGTGGGGAATGCAAAGACTGGGTTACCTCTGTACCTATTGAACACTAAATAAATAAATGTGCGTGTCACTCAAACTAAACATTTACCGATGAATACCACCTACATGCATTTAGTATGCGTATGGATCTAATGTAGTCAAAAATGAATATCTTCATGAAAAACAGAAAGAGCTGGTGTAGATCAAATATGCTCACACTGAAAAAAATAACTCATAAGATTTACTTAAAAAAATTATTGTATTTGCACGCAAATGATTTAAGTAAAATTTAATGCTGCAATATCAAGTAACACTCACTTGCCAGTATCAAGTAAATTCTACTTACCATATAACATAACAGTTGTGAAGATATTAAGTAACAGTTACTTAATTACGTCCAAGTTTTAAGTTCTATTTATTTAAACAAATTAAGTAAAGTCTACTTGTTTTTCATCGGCAGGAACATCATTTTACCCAAAATTTTAAGTAAATTTTATATACCATATTTCCTTGAATAGCCGTCAGAGCGCTAATTATTTTAAAACCTCTTCTCACTCCTGCCCTTATCAATGGCGTGCAGTAAAAAATTGAGTGTGATAAAAAATACTTTAATAATAAATTATTCTGCGGCTGCGGCCAGGTGGTTGGGGACCACTACTCTTCAGCGTGTCATCACGCGCACTTTTACACCATACTGTCCACGTGCCAGAAGGACGCATTTGTTTCACTGCTTCTAATAAGAGATTGCAACGCATACTTGGTCAACAGCCATACCTATTACACTGACGGTTGTGATATAAACAACTTTAACATTCTTACTAATATGCGCCACACTCTGTGAACCCACGCCAAATGCATTTCTGGAGAACATCGACTCTGTAACACATTATAAACGCAAGATAAAAATTACCCATATTGCAACCTTGCAGTTCTCTGTGAAGTGATCCTTACGGCCGGAGCAGATCCTGTCGGCCAGAGCCTGTTGTGCTGTGCGCATGCGTCGTCGTGCATGCGTTTCAAAACACTAGATTTTAAGAGTAAAGTTTATGTAATATTTTTAGGTTTATGTACGTACAACTATTAAACATTTAAATAGTATGAGGAAACATAAGTAAAACTTACTCTTCCCCCATAATTCATGTATGTTAATAAAATGTTTAATTTTACTTAAGAAACTCTAGTTCTTACTGAATGTTAAAAATATTAGGTATAAATTATGACAGTTACTCTAATAGAGTTTACAGCACCAAAAAGTCACTTTTTTTAGTGCAACACTCATTAACTTCTCACAGATTGGATAGTAATCAGGCAAGCGAGCACAGTAAGTTAACACATGGTAGGGCCAAACGCCTGCTGACTACGGTGTGAGGTAACACCCCAGCATGTGCACATAAGCATCTTAAATTCAATTTGACAACACATTCACAACTTGGATTCGAACCAGAAAACTCACACCCATGACGGTTGATAAGCTAAAAACAGGAAGGGTTCTGGCTTTACAATAGCTTATTGCCAAAAGTTTATATTTGTTTTTGTCTTTGCTTCGTTACACATTGTGAAATAAAGCCTGGAGCTCTGCAGATGTGGGAGATGAACGTTTTATAATTGTGTTTGTCTTCAGGGAATAGGCTAACCTAGCATTATGTATTATCATCATTGTAGCTCACATATGTAGCTGTTCTACGGTTGCCAGCGTTTGTGACCACCTGTTCCGCTCTTTAATGTTACGGTGTTGTATCTAACATATGCATCTGGACAAGTGCAGAGTTACAATTGATGATAAAGTGCACAATAGCGCTTCTTGGAGATACACAACTCATTAGAGTAAAAATAACTCATAAGCATACAACTACAGGTACACAATACGCCGTGTTCCCCAGTAGCAGGGAACAAAACCACTTTTAAACTGTTTGAATTCCGGCAGCAAGACTAAACAACACACTTGTATACACACTATTGCTGGTCTTCTGGTTAAAAATTGTTCAAAAGTAGTGTGTGATAGGACCCTTAGGTATGTCTTGCATCTACAAACTACGACATAGTTGGACGAAATGACACTTTGACGTAGGGTTGTACAGTATACCGGCACTCGTATAGTATTGCGGTACTAATGAATCAAAAACGGTACTATAATCTGTTTGAAAAGTACCGGTTCTCGGGCATGACTGCGCATTGTCACGTCACGACATTGATGTTTTTACGCGCAGAGGAGAATGTTCGGCAGTGCACAATCACGGAGTACTTACAAACAGACACAGTGCGTAGACAGAAGAGGGAGAACGAACGCATTTTGGCCTAAAAAGGGATGATAAAGGTGAAGCTATAACACTGAAATGCCCTCAGAAAGAGGTGATTTGAGACATGGTTAGCTAGCTAGTAGCGCACATCCATCCGTACACGGCATACTTGCCAATCTTGAGACCTCCGAATTCGGGGGTGTGTGTGTGTGGGGGGGTGGGTGGCGGGGTAGTTAGTGGTAGCGTCCCGGAAGAGTTAGTGCTGCAAGGGGTTCTGGGTATTTGTTCTGTTGTGTATATGTTGTGTTAACGTGCGGATGTTTTCCCGAAATGTGTTTGTTATTCTTGTTTGGTGTGGGTTCACAGTGTGGAACATATTTGTAACAGTGTTAAAGTTTTTTATACGACCACCCTCAGTGTGACCTGTATGGCTGTTGATCAAGTATGATTGCATTCGCTTGTGTGTGTGTGTAAAAGCCGCAAATATCATATGACTGGGCCGGCACGCTGTTTCTATGGAGGAAAAGCGGACGTGACGACAGGTTGTTGAGGACGCTAAAGGCAGTGCATTTTAAGGCACGCCCCCAATGTTAATGTCCGGGTGGAAATTGAGAGAAATTCGGGAGAATGGTAACCCTGGGAGGTTTTCGGGAGGGCCACTGAAATTCGGGAGTCTCTCGGAAAAATCGGGAGGTTAGGCTAGTATGATACTGGCAGTATTTTAGCTTCTTCTAAATCACTAATCATCGCCTCTATGGCAACAAATTAAGTACATTTCTTACAAGTGTCATCTCTGCAGGACAAGGAATAGCTATACATGCTTCACATTCACACTGTAAGAGGATACAACAGCTCAAGGCTTCACCACTAACAAAAGCTACCGTGCCTGAATGTAAACAAATGCCATGGGTGGACATCCACTGTAATAATACCAAGTACAGTAGCGTATCTAGTCGATACTATGATTGCATCGATAAAATCTTTTTTTCTCTTTTTAAAATTCATATTATGTTTATAAACTCAGGAAATAGGACCCTGGACACATGATGATTTTGAATATGATCAATTTTCCTGTAACTACTTGGTATCGAATCAATACCTAAATTTGTGGTACCAACCAAAACTAATGTAAAGCATCCAAACAACAGAAGAATAAGTGATTATTACATTTGAACAGAAGTGTAGATACCTTAAAAAATTTTGAAACAGAAAATAACCAAAGATTAACAGTAAATGAACAAGTTGATTAATAATACATTTTCTACCGCTTGTTCCTCATAATTTTGACAAAATAATAGAATGTAAAATGACACAATATGTTACTGTATACGTCAGCAGACAAATTAAGAGCCTTTGTTTGTTTACTTACTACTAAAAGACAAGTTGTCTAGTATTTTCACTATTTTATTTGAGGACAAAGTTGTTCTTCGATTGCAATAAGAAACATATGTTTAATGTACCGTAAGATTGTTTGTTAAAATAAAGCCACTAATGCCATTTTTTCGTGGTCCCCTTTACTTAGAAAAGTATCAAACGGTATTGAAAAGTATCGAAATGCATTTTGGTACCGGTACCACTAGCAAAATATTGGTATCGGGACAACCCTACTTTGACATCAGCAAAGGGTTTTTGTTGCAACCACAAACAAATAAAAACATTTTAAACAGTAACACTTCTATATTATTAACTACGGGTGTCCTGATCTGATATTGATCCAATATCAGCAAAAATATATCAAATAACGGATCTATATAAGCTCAAATACAAGCAGTCCTGCAGCACAGTTACTTGTGCAAAATCAAAAGCCAGTTAACATCTAAATGTCCTCCAATAAGCATCATGGATGTATTTGTTGCAGTAGTTGACATTCATCCCAATGACATGTAGTTTTAATAACAGTACCTGGGTGTGTGTGCCAATGTAAAGCGTCTTTGCAAGGCGATGCTGCGGTTCACCAGGACCTTGCGAAACAGCAGAGGAGAGTTGCGAGGCGAGCCACAGGGCGACATCCTGGGGGATCCGCAAGGCGAGGCGGACGTCGAATGCGGTTTCAGTTTGAAGGACTGCGAGTTGCTGAGTGTGAACGGACCCGTCTCTCCCGAGCCAACTAAGAAGGCCTCGCTCATGTTGGCTTAACATAGAGCTTGACTACAGTCGTCCAAATGTTGACTTGCAGATCAGGTAGTCCATCTCAAAGTACCTCAATAAAATTCTCAAAAAAAGCAGGTAAATGTAACGAAATCTATAATGTTGCACGTCATGCATGTTTTCTGCACTCTATGAGGGGACACAGGCACGAGTGCTGAGAGGAAACCCTCCCTACTGCTGCTGCTGGTGTTTACAAAGCACTGAGCCCTGCCTAAATATGGCCAAGCCTGAATTATAGACGTCATCTAATACCGTAGGTGACTGCCTGTGCCCAGCAACCACTTCCTGCAGAAGACAACTAGCAACACCAGTCGGTTTCCTTCTTCAACACATGGATGTGCAGACATTAACCAGTGTGTGCAGACGAATACCAGAGCAGTTTTGTGTCATGGGTCAGCATCAGAGATAGGGGCTTTCCTTGTGGTGGTGAGTGGGCCGCTCGCTCTAAAAACAGCCTGATCAGATAAAACGATTGTGAGAAGCATGGAAATGTCATCTCCACTTTTACTTTTCTCTCGAGGGAAAGCTGCTTTCCGAGCAGGTTAAGAGGTGATGGAAAATTAAATCAATCTCCCACTCCGACCAATGCAGCAGACATCCACACAAATATAAGGCTGTCAATATTTGTTCTAGGGATGTGCCAATCTACAACCGATCAGAATCTGACTTTCGTTTTTTTTTTTCTAAATAATGTATTCAACATTGTTGATTAATGCTTTTCAATGTAGTGTACAAACACAGATCAACTTTGACTGATATTGTATTTATTTTTAGTCCCACAGCTGACAAGCAACTAAATATGTGTCTCCACACACAGTGTGGAACAGTTCCTAAAAGCTAATATTGATCATCTCCATTATTTTTAGTAGGGCTGGGCGATATATCGATATATCGCGAGTTTTTCTCTGTGCGATATAAGAAATGACTATATCGTGATAGTCGAGTATACGTTCGCACGCAGTTGCTTTTAGCTGCGGGCATTACACTACAGGCTCTTCCCCCTCTTTGTTGTCTCTCCTTCTCACAGACATCAAGCGCACCTTCTTACATACGTCACATACGTATACTGTACGCCCTCGCCGAGCAGAGAGGTAGCAGCATGGGTAACGTTAGCTGTGGTGCGAGTGGTAATACGAGAGAAAGAAGGTGCAAATCCGGTAAAAAATTAAGGAAGAAATCATTCCCAAGAAAAACAGCAGGGGGTCCATCGTCTGGCGGTGGTTTGGCTTCAAGTGGCAATATGTCGAACAGACAACCGCAATTTGTCAAGTGTGGGGCAAAAGCGTTGCTACAAAAAGTAGCATTACTGCTAATATGTAGCATAATTTGAAAAGTCACCTGCTAGAGAATAAAGAGTGCTTACTCCGCATTTCAACATCTCCATTCTGTGCCACACCAACAAAATGCCGAGGCAACCATTTCCACATCAACACCGTGTGAAAAAAATATGCAACAACATAAGGAGATAATATCCCCTTAAACTACCACATAGCGATTTGATTTCATATTATGCAGCTCATTTTTATTTGACACTTATTAAAACATCTTGTGTGACATCATGCACAAAAGTGCACTTTATTTGTTTTTAACTATTGTAGTGGCGTTCTGTACAAAAAGTGCACTTTAATTTAGTGTTTTGATATGTCATCTTAGTGACATCATGCACAAAAGTGCACTAATAGCTTGTTTCAAAATGTCTCTGACAATCTTGTACTTTATGTTTTGAAATGACATGAATGTTTGTGCCACTGCTTAATAACTCTTTAATAAATACAGTTTTGGTCATTTGACTTAGTTGTGATTTCCCTCTCTGCATGAAAGTTTAAAATGAGCATACATACTGTATTAATGCAGTATGAACAAGAATGTTAATGGAGACACATAGAATCATCATACTGCTGTGCATATATGCATCAAGTGTTCATTCAAGGCTAAAGCAAAATATCGAGATATATATGGCGTATCGTGACATGGCCTAAAAATAACAGCTAAACTAGCTGCTAAGCCGGTTATAAACAACAGATGAAATTAGTGCTTAGTAAAGTTTAAGAAGTGTAGATAGAACCACGTTACAGCAGAAAGAAAGATGCTACAAACAGGAAATAAACACACAGATTAATAACAGTCTCGAGAGAAGATAATATAACTACAACTGTTGGTGTGTCAGCATTGTTGCAGTCAGCAAGAAGAGGGCAGACCGAGCCATAATCAAGCCATAAATTGGTGGTGTCGATACCAAGGGAAGTATAGTATTTTTTTTTAATGCTACAAATTTAGAGAGTAATTCCCTGGACACCAGAATACTTTTGAGGGCAAAAATGTCACAGTTATTTGTTGATGTCGAACCCCAAGATGCAGAGACGGAGGCAGGCATAGAATATGAAAACACGATTTAATTAAAACTAAACAAGAACAAACAAAAAGCACGCACGTGGGCGGAATAACAAACTAAGAGAGCTAGCACTGGAAGCTAGAAAGCATTTCATGCTAAAGGAACTTTAGCATAAAAGCTAGTGGATAACAAACAGAAAAACTGGAAATAACTAATGGCTAACAAGGACAGCTTACCGCTACGACAACCAGGACAAAATGTAGCACGACAGGTAATAGCTGAAAAAAATCACATCGACACGACAAGAGCAACATATGGCAACGAGAAGTCCGAATGACAATACAATGATCCAGCAACTGACACAAGACAAAGCAGGTACAAATGGGAGCGGGCTGATTGGCAACAGGTGTCAATCAGCCGCAGCAGAGGAGGAACACAGCACTCAGGGAACAAAACAGGAAGCTGACAAAATAAGAGCACTAGACAGGAACTAAAGACAGGAGATACTAAACAGAGGAAACAGACAAATGCAGAGGAAAAAACTAAAACATAGACAAACTGTCAGGGGAAAGCCTGACAAAAAAAAATGTTTTAATAAACAATAATTATTGTAATTTTTGCTTTTTGACTTTGTGTTGATCAAAATAATTTATGTAATAAAAGAAAATAAGGAACTACTTAAAATATTGTACTGATATTGTTAAACTGTTCAGTAGCACTGAATAAATACATTGAAAAACGTAGAGTTAATACATGTGATCGGTATCGGGATTGGTGTCGGCCAATCTCATTCATAAATGATCGGTATTGTTATAATTCCCAGATTGGAACATTCCTAGTGTGTTGCTCCAAATGTTATGACGTGGCATGGTTGCCGTAGTTGTGACCCCACGATGCGGAGACAGGAAATGACATGCATGTAAAATGAGATATTTATTAACCCAACACATGTAGCTGGTGCAGCGGGGAAGTGCACAAAAGCATAGGGCAACGCTATACAGCAGACCTTGGCAAATTAAGGCCCGGGGGCCACATGCAGCCCGTTGAGTTTTTCAATCTGGCCCGCCAGACATTCCCAAATATTTGTTTAGATCTTTAAGATGGAAAGTGTAGCTGCCATTATGATTTGCAGTGAGGTTTTATAATGACCGTAAGTCTTGAACTATACAAAATATTTCAATGGTTGGGATCTGCGCTTATAGATGATATACTAGTTACTATGGTAACCTAATTAGTTACTATGGTCATCTAATCAGTTATTATGGTAATGTAAGTCACAGCAGCTCAGACGAGGTACCAAGCAGTGTGGATGGGGAGCGTTTCCACAGAGGCGAAAGGAGATTTTCACAACAAAGTTCTAAAGCTTAGTGATGTATCTGATATATCAGATTGTATGTGGGTTTATTTTGTACCCTTCGTGTTCATATTTCACTCTTTGTTGCATTTTTGTTGCCTTTTACTTGATTGTAAAATGTGTCAATCGAAAGGTGGTTTGCCGTTCATTATTTTGTCAATATTCAGTGTTTTATCCTTCATAGAAAAATTAAAAATTCCATTATGTTTTTTAAGGCGGACTGTCATAACGTTTGATCCAGCAATGATCCAGCACTGTCTTGGACTCAATGCTGGCATATAAAGCACCCTAATGGAGATTGGCGGCAAGTGAGTACCCTAATCACCAAACAGAAGCAGGAGTGTCAATCAGTGATCACTTTAATTAAAAATATTACACAGGCTGCAGAAAGACATGGAGTATAACAAATGTTTCGGCAAACAATATACAGTATTGGCAGAAACAGGGATGTGACTCGCGATTTAATAAAAGCTTCTGGCCTGTAAATCATTCTGAGTATTTCCACCCATTGCAGGGAATTCACAGTGTCCTCCTACTACAACCAAGTCGCCATATTGCTCCAAGTTATCAGAGGTGAGCATTGAGACGGACACGGAAAAATCAGTGGAATCCTTTTTAGATGTGTATGGGGCATCTGTAATGCGGACAAACGAAATCCGGAGATTTTGGAAGAAGAAAAACTCATCCCATTTCCAAAACCCTAGACAAACTACGAGAAATGGCTTTGTTAGACCAAAGCTTGTGGGAGACAGCATTTTAGCAGAACATCCCTTTTGGATCCTAAATTTAATTGTGCAAAGTAGGGGTGTAACGGTACACAAAAATTTCAGTCCGGTACGTACCTCGGTTTAAAGGTCACGGTTCGGTTCATTTTCGGTACAGTAAGAAAACTACAAAATATACATATTTTTGGGTTATTTATTTACCACATTTGTAAACAATGGCATAACATACATATACACACAGGGTCCATTGTCAGGGTTAATGGGGTCAACATGTATAAAATAAAAACTAAATAAGATAAGGCTCAGAATGGTTTCTTAACAAAACCTTTCTACATATAAAGTGACTTTTATTAGCCTGGCTAACTTGGCATTAAGAGGATATATGGGCTCCTTGTTCTTCCACCATATAAGTGGGTCAAAATCTAGTTTTTAATGCAATATGGACTCAAATCTGCTGCTATAAAAACATTTGTTATTGCTTTAGCCCTGCCTGACTCGCCGAGGAGAGGCTGCATGAATGCGGTGGTGACGCTTCAAATGGGTTAGCATGTGTTAAGAGTAGCGTATGTGTGTGTGCGTGTGGCCCTTTAATATGTGACAGCATTGAGGTGAGTGTGTGGGCGAGCGAGGTGAGGGAGCGGTAGGTGAGTGCGGGGAGTGGCTAGTGTTTTGTTGGATTGACTGTGTGCAAGACTTCAATGAAGCCACGGATTGCAACTAATCGCCGAACTCTTCATTTACCCTGCAGTCCGGAGCTGTGGAGACCCACTGCCGGGTAGATTGAAGGGTGTTGCCCCCAAGAATACATCAGCCCTGAAGGAGGAGTGTCTCCCCTGCGCTGCTCGACTACGGTCTGGGAGACGGAAGCAGGAAAGGTGCAACACATGTTTGACGTGTTGTCAGAAGCAGCTGCTGAACAATATCGGCAAAACACCGTCCTCCATGGTTGTATTGCGCAGCCAAAGTGTTCCCAAACGGGAGATCTTAACGAGGCAGTAGGGTCTTACAGCTCTGGCCTTTACATGTTGTCCTAGCATGCTGCAAGCATGTGTACTCGTTCGGTACACCTCCGAACCGAACCGAAAACCCCGTACCGAAACGGTTTAATACAAATACACGTACCGTTACACTTCTAGTGCAAAGTCAATCTTAAAGGGGAACTGCACTTTTCTGGGATTTTGCCTATCATTCACAATCCTTATGTAATACAAGAACACCTATGTTTTTATATTTTTACCGCATTCAAAATAAATGTTAGCAAAAGTCAGGTAACAATGGAACCAATGAGGGTTGCTCGATTTCGTCTATAAAGCACTCTTAAAAAAAACCTCCATCAACATTTTATATATGTGTTGTAAGCATCTATGTAATGTAGTAACAGGCACATTCACAATAACATGTAATACTTACATGTTTTGTCCATTTCAAACATACGGCGGCATATTCATTACACAAATGCATCATAACATTCACTTTTTTCTTCAAAACAACTTCTATTCATGCAGACTTCATGATAACCATCAATGATTACTTTGGGACAAATGATCCTTATATTTTTGAGTCTAAATAAAAGGCGGATGATCAACAAGTTTTAGAAGCTGAGTGCCAAACAGATCCAGCTTCGGTGAAACACTAAGCATTGTGTAGCAGAGTTGCTTAGTGCTAAAAAAAAGTAATGACATAATGAAACAATCACTTACTGTACAATGTCTTCTCTCAATGGGATGCCAGTAGCACGAGTGGTACACGTACCACGGTTTAAGAAAGACTGATCTAGAATTAACTTTTACCAGAAACAAACCAAAACATTATCACTGTTATGAATGATGTCCAATTTAAAACGGCATTATGGGATAAAGCACGGGCATTTTGAATACACATTTTCTCTACATTCAAAGATGAGAACAACAAATTGAACTGCACTGGAATCGGCATATCAAACTGCAAGTAGGATTCTTGTAATGTCGATGACACAAAACCAAAAATCCACACAGTGCTCACTTTTAAATAGCATGGATTTGGGGCAACACAAAGACTAATTTTTAGATGCAGTGATAATAAAATAATGCATGACTTAAGTGATTCGACACAATTTTTCACAAAAAAACCCCCAAAAAAGAGGAATAAATAGCTAAAATTAGGCAACCTCCCGCCTATCAAATTCCAACGAAAATTAACACAGAAGTACTAACTGGTGAGCTAGTTAAGCAGCTGTGTTATGGAGTAAAATGCAGAGTATATTGCCCTTAAATGGGAACTGAACTTTTTTGGGAATTTTGCCTATCGTTCACAATCATTATGAAACCCATGACGATGGATAGATTTAAAAAAAAAAATGCATTTTAACTTGTAAAAAAACGTAAATAAAAGTCAGTTTAAAGCGGAGCCAATGGGAGTTCCTCTATTTCACCCATAAAATCCAATAAATAACCATTCAAAAATCGGCAACAATACTCCATTTACACTTTGTGACTTGAATATTACCCAAGTATGGTATTAGTAATATTTTTATTATAATCGCTAACGTAAACTATTTATAGCGACATGCTCTACTGGCGAGGTGTTTCCTCACTTCCTTTCTCCCTGGAAGTTTATTGCAGATCATAAAACATGCATCTCACCTAGACAGAAGAAGTCTGAGGATGTATTCCGACAAATTGGTACACTTTGACACGAAAGGACGCTAAGTCAGTAACCCCTGTACCACCGTGCTGCCAAAATTGTATTGTGTTAATTAAAATGTGAAAGGTACACCTCCCTATGTGTCATACGATCAGTGTTTCAGACGAAGCTGCTCCACGACTTTAGAAATGGTCCATATCGCATTCTCGGACACTTGGAATGGACAAAAGTGGAGAAAATAATGACTATACACAAAAAACATTTATGAGTGAGAAAAGATGGCATCTCTTTTTTTCTGTGACTAATGCTGGGATTGGAACTATTTATTGGAGTGAGTCACACATCATTCCTCCTCCCATCAGCAGATCCGACACAAAAAAGCTGTCACAAAAAGACACAATTCCTCATCCAGCGCACACAAACCTGTGTTAAATCACCCAAAAAGGCCTTGAACTCTACACTTACACACAGCAAGTTTATTTTCCTCAGAGCTTTTCTTAATTACAACAAAATGGCCTATTCACCTAATTATGTAATTGAAAATTACATTAGAAAAGCCTCCATATGGACACATCATGGAGACGGTACTTACAGTACTTGACTTGAAAGTTACTGTGTTCTGTTAATGTAAATTACTCCATCTTGCTGTCCATTTTCATTTCATTTGTTTTCTATTTATATTACTAATGTATTCATTTTTATTTTAATAATATAATTAAATAAAATATATTTTAATTTGAAACAATTTTATTTTAATTTAATTCAATTAAGAAATTAGAAAAAATATGGATGAATAGGAATTAAATACAATTTAGTTAAATAAAAGTATTGCTTTTTATTTTGTTTGTGTTGAAAAGTGAAGGGAGAGGAGGTGGATTGGTTGGTTGGTGTCACTTTATTTCGAACATGCATACAATTACAATGTAATAAATCACATATTTCCAGTTGTTTCATTATATTTCCAGCAGTTTCATTACAGCATGTCCAAAAAGGAGTACGAAGAAGCAGAGTTTATTTAATCCTACCCCTGTTCATATGATAGCAGTTTTAACCATTCGTTTGTTCTCTATTTGTAAGACTACGGTGAATAAAAAATTTTATATACAATGTGTACGGTGAGTAAATTGTTTTACTATAAAAAAAAATTGGAAACCCTCTGAGTATTGTAACTTTGGTTTATCCATGCATTATGCACTGTTAATGCTCAATAAAGCTTTTTTATTTATAAAAAAGAAAAGAAAAAAACATGTGGGTGTAAAAAAAACAACAACCATTATACAACCATATAATGCAGGTGATACATAAGTTGCCAGCTCACTAAATGTTGCTGTAAATAAAGCTGAAGTGTTTTTGTAGCTCAGAAATAATTAATGTCAACATAACATCCTTAGCAGATTAATAATATGGTTTGTGTTGAAGCACGGCTGAGTTGAAAAAGTCTATACCTATTCTCTATGTTCCGACCCTCATCATTCTTTCCGTTCAGGGTCTTGGTTGAGCTGGACAAAATAACCATTCAGACTCACATTCACACATAGAGACATTTTTGAGTCTTCAATTAATCCAGCATGCATGTTTTTGGACTGTGGGAGGAATTGGAGTACTCACAGAATAAAAAACACATTCATCCAAACTCTACAGTGTCAGGAAACCGCATGACTGCCGTTTTGTTACCCCGAGATGCAAGGACCAGGCGAGCTGAGAGCAGGTAAGATGACTTTAATTCTCATCAAAACAAAAACACGAAGCAGTCTTGCCAACAGAAGTTCCAAACATATAATTATCATCGAGCACTGAGGAGTGCTCGAGACAAGGCATAAATAGCATACATGTTGATTGGCAGCAGGTGTGGACCAGCTGCCAATCATCAGCAGGTGTGTGTAATGAACAGTGCTCAGCAGAACAAGGAGGAAGTGGAAACCAAGATAAAAGTACTGAATAAGAAGTAAAAATAAGAATGAGGAAAACAAACAGAAATGAAGTGACAGATCGTCACATACAGTACCAGTAGTGTATTTTTGCAGTGGTATAGTCATTTAAATTATACGTGTGTATTCAAATTTGTGACTAATGCATGAACTGAATATAATGTGCCTTTTGTTAGATGTTTTTGTAACTGCAAAAAACCTGCACAAGCACAAGAAGAACAATCCCAGGAGCTACTTGTTGTGACTGAACCATGCTGCCCGATGTACTGTTGAAACAGTAGGTTGGAGTCAATACATTTGAGTATTAATAAAATACACAAAGATATGCTGCCAATAGTACCAGGGCACTGGCAGCCAAGCTTGAAGCCAAATGATAGAAAAAAATCACATCAACAATGTAGTAATCAAACAAACAAAATCCATCATGTGTCTGCTGAACTGTTTACAATAAAACTGAATGCACGCTTCATTATTCCTCATTATCATTACTACTTTCTCATTTCACTGAGCCCTCAACGATCATATTCAATATGACTTCAGGACATTTACATTTTTACAAAGAGAGGACTGACTTCTGCTGTCCTGATGTAACAAATAAATAATTGTACAGCAGAACACCAGAAGTCCGCTTTAGTAACCAAGTGCAAGCAGATAACAGTAAGTCTTATCACAGCATTCTACTGTATACGAATGAACCTTGAACCAAACTGAGGCTCTGAACTCTTCCAACGCTTCACCTGATTTCATCACTAATGTGGAATGGCAATGTCTGATGACTCAGATTCGGTCCACCACACTCTACAACCAAACATCTGTCAGGTTCTGCTGCATCACCTTGACAACCAAGAGCCTCTCAGTTACAAACTGTTGCAGTTCTTAGAACACAAGAGCAACCTTTCATTTAAGATCCCTGGCTTTTCAGTGGTTGCTTCTGCATCATGACTGACACCCAGTGGTGTATGTTGGTAATGTAGATTTGTTTCAGAGTTCAATTGTACAGTGGCCCAATAGGCTTTAAAACAGTCAGTAACTTAAATTCAAAGCTGCTATTGAGTTACAATCCAATGTTTTTTGTAAAACTTCATAAGTTTAAAGAGGTAAGCTGAAAAATAATTTCCCCATTCAAACCATTTTTAGAGAACATCAAGTTGTGCAAAAATTACTAAAACACAGTTGCAGCTTCACTCTATTCTGGATTTTTTTAAGCATATTTTGTTTGAGTCTGGCTTGGGTGTTGTTGGTAACCCTTAGTTGCAGTGCCAACGTGCAGATAGACTGTATGTATTAACAAAAATTAGTGCAGCAGGGAAGAGCACAAAAAAGACTAAACAGTCCCATTGAGCATATGCAACATGTAAGTACAAATCCCAAAGCAAAAAAAAATTATCCAGAACAGAGGACAGGGTTGACAGAGGAAACAGCCTTATTGGGAACATGTGACATGTGTGTCCTGATTGTCAATCAAGGACAGGTGAGAGAGCAAATGGTCAGACTACAGTTGTGTAAAATGGAGGTAAACAGGAAGTGGAAACAGAAATAAAACTTAATATATGAAACTAATAATAGTAATAGTCATGCAAAATAATGCACATATTCTATGTATCATTGGCCTAAATGAAGTATTTTCAAGCATATGAGCTAGGGCTGGACATTATATCGATATACTCGGTATATCGCGGGTTTGTCTCTGTGCGATATAGAAAATGACTATATCGTGATATTCAAGTAAACATTCTCACGCAGTTGCTTTTAGCTGCTGGCATTACACTACAGGCTCTTCCCACTCCTTCTTGTGTCTCTTTCTCACAGACAGCAAGCGCTCCTTACATAGGTCACATACGTATACGCCAGGGGTAGGGAACCTATGGCTCTAGAGCCAGATCTGGCTCTTTTGATGACTGCATCTGGCTCTCAGATAAATTTAGCTGACATTACTTAACACGATAAGTAATTAATAATTCCAATGGTAATCACAGTGTTTAAAATAACGTTCAAATTACAAAACATTCTCATGCATTTTAATCCAACCATCCGTTTTCTATCGCACTTGTCCAAGATGTCGCATTAATGGTAAGAAATATTATATTTATTATTGGTTAACTTTAGAATAACAATGTTGTTCAAAACAATTAGAGACTTATTATACTCTCAAAATGTTGGTCTTAAAAATGCACGCATTTAGTTGTATTCAGTGTTAAAAATGTTATATGGCTCTCACGGAAATACATTTTGAAATATTTGGCTTTCATGGCTCTCTCAGCCAAAAAGGTTCCCGACCCCTGGTATACGCCCTCGCAGAGCAGAGAGGTAGCAGCATGGGTAACGTCAGCTGTGATACTAGCGGAGCCGTGCAAGTGGTAATACGAGAGAAAGAAGGTTCGAATCTGAACAAATGAAGGAAAAATTAATTCCCCAAAAAAACAGCAGGGGGTCCATTGTCTGGCGGTGGGTTGGCTTCAAGTGGAAATGTGTCGAACAGACAACCGTAATTTGTCAAGTGCGGGGCAAAAGTGTTGCTACAAAATGTAGCGTTACTGCTAATATGTAGCATTATTTCAAAAGTCACCTGCTAGAGAATGAAGAGTGCTTACTCCGCATGTCAACATCTCCATTCGGTGCCACACGCCCACACCATCAAAATGCAGAGGCAAACATTTCCGGATAAAAACCGTATGAAAAAATTAGTCAACAACAAAAGGAGATAATGTCCACAGTAACCTACCATATAGCGAAGGACAAACACTATTTAATTTCCTATTATGCAGCTCATTTTTATTTGACAGTTATTGAAATATCTTGTGTGAGATCATTCACAAAACTGCACTTTATTTGTTTTAAACTATTGTAGTGCCGTTCTATACAAAAAGTGCACTTTCATTTAGTGTTGTCTTAATATGTCATCTTAGTGACATCATGCACAAAAGTGCACTCATAGCTTGTTTTAAAATGTCACTGACAATCTTGCACTTTCTCTTTTGAAATGACATGAATGTTTGCCACTGCTTAATAACTGTTTAATAAATACAGTTTTGGTCAATTGACTTAGTTGTGATTTCCCTCTCTGCATGAAAGTTTAAAATGAGAATATATTAATGCAGAAAAAGAATGTTTAATGTAGATACATAGAATCATCATACTGGTGTGATTATATGCATCAAGTGTTATTCAAGGCTAAAACAAAATATCGAGATACATCGTGTATCGCGATATGGCCTAAAAATATTGAGATATCAAGAAAAGGCCATATCACCTAGCCCTAATTACTAGAGTGTAAATGTGAATATTGGAGTTTTATTCCACATCTAAAGGGCTCTCATACTGTTAAAAAAACATATTTCGAAGGCTGTAATTAGTTTTTATGCCGCAACTTTGAAAATATTTCATTTATAATTAATAATTTTTGCTTTGCTGACGTTAATTTACCACAGTGAGGCCTGGAACTAATTAAGATTGATTAACAAAGGTTTACTGTAAAACCAAATACCCTTCACTTTTTGCAAGTAGTGTATGTTCTTCAGTCCTGGGAGGTAATGTTAGTTATTACCAGATAGTGAGGAAAAATCAGCACTGCAATGTGTTGTACATCAACAGTATACCAATACATTTCCACTGCAATGCACCAGGCTTCCGACAAGAGCAATATACAATGTCTGCTGGGAGGGATGCATTCGTGCCAAGATTGCCAGCAGCACTAATAAACTGAGTACCAAGGCTAGGAAGACATTGAGAGAGAAGTTGGAAATGTCTCCGTGCAAACTCCTCTCCATCATCCCCTGCCGGAACACGGGAGGTGGTATCCATTACTAATACAGCTCTGCAGTATAGAGAATAAATACGTTCTGTTGTACACCAGGATTACATCTGAAAATCCAGGGTGACATTCGAAAATCAAGAACTTTTGCTTTTCTTTTCTTCTCAGTGTGCAGTACAGTGAAACCCAGTGGAATGACCCTGAGGGAGCAGAATTTGGCAAACTATGCCTATCAAATTACACAAAATGTTGAGGTTCAAAACACAGTCAAGGATTAGTGAGAGCAAATTGCCCCAGATTTCTGCAAATTGAACGCTTTTTCTTTGGCTTTATGTAGCTGTTTTGCCACACTTCTTCCAAAAGAGCTACTGAAAAGTACAACATTCAATACCGTATTTTCCAGACTATTGGCCAATACTTTTTCTAAGCCTTGAACCCTGAAGTTTATACAAAAGGTTTTTTTTTTTGCTAACGGACAAATTATGGAATGAATTAAGCAAAAAAAAGAAACAATGTATAAAAATTATCCACTTTAAGAAACTGTGTAAACTCAGTGTTTACAAAGTACAAGGAAAATAATCCTGATGAACATCTTGAACATTATTCAAAAAGGTGAAAATCTTATTCATCTCATAAAGGATGAATGCAAATATCACAGGTTTTCTCATTTGTTTAATCAGTCGTTTTACTGCCGTGTTACAAGCACCGTGTGGAAACATTGAAGTATGTAAATAAACATTTACTAAATCTTTCTATATAAATAGCTAATTTCACTACGTATCAGTATATATCTGCGTTTTCTCTTTTAAAAATGTTTTTTTTGTCATGTCCAGCTTTTCGGGCAAATTATATTGTTGATGTAGACGCCCATATCGGCTGTACAAATTTACTTTACAAAAGAGAAGTGTGGGATGTTTCTCTCTCTGCGTTTTCAGTTCTAAAATTTGTTGGGTGCGATATATATATCGGTGCGGTTTATAATCCGCAAAATATGATAGCTGCTTTTGTATTTGGGGTTATTATTGTTTTTGATATGCTAACTTCAGCATTTTATATTTATTTGACATTGAATTTTTACTTTATATATATATATATATATATATATATATATATATATATATATATATATATATTTATATATATATATATATATATATATATTTACACATATGTACATATATTGTTGTTTTAATCCCACAATTTTCCCTCTGTCTTCCTTTTCTACTTCTTTCCATCCCCTCCTGCTCTCTGCACCAAACACTAATTATATTCAAACATATAATGAAGTCATCACAAATAAGTATCCCAAACTTCCCTTTTGTAAAGTAAATCTGTAAATCAGATATGGGCATTTACATTACAATATGATTTGTTTGAGCGGCTGGACAGGACAGATTAAAAACTAAAACTAAATAAATAAATGTTATATCAATTCCTAGATATGGTCGTAATTATTTTAAGTACACCACGCATAATAAACGCAACATTATTAATATTGCTACTACGGATAATTTTATCAACAACTCCTTAAAACAGCCCACTACCTATAATATGGGCTTTCTAAACATCAGATCTTTGTCTCCCAAAACGTTATTAGTCAATGAGGTCATTAGAGACAACAACCTTAACGTCATCCGTCTTAGCGAAACCTGGCTTAAACCAGACAACTTTTTTGCGATAAATGAGGCATCCCCTCCTAACTATACGAATGCGCATATTGCCCGTCACCTCAAAAGGGGAGGGGGTGTCGCACTAATATACAACGAAAACTTTAACTTTAGTCCTAACTTAAATAATAAATATAAATCGTTTGAGGTGCTTTCTATGAAGTCTGCCACACCTCTGCCTCTGTGCCTGGCCGTTATCTACCGCCCCCCAGGGCCCTATTCGGACTTTATTAGTGAATTCTCAGAGTTTGTTGCTGATCTAGTGACGCACGCCGATAATATAATTATAATGGAGGACTTTAATATCCATATGAATACCCCATTGGACCCACCGTGCGTGGCGCTCCAGACTATAATTGATAGCTGTGGTCTTACACAAATAATAAATGAACCGACGCATCGCAGCGGTAATACGATAGACCTAGTGCTTGTCAGAGGTATCACCGTTTCCAAAGTTACGATACTCCCGTATACTAAAGTATTGTCCGATCATTACCTTATAAAATTCGAAGTTCAGACGCATGTTCGTCAAACTAATAATAATAATAACTGCTATAGCAGCCGCAACATTAATGCTGCCACAACGACGACTCTTGCGGACCTACTGCCCTCGGTAATGGCACCGTTCCCAAAGTATGTGGGCTCTATTGATAACCTCACTAACAACTTTAACAACGCCCTGCGCGAAACCATTGATAGTATAGCACCGCTGAAGTTAAAAAAGGCTCCAAAAAGGCGTACGCCATGGTTTACTGAAGAAACTAGAGCTCAGAAATTATTATGTAGAAAGCTGGAACGCAAATGGTGCACGACTAAACTTGAGGTGCACCATCAAGCATGGAGTGATAGTTTAATAACTTATAAACGCATGCTTACCTTAGCTAAAACTAAATATTACTCAAATCTCATCCGCATTAATAAAAACGATCCAAAATTTTTGTTTAGTACAGTAGCATTGCTAACCCAACAAGGGACTCCTTCCAGTAGCTCCACCCATTCGGCAGATGACTTTATGAAGTTCTTTAATAAGAAAATTGAACTTATTAGAAAGGAGATTAAAGACAATGCGTCCCAGCTACAACTGGGTTATAGTAACACAGATACGATTGTATATACGGCGGATACTGCAAATATCCAAAATAGTTTCTCTCGTTTTGATGAAATAACATTAGAAGGATTGTTACAACGTGTAAATGGAATAAAACAAACAACATGTTTACTTGACCCACTTCCTGGGAAACTTATTAAGGAGCTTTTTGTATTATTAGGTCCATCAGTGCTAAATATTATAAACTTATCACTTTCCTCGGGCACTGTTCCCCTTGCATTCAAAAAAGCGGTTATTCATCCTCTCCTTAAAAGACCTAACCTCGATCCTGACCTCATGTTAAACTACCGACCGGTGTCTCACCTTCCCTTTATTTAGAAAATCCTCGAAAAAATTGTTGCAGAGCAGCTAAATGAACACTTAGCGTTTAACAATCTATGTGAAACCTTTCAATCCGGTTTCAGGGCAAATCACTCGACTGAGACAGCCCTCGCAAAATTGACTAATGATCTATTGCTAACGATGGACTCTGATGCGTCATCTATGTTGCTGCTCCTCGATCTTAGCGCTGCTTTCGATACCGTCGATCATAATATTTTATTAGAGCGTATCAAAACACGAATTGGTATGTCAGACTCAGCCCTCTCATGGTTTAACTCTTATCTTACTGATAGGATGCAGTGCGTCTCCCATAACAGTGTGACCTCGGACTATGTTACGGTAACGTGTGGAGTTCCCCAGGGTTCGGTCCTTGGCCCTGTACTCTTCAGCATCTACATGCTGCCGCTGGGTGACGTCATACGCAAATACGGTATTAGCTTTCACTGTTATGCTGATGACACCCAACTCTACATGCCCCTAAAGCTGACCAACACGCCGGACTGTAGTCAGTTGGAAGCGTGTCTTAATGAAATTAAACAATGGATGTCCGCCAACTTTTTGCAACTTAATGCCAAAAAAACGGAAATGCTGATTATCGGTCCTGCTAGAAACCGACCTCTATTTGATAATACAACTTTAACATTTGACAACCAAATAATAAAACAAGGTGACTCTGTAAAAAATCTGGGTATTATCTTCGACCCAACTCTCTCCTTTGAGTCACACATTAAAAGCGTTACTAAAACGGCCTTCTTTCATCTCCGTAATATCGCTAAAATTCGCTCCATTTTGTCCACTAAAGACGCCGAGATCATTATCCATGCGTTTGTTACGTCTCGTCTCGATTACTGTAACGTATTATTTTCGGGTCTCCCCATGTCTAGCATTAAAAGATTACAGCTAGTACAAAATGCGGCTGCTAGACTTTTGACAAGAACAAGAAAGTTTGATCATATTACGCCTGTATTGGCTCACCTGCACTGGCTTCCTGTGCACTTAAGATGTGACTTTAAGGTTTTACTACTTACGTATAAAATACTACACGGTCTAGCTCCAGCCTATCTTGCCGATTGTATTGTACCGTATGTCCCGGCAAGAAATCTGCGTTCAAAAGACTCCGGCTTATTAGTGATTCCTAGAGCCCAAAAAAAGTCCGCGGGCTATAGAGCGTTTTCCGTTCGGGCTCCAGTACTCTGGAATGCCCTCCCGGTAACAGTTCGAGATGCTACCTCAGTAGAAGCATTTAAGTCTCACCTTAAAACTCATCTGTATACTCTAGCCTTTAAATAGACCTCCTTTTTAGACCAGTTGATCTGCCGCTTCTTTTCTTTCTCCTATGTCCCCCCCTCCCTTGTGGAGGGGGTCCGGTCCGATGACCATGGATGAAGTATTGGCTGTCCAGAGTCGAGACCCAGGATGGACCGCTCGTCGGGACCCAGGATGGACCGCTCGCCTGTATCGGTTGGGGACATCTCTACGCTGCTGATCCGCTTGAGATGGTTTCCTGTGGACGGGACTCTCGCTGCTGTCTTGGATCCGCTTGAACTGAACTCTCGCGGCTGTGTTGGAGCCACTATGGATTGAACTTTCACAGTATCATGTTAGACCCGCTCGACATCCATTGCTTTCGGTCCCCTAGAGAGGGGGGGTTGCCCACATCTGAGGTCCTCTCCAAGATTTCTCATAGTCAGCATTTCACTGGCGTCCCACCGGATGTGAATTCTCTCTGCCCACTGGGTGTGAGTTTTCCTTGCCCTTTTGTGGGTTCTTCCGAGGATGTTGTAGTCGTAATGATTTGTGCAGTCCTTTGAGACATTTGTGATTTGGGGCTATATAAATAAACATTGATTGATTGATTGATATGTTTTCTTCTTAAATGGGAACTGCGCTTTTTAAAAATCTTTATGAGGGACAAAAACATACACGTCTTTTTATTAGGATTTAAAAAATTATCAAAAACGCTTAGACGATGCGGCTAACGGGAGTCACCGTTGTAACCTTCAAACCCGTCCATCAACGTTTTGTATACACACATTGCAAGTATATATATAATGTAGTAACAAACACGTTCATAATAATATGTAATATGAACAAAATTTACCATATTTTGGTCATTTTAATCAATGCCGGAAGTAATTACTCGGTGCATTTATTATTGTTTCCATAGCAGCACACTTCTGACTTCTGGGAACAAATGTGTGTTCCTACTTCCAGAAACAAACGTGTGTTTTCTAATCATGGCAGACTTGGCAACATACAACAAAGACCACTAATTTTAAACAAATGAGGATTCACAACCTTGTATTTTTGAAGCTGAATATACTGAGAATGAATTACTGCTTCTGGAAGAGAGTACGAAGGAAGGGTGAGATGTTGAAGCAGATGGAAGTCGATAGAGTGAGGTGAAAGTGACTTTGGCGCTGTAAATGTGGAACTTGACCTATGCTATTTTGACATAAATGAAGTGCTTACGCAAATAAACCGAGAAAAACGTCCCGGGCCAGCTGGACTACTGTAATATAATTTTTCATGTTTTTCAGTCTGTACAGATTGGTGTTCTATCACATTGTGTTGTGCATTACAAA
Organism: Nerophis ophidion; assembly: GCF_033978795.1. Taxonomy (NCBI): domain Eukaryota; kingdom Metazoa; phylum Chordata; class Actinopteri; order Syngnathiformes; family Syngnathidae; genus Nerophis; species Nerophis ophidion. The sequence continues at coordinate 18,787,897 of NC_084632.1, read as the reverse complement.
CTCAAACGTGTTTCGTGCTGACGTAGAAGCCAGCTTATCTCTTTCCATAGTGAGCTTTTGGCATGCCGATGTGTTACTACACAAGAAAAATAGTTTTCTTTGTTATTGGTTATTATACAGGTTACAGAACATAAATGAAGTATTTTTGATGGTTTTTGAATAAATGTTTTAAGTGATTTAGGGATAGAATTGATTGCTTCCATTAGCTGCATTGCTAACCATCAAGAAGGAGTACATTTTTACATGTTAGAATGCAAAAAAAAAAACAAACCTTTTGGTTTCTTGTCTTTCATAATTGTGAACGATAGGCAAAATTCCCCCAAAAAAGTGAACTTCCCCTTTAACTTGGGCCAGATTGTGGATGCTGGCGGGCCGATGTTTGGGGAACCTTGCTTTAGTAGATCAGGTTGTAAATGTACTAAATTTCATATCCAACATTACCAGACCAAGGGGAAACAAACTTGTCACAGTGTTACCAAGCTGCTTGTGCATTCTAACCTTTTAGAAGAAAATGTCAACGTCACAGATTTGCACATGATACAATAACATACAACAAAAATAAAATAGTCTATTAGATCAACAGACAGTTAAAAATATCCCACCACAATTAAATACTGCATTCATGCCAGCAGTACTTGTTCAGATCTGTGATCGGGGCATGGGAGTTGTCTAAATAGTCAGAATTGTATAACTCTGCCTTTTAAATCAACAAGAAGATCTGACATTTGCAATGAGGCCAGCTGTATGTAGAAAGGTCACACAATATTAAAGTGCTCAGACTCTCTGGACAGAATAAATTTATTCCCGCAAGCAATTTGGAGCTACCTAAAACCTACTGTGTCATTACGGGCTTGATGTGTCTGGGTGCTATTTGCATTTCACATTCAAATGATTACATGAGGTATACACAAGCGTGTACTTATACTTGCAGAAAGTGAAGTTATTGTAGTGTATAATAAAGTCAGATAAAAAAAAATTGAAATGGGTCCGCATAGTGGAGTATTGGTTAGCATATTTGCCTCACAGTGAGCAGATAGAGCATTTCAATCCCCGTTTGTGTGGAGTTTTTGCATGTTCTAACAGTGTGTGTGAGTGGGTTTTATCCCTGTGCCTTAACTTCCACCCACATTCCAACAGGATACATGTTAGGTTAATTAGAGACTTGGCGGCCAGTCTAGCATGTACCCCGCCTCTCATCTGAAGCCAGTTGGGATAGGCTCCTGCTCACTCCTGACTAGGAATGAGTACAGAATTTGGTACTTTTATAAGTACCGACCATTTACAGAAAAAAAGTATGCTGCCATATTTCGATATCTTTGTCACACTTGACACCACATCTGGTTGTAGACTCTGTACCAGCTAAAGCACTTGGCCAGGAAACAAGCAGTCACACATTATGAGCAGACTTAGCACGACTCTCTATAGGCATACTTGCCAACCTTGAGACCTCCGAATACGGGAAATGGGGGGACGGATTTGAGGTGGGCGGGGTCCAGGGGTGCGGGGTTTGGTGGTAGCGGGGGTGTATAGTGTAGCGTCCCGGAAGACTAAGTATTGCAAGGGGTTCTGGGTATTTCTTCTGTTGTGTTTATATTGTGTTACGGTGCGGATGTTTTCCCGAAATTTGTTTGTCATTCTTATTTGGTGTGGGTTCACTGTGTGGCGCATATTTGTAACAGTGTTAAAGTTGTTTATACGGCCACCCTCGGTGTGACCTGCATGGCTGTTGATCAAGTATGCTTTGCATTCACTTGTGTGTGTTTATAAAAGCTACAGATAATATGTGACTGGGTCTTCGCGCTGTTTGTATGAACGAAAAGCGGACATAACGACAGAAATTCGGGAGAATAGTTTCCTCGGGAGATTTTCGGGAGGGGCACTGAAATTCAGGAGTCTCCCGGAAAAATCGAGAGGGTTGGCAAGTATGTCTATAGGTAATGTTACAATTTTCCATGCCGACAAAGCAAGATGATGATACTCAAAAATATAGTAAGGGTCCAATTTTCAAAATGCGCTAGCTTCATGCTAATTGGATTTGCCAAAGACTGGCAACCGATTAGCATTGGTGATTTTACAAGTTCAACACCAACACATTTTCTAATTAAAACTACAAGTATAAACACTTTGGAGGTCTCAACCAAGACTAAATTGACATTCAGTTCATGGCAAAGACTACTTACTGACTAGACAAGACACCGTAGCCTATTTACTACTGCCATCTTGGAATTGCAACTGCATGCATAGTCAACCAAATAATAAAGTGCAGTGACTTGCAAATGAGACACAGACGTGTAAAAAAACAAACAAGATAACACCTGGACAGCACAGGTCAATGTTAAATGTTAAATGACAAAAGTTTTTAGTTTAATTAATAGTCATTAACATATTTGAACAAACACAAAACTACCAAAAATTTAGTACCGGTATCGGTTGCCCGGTACCGGGAATTGTTACCGTATCAATTTATTTGTGAAAAGTACCCAAAATATATTTGATGGATAGACTATAAAACGTAAATATTTATTTTGGCCACAAAAAGGTCCTCCCTTGCCACACTTCAAAGTTTGCAGCTTCACTCTACAGCGGATTTAATTAATATATATATTTTTAAACATATTTGAGGTATTTTGGCTTAAATGAAGCATTTTCAATCATAAAAAAAGCTAAACAAAGAAAAAATATCAATGCAACAATATTATTGGCCACTACTTTAGACCAAACCAATCAGAGTGCGCTGTTCAGGATTGTGGCCACTGATTGGCTCAGTCGGATTAAAGGAGTGTAAAGGTAAGTAAAGGGTGTTATTTTTAGGCTTCCGTTTTATTAAAAGCTGTATTTAGGTTTTGTATGCTCTCGCCATGAAAATAATTATTTAGCATTAATAATTCCTACTTGGCAGAAATTAACAGTCAGGCACAGAACCATCTCAAGCAAATTGTAAAAAATATATAGAAAATAATTATTCACATTCTAGCCAATGACTGCATCATTTCCAAATATGACCACATGAATTGTGTCTTTAGTAAATGCGAAACATCTGACTCCTACCATAGATGTATAATTTAGTATGATATATAGAGGGTGCAAATACATGATGAATAAATAAATCGATCCATGCAACATGAAAATCCAAGAAAAGGCAGTACGGTGGGTATTAAACCAATGTGTCACATAATCTGACAATAAGGATAATAGAGACGGGATAATGACATCGTTATGATGTCATGAAGAGGATGACAGCAACTGCAATCTTCTGTCAATCCTTTTCTCTGACGGATTGACACCAAGATTTCCCTTGACTCCAGATAACTCCCGCAGTGATGTCATAATTGACAGCCATTATGCTAACACACTCTACTGCCAATGGATCATGTCAATTGTCCTTGCTTGTCATTTTAACGGTCAAACTAAATTGTGTTTTTGATGACCAATTCATGGAAAGAAGCCGCCTTCGGTCGTTGTGGGAATGAGCAAAGTCCCCAGTCTTTGCAAATTGGGTTATCACAATTTCGGTGATAAAAATGAATCTTACTTATGACAGCCATATTCTATTAAACAACATTTGCAAGAATTAACAACATTGAAATAAAAATGTCCCCGCCCCCTTTGTATAACCTCCTTTCAGCCCTTAAAAAGCCATTAAAATAAATTACATTGACTTAACAACATTAGGGTCTGGGCTGGGTCGGTATTAAAATTGTCAATTCTACTTGTGCAGCATTCAAAGTAAGGTTGTTGTTTTTTTACATGCAGCAGCGGTGATTTTTATGGCGTGTTCCAGCTTGCCTAAATTAGTTTTCACTAGATCCATGCGACCAAGAAGTGCTATATGTCCTGTGATGGCGCTATACGTTCTGAAGGGCTCAATCACCATGCAATTGCTGTGCTGCTGAGAGTTGGATAACAATCTCTATTTGCTGGTGTGATTGCTTTCTTCTCAGTAATACTTGAAGCGTCACTGAACAAATCCATCCAGTATCCGCCGGTATTTATTTGAGGATTCCCTTTTCTTCACCGAGTCCTTGAGATGAAATGAAACTCATTAGCAGGGCATTTTATTTAATCAAGGAGTGTTTTGGCTACAGGCTGAAGTTAACTGGGAATGTGGTTTGTGTATCTGGAAAAAGATCCTTTGAGTTTGCCACCAGAGAGAGAATGAGGCCAAGGGCTTTTAGTCAAGACTGAATGGAAAGATACCAAGCAGATTTAGGTGAGAAAAATTAGACTGTTAAAGGGGACCCATGGTGAGTATTGTCTTTGCTGACAAAAATGTTTGATAGTCGCATTAAACAATGCTAAAACGTCAAATCATAAGGTTAATACATGTTTGCCGTGAGGTTGCATGCTGTTTTGAATGCCTCTGTTCGAGGAGTTTTTATAGTCTGGCTATGTTGTGAAGTCACAGTCAAACATTCACACATTTTAAAACAAATGTCTTTGAAAAAGATATTCTTGAATCAACAGCTGTAGTTAATCCTATGATCAATGTTAATTACAAAACTAAATGTGGTACATAAATAATAATGGAAGTATAAGTGTTTGTACAGTAGTATAGATGTAGAGATGTCCGATAATGTCTGTTTTGCCGATATCCGATTCTCCCGTCCAAAGGCAAAACCCAGTCACTCAATTTTGGTCAAAACTGAGCTGATAATAATTTTGGAATTACTAGGTGATATGCTTTACATTAGTGTATGCGATATTGTCATTTGTTCCGTAAGTAAGCTGTTACGTGCATAGCAGGACCTCGCAACTACCACATAACCGCGTAGATACAACAGAAAAACCTAGAATCTCAAGGGTATCTCTAGAAGTGAGTTACTAGGTTCTGCTTTTGGACGGGAGTTATTGTCCAACTCTTAATTACCGATTCCGGTATCAACCAATACCGATATATACAGTCGTGGAATTAAAACATTATTATGCCTAATTTGTTGTGATGCCCCGCTGGATGCATTAAACAATGTACCAAGGTTTTCCAAAATAAATCAACTCCAGTTATGGAAAAAAATGCCAACAAGGCACTGCCATATTTATTATTGAAGTCACAATATGCATTATTTTTGTTAACATGCCTCAAAACAGCAGCTGGGAATTTGGGACGTGCTCTCCCTGAGAGAGCATGAGGAGGTTGAGGGGGCGGGGTTGAGGTGGGGGTTGCGGGGGGTGTATATTGTAGTGTTACGGAAGAGTTAGTGCTGCAAAGGGTATTTGTTCTGTTGTGTTTATGTTGTGTTACGGTGCGGATGTTCTCCCAAAATGTGTTTGTCATTCTTGTTAGATGTGGGTTCACAGTGTGGTGCATATTTGTAACAGTGTTAAAGTTGCTTATACGGCCACCCTCAGTGTGACCTGTATGGCTGTTGACCAAGTATTCCTGCATTTTTGCATTCACTTGTGTGTGAAAAGCCGGACATATTGTGTGATTGGGCCAGCACACAAAGGCAGTGCCTTTAAGGTTTATTGCCGCTTTGTACCTCTCCGTAAGTCCGTGTACCAATCTGTACAGCGGTGCTTCAAAAAGTCATACATTTTATTTTTTGAAACCGATACCGATAATTTCCGATATTACATTTTAAAGCATTTATTGGCCGATAATATCGGCAATCCAATATTATCGGACATCTTTAGTATAGAGTATATTATTGGTACAAATGTTTAACCAACACGTGCACAGGGATATTTCACATGTCTTTACTGTGTATATATTTAAACAGTGTTTATGTTGTGTACAAGGTGTATTTATAATATGTTACATAAAGGAAATGTCATATTTCTAGGAAACTCATCTTGTATTAGAGATTGTTTATAGGGTTAGGCGAAATAAGTGCTCAACTTCAGCCTAAACCCTTTCGGTCAGTAACATTGTCAATTTATGAATGGACAACTGTTTGTTTATGTAAAACTGTTTGTTTATTTTGTAGACCACTGACCAACGAAATAATAAACTAACTAACAGCAAGGGGGATGTACTTATATGGGTACATTAAGTCCAGCTCTCAGCCAAAGGGGGAGGTGCTCCCTCTGATTTAGAGGTAATATAAAGTATTATATTCATCTAATCTTGGTATGCGGACAATAACACCGCAATATGCAGGTAAATGTAAATAATATTCTACAAGTTCAATTTTGCTTGTGTTTAGAAATAAAAATAGCGGTGGGGACTTCAAAATATACATTTAATCGGTGTACATTTTCAAAAGATACTTATGATATTTTTGGAGAGGGTACGGCGTGGTTTCATTTGCAATCTGGAACGCTTCCACAAACAAACATCTTGTAGGGACTAAATGTGACATAAAAATAAAAAAATCTATATATAAAATTTTTTAAAATATTAAATATATATAAATATATATTTTCATAAAAACATATCCATGACATATAATCTATGCTATCTATATGATTTGTTTTAAATATAGTTTAAAAAAATCAAACTATAGGTCACCTTTAACTCTTGAATTGAAGATATGCTGTGTTTTTTTTGTGAAGCAGCAGTTATAGTACAGTAGGGCTGCAACAATTAATCAATTATATCATTCGAAAAAAGCTTTGATTTATATTCTGTTGATTCGATTAAATGTTTAATGACTGTAACTAATACAAATCAGGAATGGCCGGAACTTTATATATTTGGACATAGAGTACAGTGCATCTGGAAAGTATTTACAGCGCTTCACTTTTTCCACATTATTTTATGTTACAGCCTTATTCCAAAATGGAATAAATCCATTGATACACACAATACCCTATAATGACAATGTGAAAATGTTTTTTTGAATATACAAATGTATAAATAATTAGAAAATAAAAAATTGCATGTCCTGTAGTTTTCGCATGGCAGCTGCAATATAGTGGCGGGTGCCGTGATCCTTTTTTGGTTTGTTATTTTTATGCATTTTTGTTAATGCACACATGTTTAAAGTGCAATTTTAATATTAAATGATAAATGGGTTGTACTTGTATAGCGCTTTTCTACCTTCAAGGTACTCAAAGCGCTTTGACACTACTTCCACATTTACCCATTCACACACACATTCACACACTGATGGAGGGAGCTGCCATGCAAGGCGCCAACCAGCACCCATCAGGAGCAAGGGTGAAGTGTCTTGCTCAGGACACAACGGACGTGACGAGGTTGGTTCTAGGTGGGATTTGAACCAGTGACCCTCGGGTTGCGCACGGCCACTCTCCCACTGCGCCACGCCGTCCCAATATTCATGATGTACATTCATTAAAAAAAAAGAATGAAGGTTATTGCAAGTAGAAAAAAATGTGTTTACTTCATTTTCAGTTTCCCTAAAACGTCTTTTATCCTATTACTAAATTAGTCAAACAAATTAATCCATAGAGGGCAGCACAGTGAAAGAGGGGTTAGTGCGTTTGCCTCACAATGCGAAGGTCCCGAGTGGACCTGGGTTCAATCCCGGGCTCGGGATCTTTCTGTGTGGAGTTTGCATGTTCTCCCCGTGATGACGTGGGTTCAAAGACATGCACCTGGGGATAGGTTGATAAGCAACACTAAATTGGCCCTAGTGTGTGAATATGAGTGTGGATGTTGTCTGTTGGCCCTGCGATGAGTTGGCGACTCGTTCAGGGTGTACCCCGCCTTCCGCCCGGTTGTAGCTGAGATAGGCACCAGCGCCCCCCGTCACCCCAAAGGGAATAACCGGTGGAAAATGGATGGATGGACTAATCCATGGATTACTCCTTTACATACATTACTACATGAAAGTAATGGAAAGCTGCGGCCCTATGGTATTAGGTCTCCAAAGCTGGCCTAAAAAATACATAGCTTATTTTGTTTTGTTTTACAAAAAAAATTGAATTTTACAATTTTCCCAATTTGTTTTTGTTAGGAACCACATTTAAAAACATTTTAAACTGGTTTTAAAAAAAGCACAGTTCATGAGTTTATTCAGCATGTCCCAGTCTTGTTACTGTTCATTGCCTGTAATGTTTAAGATAAACATTAGAATTTAGTTAGAGGTTACTTTCTTTGAAACAGGTTTGTAGAAGAGTATTTAGACTGAAATTTTTGAAATACAAACAATTAACATGGCATCTAGTACCATTGGCAAAATTTCTGTGGACCAAATTGCAGTATTGACTTGAATATAAGATGACGTCTCTTATTTCTTAGCTGCCTGAATGTTCTTCGATAACCCTCTATCACTGATGACCATTATCTAAAATTAGGATCATAACTCTTTCTCTTTCTCTAACGAACTTTTGAGACACACTTATCCAAGTAGGGTTGCAAATGCAATCCACGTAACCGATGTGTGTGAGTGACTGGAGCAAAAGCTCTGACTCGCTCGGGTTGAGGTTGTTTGGCACCTTGACATTCTTGTCTGCATGTATAAACCTACAAGACAGTCTGTTTTTCTAGGGAAAAATACATTGACAGTCTGTTTTTCTAGGGAAAAATACATTACATTGGAGCCAATATATAATTTATTGTAAAACAGTCTTTTATAAAATGATGTTATTAGTAGTTCTTCTAGTAGAGAAATGTGCCTTCAACTTTTAGTTTTTCCACTTTTGTGTGATCTATATCATCTACGCACACTCTGGGTCTGACAGTTTCATTTATAGCACTATTGCCGAGAGGACAACAATGACGAATGGTTTGGTAAAAGTGAAAAGGGGCAACAGTCCATTACCATTAAACATCACATTGTAGGTACATTCAAACAAGCATGTTTATCATGCAGACAGCAACAGCCGTTTCCTAGAAACACCTGAACTGTTTTTGCTATGGATGAATGGTCTGCATTAGAAATAAGTAAACAATGTTTTACAGCCACTTTCTGCCTAACTAAAGAAAATCTACAACTAATGGATACAAATGATCCATGTCAAGTTATACTGCAGGTGTTTATTTAGTCTCTAATTTTGCAAAAGGTATGTTATGTTTGTATAGCACACAGGACGTTGCAATCAACCAATTTCAAGTCCAAAGTTTTCGAATGATTAGGTAGCAAAATTATTGTGAAATGAATAGGTGATATTGTTTAGATAACATGAATATGAAACTATTCCTCTAATACAGCTATCGATCTTTGTGAAGACAAAAGGCCTCATCTGTTAAAGGTTTACGTGTACTAAAACACGTGCAAATTGGATGCGCATGCAAAGGTGAACTACTAAGCTTGTGGGCAAAGTATTTAATCTCCTAAATGAGCAAAATTAGGAGCGCAATCCACTCAGCCCTGTCTGCCTTCATGAATATGCAGAATACATATAGATTATTAGAACTTTCACAATACTGGTAGGAGAAGAAGATGCAGATATAATTATTCAGTACGCGTAGTGTGATTAATCAAGACTAAAACTGTTCTGCGGGTGCTATTTTACATCTTTAATGACGTCTAAAAAGAAAGTGCAAATTGTACAGTTACGCACACGACTTTGAGAAAAGGGGATCGTGCTGCAAAGACAGCTGATGGACGGATCAAAAATCCTTCATCTTATGTTTTTGTCAACATATTTGGACAGTAGAGTGTGAAGTGACTGGGATGAAATTCAGCACCTCCAAGTCCGAGTCCATGGTTCTCACTCGGAAAATGGTGGGGAGGAGACCCTGCCCAAGTGGAGGAGTTCAAGTACGGTATCGATCCGTTGTGGTGAAGAAGGAGCTGAGCCGAAAGGCAAAGCTCAGAATTTACCGGTCGATCTACGTTCCCATCCTCACCTATGGTCATGAGCTTTGGGTCATTACCAAAAGGACAAGCTCACGAGTACAAGCGGCCAAAATGAGTTTCCTCCGCCGGGTGGCGGGGCTCTCCCTTAGAGATAGGGTGAGAAGCTCTGCCATCCGGGAGGAACTCAAAGTAAAGCCGCTGCTCCTCCACATCGAGAGGAGCCAGATGAGGTGGTTCGGCCATTTGGTCAGGATGCCACCCAGCCGCTTCCCTAGGGAGGTGTTTAGGGCACGTCCAAGCGGTAGGACCCAGACACGTTGGGAAGACTATGTCTCCCGGCTGGCCTGGGAACGCCTCGGGATCCCCCGGGATGAGGTGGACGAAGTGGCTGGGCAGAGGGAAGTCTGGGCTTTCCTGCTTAGGCTGCTGCCCCCGCGACCCGACCTCGGACAAGCAGAAGAAGCTAGATAGATGGATGGCTGGATATTAGGACTGCCAGAAATACAAAACAAATAATACACATATATTTTATAATGTTATTGCTGCTGGCTGACTTAGGGGCTGATTAAAACAAATTGAATTGATGCGCTTTCCATATTGCAATCTACATATTCTTGCATTTGGATCACTGTGATGGTCCTTCAGAGTGCACCGTCAGCAAGCTAAAGATGTTATAATGTTGTCCAGATCACGATGGTACAAATTATAAATGTATGCTGCTTGTTCAACAATATTACACACAGTTTGGAGAGCATGATAACATAATTGTGGAGGGTAATTAATGTCTCCATGGAAACTTAATGCCGGCAGTACACGCAAAACCTCATTTAAATAGGATGGTCTGCGCCACGTTGAAACTTGTTCGCAAATGTACACACAGTCTTAGAAGATAATTTCCAACACGCCCACTAATAGTAAATGCAATTTTTATAGTTTGCACATACTATTTTGCACCTGGTATTTGGATCTTAAAAGATCAGACCCATATTGTTAAATTATTCTGTCAGACCAAATGAAAACTTCAGTTTCGGGTTTATAAAAAAACACTTAAGAACTAGGAGTGTCTCAGAATGGTAATTATTTGACGATTCGGTTCCGACACTGAAACCCTGGACATTGAACCCCCTCCTCGTCCATGGGAGAGAGGTACCTAAGGCCCTGCTGCTGTGGGGATCCCTATTAGTTGTGTTCTGGCTAGCATGCAAAAATCCAAAGTTAACTGATCTCCAACTATGAGCAAAATCTATTCCTTTAATTCCTTGAAGTCGGAAGCAGGGGTTGACCACTTCTCTATGCATCAGTCGTGGACGTCTCCACGCTCAAACTTCCTCTCTATGGACTGGAATCTCACATTATTAGCACTCTGCATCCATTGCACCGGTTAATGAAACCCCTTGAGGCATTTGTGATTAAGGGCTCTAAAAAAATAAACTTTGATGGACCGACTTTGATTTGACTATGAAAATTCTTAGTTGAAGCCGGACCTACTAAAACAGATGCAGTGGAGACGTGCAAAGCTGATCCACTAAACTTGTGCGCAGTGCGCTTCATCACTCTGTTGAGAAAAATGGAGAACGCAATCTATTTGGCGTGATGTCTTCATTTGTATGCAGAATATATGATGACTATCAAAACGCCCACAATACTGGGAGAATGAGATTCAAATAAAATCACTTGGCACTCGCAATGGTATTTATCAAGACTGAAACTGTTCTGCGGCCGCTGTTTTTCATCTATTTTTAGCACAACTAGAAGTATGTGCTAATTGGCACAGTTAGGACTAAATGAATGTGAAAAAGGAGGCAAATGTGCTACAAAGACATACAATGGAGAGGGAATCATCCCTAAGTGTGCATTGTCCACATATTTGGTGCTAGACAAATTATGTATAAATTATCACTCAACTGTTATGCTTAAGGGTCGTTGCTATAGTTATTATCAATTGTGTTGAAGTCGTACTTCTCTATCTGTGCAAAGAGATGACTTGCAAATCCAAAGATTGGAAGTCGTCTTGTATCAGTGTCTGCGTCCAGGAATGGCCTGCTGACTGCCAAGGCCGAACACCGCCGTGACACAGACAAAGCTGAGACAGGGAGATATCACGACTGTCAGCACATTTGCATTTTTGTATAATCATATATTGTGTCTGGGGCTGCTGATTACCTCACCTCCTTCAGCAGCAGCTTCAGTGATATAACCAGGGACCTCCCAAATAAATAGAGGAAGCACGTGGGCTGGACTTTAGAGCGTAGTTTGGATCTGTAACTAGAGTACAGCCCAAAAAATGGCTCTCCTCAATTGAGCAAAATGTAACTCTGTCTCTGCATGATTCCTTGCTTCTCATCTGTTTAATAGATGTCATCAGTGTTTGAACCTGACATTTGGACAGTTATAAATGAAAATATTAGACATATCGTCTACTCAGCATTTTCTTTAGCTGCTTTTTTATGACTGATTAAAACTATTTCAATTGATTAGTTTTGCTGTCTGGTTGCATTTTTTTAATGGTGTTTGATTTTTCTGATAAGAGATCTCCTACATGAAAAAGCTTCTTGCAATATGCATTTTCTTGGTGGTGGTGTGTGGAAAGGTCCAGACGCACCATCACTACACCAGCGTCTCCCACAGCGTACTGCCGGTTTCATAACATAACGAAAAAACACAGGTTGGACCGTTGAAGAGTGTGATGTCGTGAATGTGAAGTGCTCCATAAGCACAAGCCGGTATAATACATGCAAAACCCTCTTATACCCAGGGCAGTCTGCACCATGTTTGCATTTCCTGTTAATTTTGCATGCAGTTTTAGAAGTTTCCACACAACAGGCCCACTAATAGTTCTCACAGTTTTTTACTTTGCGAACACTGTTTAACGCTTGTTATTTGGGTCTTTGTAGATCAGGCACTGATTTCCCATAAACATGAATTTAATTCAAAACTGTCGACTTAACTGTATTTGTATGGATTGGATAGTATATAAAAATATATTGATACATCATTTTAATAGCAAGTCACTGAGTACATATCCTCCCAATGGTATTAGCATTCCTAAGCTCTTAGGGTCCCGTTTTATGACAACATTAAAAGAGTATTATTTCTCTGAAACTAACATTTTCACAATGATAAAGAGTAAGTTTAATTTTCAGAAAGGTTGGTCTTACATTTAGTAGAATTTCATGTTCCTTATAATGAGGATGTTATACTTAAAATAAGAAAAGAGATCTGACTCATATGCATGGGAGAGATAGGTGATTTAAAAAAGAAAACACGAGCAGTGTCATTATTCCACCTACACAACAACGTGTTCCCATTTCCTTCAGCCAACTGACATTCTAATTGAAAACGCTGGCCTCGATTCTGTCGAGTAGCAGGTTAGGCATTTACTGTACATTGCACTTTAAACTCTGCAGAGGCTGATGTATTAAAACTAGCCATATACATGCTCGTAGACAGCCAACTACCACACCATATACAAACCCTGTTTCCATATGAGTTGGGAAATTGTGTTAGATGTAAATTTAAACCGAATACAATGATTTGCAAATCATTTTCAAACCATATTCAGTTGAATATGCTACAAAGACAACATATTTGATGTTCAAACTGATAAACATTTGGTCACAATAACCGTGATAGGAACTCTTCATGTCGTTATATCATCCCTATAGTCCAAAAAAAAAATGCTTATGTCAGAGTTTTGGAAAATCTTCACCTTGGCCGCAACAAAAGCCTATATATTGGCAAATATCTGTGTTCGTGTGGACATAGTCTCAGTCATATGTTAGTCTCCTCACCTCTTGTCTACAAGGCAGTAAGGAATGACACAGTGGAAAACAAACAAGAGGACCCAGAGTTTCCCGCAGCGCTTTGTTGTTAAGACGGCCGCCTCAACAACAAAGAGCCACCGCCTAAAATATAGTCTTAAAAAAAATATACATATATATATATATTTTTTTTTTAAAGACTATATTTTAGGCGGTGGCTCTATATATATATATATATATATATATATATATATATATATTTTTTTTTTTTTTTTCAAGACTATATTTTATATATATATACACACACACACACACACACATATATATATATATATATATATATATATATATATATATATATATATATATATTTTTTTTTTTTTTTTTTCCACCTGTAAATTAAGCATGATGAGATGAGCATATGTCAGCATGAAGCCCCACTTTTAATTCTTTTTCAAACGCTTATTATGCAGTTTATTTTACGGTAAGTCATTAATTTGACTCAGTCATTATTTTGTTTTAGTAAGTCAATATTTAATAAATAAAAATAATGACATACTTAGCATCTCAGCTAACAAGGACTGTTTTGTGTTTTGTTTTTACTTTACAACCAAAAATTGTAGGCTTCTTCACGCGACAAAGTCGGCCTACTTCACCACAGTCTGTAGTCTATTGCCCCCCCCCTCCAGGCCTTGGTGCGATGGAGACGTGATGGTGGCAACAGGCCAAATCCTTACACCCACCCAGCCCTTTCCCCGTCCGTCCACCTGTCCCAGGCGGCGCCTCTTTCCCCCTGGAGAGACACCACCTTAACTAACAAATTTTCTGGGGGAAACACTGAGACTGTAAATAAAATCAGGTTCCTAGTTCAGTTTGACTGATGAGGTATACAAAGCAGATCCCTGCAAGCTAAAACATTAATCACACTATTCCCACAGGTCCTCTCTTCGTGCGCATGAATTAAATAGCAGTATTCTGCCAATGTAAGAAACCTTCCATCCATTATCCACCATCTGTTTTTATTAGTATGGCTACAAGGAGCTGGAGTCCATCCCAGCTGACACTGTGTGAGAGGCGGCCAACAACCTGCACAAATCACCAATGCCAAGAGGAAAACGATTATGATCTAAGTGTTTTTGAATGTAATTTACATTTCCAGGCTATTTACTTAGTAGGGGTGTAACAGTACGTGTATTTATATCTAACCGTTTCGGTACGGGGGTTTCAGTCCGGTTCGGAGGAGTATCGAACGAGTTTGTGAGCTAAAGTTTTAACAAGCTGCTCTGCTTTCTGCCTCTGTCTGAGCACCCGGCATTGTCCCGCCCACACAACCATCTGATTGGTTACATACAAAGCCAATCAGCGGTGCGTATTCAGAGCGATGTAACAGCCAATCAGCAGTGCGTATTCAGAACGCATGTTGTCAATGCTTCAGCGTCGAGCAGATATGTGTTTAGCAGCGGATATCGTATTCTCCCCAAAATATAAAAAACACTTCCCAGTCACAACTACTACTATCATCACTATGAGCCCGTTGACCTTCTAGAAACTTAAACTGCAGCTCAGCTCGCTCGCAGTTCTGGCTTGAGGTGAAGGCTAATTAGCTTTTAGCGTAACGTTAGCTCATTTTGCTATGTGTGTGCGCGTGTGTGTGTGCGTGTGTGTGTTAGGGGCACCAAAGCCCTGTCCGTCTGTTATTTCACATGAACTAACATGAAGTCCATGGTGTTCAGTGATGAATAGTCTCTCCTATTGCCATTGAACTATTTTATCAGCTATAGTTGTATTAATCATTAGTAATGTAGCAGCCTAGTTTTGAATGGCAGGGTCCCTGCTATCACATGTTGACAAAAATATAACATTTACATAATAAAAGTCAACTACAGGCTTCCCAAATGCTATAATAAATTAAGCATGATGAGTTGACTTGAAACTGTTTGTTGCACTTTTTATATGTAGAAGAAAGGTTTTGTCATTTTATTTAATCAAAGCAACAACTTGAGGCAGTGTAATGTGGATTAACGTGGGCAGAATTATTATACTGTTCCCAATGTTAAATGGATGAAGCCATTGTTTTCAAATTTGGTAAATAAATAACCAAACAATGTATATTTTGTTGTTTTCTTACTGTAGCGAAAATGAACCGAACCGTGACCTCTAAACCGAGGTACGTACTGAACCGAAATTTTTGTGTACCGTTACACCGCTATTTTTTAGTTATCGGTCTTTATTTACGTACATCAACCCAATATTTTTTCATCACATGGCAGCAGTTAAAAGTTATTCAGTTTAACGTGAACATCAGAATGGGAAAGTCAAATGGTTAGAATCTGCTAAATTACAAGGATTTACACACACACACACAATATCCAAGCCTGACTGAGAATTAGACAGTGATTTACAAGTCTTTGGACAAAAGCGCTGTGTTAATGGCAGAGGTCAGAGAAGAACAGCCAGATGGTTTGCGCTGATACAAATGCACCAGTGACTAAAATGTCTTTGCTACAGAGCTGTGCAGAAGAACAAGTCTGCACAAGCCCTTGAAGAAGATGGACTACAGAGGGTGACACGTCTGTCATCTAAGAAATGGGATTTGAGGCTACAATTTGGGAAAATGGGCGAGGGAACGACATTATCTGACTTTGTACCTTCCCGTGGAATGTATGAGTTAGGTGTGAACAAAAAAGACGGACTCTTTCTGCTTCACATTAAAAGTTTTAGGCAGGTGTAATGTTACACGGGATATTTTTTTTCAAACTTACAACCAGTCAATCGTTGTTCAAAGTAAATATGTTGCGATCAGGGTTTTATGCTGCAAATCCTGATACCGATCATACATGAGTGAGATTGGCCGATACCGATCACATTTTTTCAGCAGATTAGCTATTTATCATATATATATACACATATATATATATATAGGCTCCAGAAAGGGACAGGGGGTCGAAAATGGATTAATGGATATATATATATATATATATATATATATATATATATATATATATATATATATATATATATATATATATATATATGTGTGTCTTGATTGGATTATCCAGAGAATAGTGCTCGATACCGTGGTAGATATGTAGGTGTGGGAAAAATCACAAGACTACTTCATCTCTACAGAACTGTTTCCCTCAATCATCAGGAGAAAATCTCCTGATGATTGAGGGAACCCCTCATGAAACAGTTCTGTAGAGATGAAGTAGTCTTGTGATTTTTCCCACACCTATATATATATATATATATACATATACATATATATATATATACACACATATGTACATATGCACATACATATACGTACACACACATATATATATATCTATATACATATACATATGTACACACATATATTTGTATACAGTTACATATATCCAAAATTACATACATACACATATATACACATAAATATATACATATGTACACACTTATATATAGACATATTCATATATAAACATATGCATTTCTACAAAGATATATACAGTGTCAATGCCGTCGTCTACCTCTCTCCAAAAACAAATCCTTCCAACCTTTCTGACTTCTCTGACCTAGGTATTTCAACCTCCACATGGACAAAGCCCTACAACAAACTGGCCTCAAGTGTCCTTGAACTCCTACACTCATTTAATATCATTCAACACGTTAATTTTCCTACCCACACCAATGGACACATCCTGGATCTCATCTGCTCCTCTGGACTTACCCCTCATTAACTCTTCAATCAGAAGCTCCTCATCTCTGATCACCTGGGTATCACTATGGCCATCCACATTCCTGTCCCAATCTCCAAAGCTAAAAGAATAATAACTCTTCGGAATATCAAATCCATCTCCTCATTTGCCTTCTCTAACCAACTCAATTCAATTCTATCAGCCTCTCCTACTTCCGAGTCTGACAACTCGTCTGATCTCATTATTTACTATAATCAAACACGGTCCACCTGCCCCACTTAAAATCAAAAATTGTCTCTTTCACTCACTATGCCCCCTGGTACAAAAGAAGACTTGAAAGACTCACCGTACACCAGCAAACACATACAGACTTCATCCAACAATACAAAACTGCCTTCAACACAGCCCAGTCCTATTACTATTGCAATCTCATCCATTCTAACTCCTGCAATGCGTGGACTCTGTTCAGTACAATAAAATCTTCAAAACCATCTCCAACTCCACGTCGTCCTTCCTCACCGAAAAATGCAATTAATTTCTGTCATTCTTTTAATCCAAAATCAAAACAATCTATAGAACCTTGACACCCACTATCATCCTGAATGATGTACCACCTATACCACCTCTCCTCAACTCTAACATATTTCCTACCACATTTCCATTATGCCTTGTCAATTGACAGTTCTACCAAATCTGTTATAGGTAATCTCCTAAATAAATCCAAAAAACTCCACTTGTGCCCTTAATCCTACCACCACATCACTTGTAAAAGATTGCATCGCGTCCATCCCCCCAGTTATTACTGACTTCACTCACCGTTTTCTTCCTGCTTCATTCAAAACAGACCCAGTCACACCCATCCTCAAAAAAACTGGACTTGACCCTGAAACCATTACCAACTACCGGCCCATCTCTGACCCTACTTTTCTGTCAAAAATATGCAGTTGCAGGGCAAATAAGAACTCAACTCAACATCAATAATCTCCTTGATCCATTTCAATCGTGTTTCCGTTCCCTCCACAGCACTGAAACAGCCCTGATCCAAGTCACAAATGACCTCCTCCTCGCATCTGACTAAGGCCACCTCAACCTCCTCATTGTTCTGGATTTCACCACAGCTTTTGACACCATTAATCACTCCATTCTTCTCCCCCACCTGGAAACTTCCCTCAATCACCGGCACTGCACTCTCCTGGATTAAATCATATCTGACCGACAGGCAGCAATTCATATCCGTCAATAACTGAAAAATATCCATCTGACCCCTGTCCCAAAATGTGCCCCAAGGTTCAGTACTTGGCTCTCTCCTCTGCACTCTGTACATACTACCCTTTGGACAAATAGTTACCCCTGCCAAACCCACCACCCTCACCAACAGCCTCACTGACACTATAGAATAGACTGCCTTTTATTGTCACTATACTCTGGTACAATGAGATTAAAAGCAACTCCAGTATAGGGATGATATTCGTTAAGAAATTATCCAGTTCGAGGCCATTATCGAATCCTCTTATCGAACCGATTCCTTATCGAATCTCTTATCGAATCCAGATAGGTTGTGGTGTGTGCACTGAGTTCCAAAAGCCATAGATGTTATATGACTGGGCCGCCAGGCTGTTTATATGGAGGAAAAGCGGACGTGACTGAGGACAGCATGCGGCCATTATAGGGTGAAGGTTTCAGGAGAGGGAGGGCGCAAAAGGCACGGCCCCAGTGAGAATATAGTGGTGCTATGTGCATTGTAAATAAAAAAAAATGCCGACAAAAACATCACCAACATGGATAAGGTGTAGCTAACTTTCGACATCCCGGTGAAGCACACAGGAGAAGAAGGGGACCAGCACAACGGGGCAAGAGAAGTCGGCTTTTACTGTTGTGCTAGCTTGCTATGCTAATGGACAATGAGACTGACTTTGAAAATGAGGAGAGGGAATCTGGTGGGTTAGATGGAGAACTTGCCCAGCTGTCCATTTAGGACACAGAAGATGAGGATTTTGATGGATTTGTGGATGAGGATTGATCAAAAAATAATGTGAGTACATAAAAAAATACTTAAAAAAAACTTCAATAAAAGTACAACCGAACTCAGCTTTGCTCCTGCTGCTTTTTTAAAATCGCGTCCATGCATGCTAGCGTATATTTTAAGCTAGCGTATGTTTAACCATGCCTGCGCCCAAAAATACGCTGCGTCTTATTTATGCGTTAAACACAGAAATAGCACCCTTAACTGACACGGCGCGTTTTGATACGGTGCACATTATGGTCGCGAAAGTACGGTATAGTGGCTTCAATAATGGGAACCGGTTCTCAAAAAGGGATTGGAATCCATGGAATCGGTTCTTTTTTTATCGAACAATCGGGAGAAGCGGTTTCGAACATCATCCCTACTCCAGTATCAGTGCGACAGTCTACAAATATGCAAAACATAGGAAGGAAAGAAAAGAAAAATAGTGACACAGTCCAGTCCTGAGAACGAATACATACAAAAATACAGTTTTGTACATATATACACATATAAACATATATACACATATACATTAAGGCTGCACGATTTTGAGAAAATCCCTAATTGCGTGATCTTCTCCAAAATTTAGATTTTGTACATGAAAATGCATAAAACCGCAAAAATAACGAGCCAAGGATACATATTCCTTTTAGAGTGTCAATATAACATATTGAAATATTCCTACAACTACAATTTGTGTAAGTGTGCAGCACTTCTCACTGGCGAGTAGTGAGGCTCTGTAAATATGTTGATGGCTACAACCTGCTCTCGTCTCTGCCGAGACAAAGATTGTAAACAACTGAAAAGAGAGGTCAATCTGTTCAGTTAATCCGACTCGTAAATAAACGCGCTAAGGTGCCAAGAGCAATGCACAAAGTAAGAATTTTTTCTTTCTGTTTGAAGCGAGAGACGAACAAACGTAAGGCTCAACTATTCTGATTGGCAAACATGCATGTCACTAAAACGCCGTTAATGGAGGGGGAAAAAAAACTCACCTTTTTCTGGGGGTGGATATATAATATATATATATATTATATATATATATATATATATATATATATATATATATACATTAGGGGTGGGCAAATTAATGCGTTAATTACGAGTTAACTCATCAATCTATTAACGCCGACAATTATTTTATCGCGTATTTGCGTATGTTGTTTACATGCTTTTATTTTGTTAACGCCTTTTCTTATAAAGATGGCGGCGCCCAGGCGGGCTTCGGCGTGGAGGGGCTGTTGGTAAAGATGGAACATTTGGCAAAAATACCGGACAATTCTGTAAATTTCATGGCTGGCTTACAGCGTGGTCACTCCGGGATCACTTACGACCACCAGACAATTCTGGATGTGGATAGATCGGGCCGTTTGGGACTGAATGACGCGTGCTTGCTAGACCGGCTAGCTAGCATGGGAATACTTTGCCGGCTACATCCAGCGGCCTGTGAAGCAGCGGAGTATATGTGTTGTCTGTCTATTTATGAATAATGCAGACGAGGAGTGTTGGTTGAGTTCTTAACGTTTACTTTCAGAGCGTGCATATCACAACATACAAGATGTCGTCATGGTGACACAACCCATACCGGCCTACCGTGCATGCTCGTCAATCCTGTTGCATGCTGGTTAAGGTAGTTCTTTTTTTCCCTGGCTCATAACATCACAATATAGTACCATCTATATGATGCGTTCAGTTTATCAAAGCACCAAGCAAACAATCGGAAAATTCCCATCATATCAATTCCTAGATATGGTCATAATTATTTTAAGTGCACTACGCAGAATAAACACAATATTATTAATATTGCTACTACGGATAATTTAATCAAAAATTCCCTAAAACAGCCCACTACCTATAATATAGGTTTTTTAAACATAAGATCCCCGATAAAAAAAATGTTCTTGCTGTTACCTTAGAAATTGCCTGTTCGGATGTTATGATTGTGGCTCAGAGATTTGTATGTAGATTATATTTATTTTCCATAACAAACAGGATAACTTAAATACCCTGGCAGTGGAAATAAGCTTAAATGTTTGTATTTACATTTTTTGAGTTGATTTTCATAAAATATGCTATTTAACTGCTACTGTTTAACAAGTACTGATTTAAATTGTGTTTGCACAACAAATGTTTTGGCGCTTTTGTTCATGTGGGAGAATATTCCAATAAAGGTGCACTACACACTACTTTTGAATTCATTATTGGGCTTTGCGTATACAATGCAGTTAATCGCGATTAATCAGAGAAAAAGTGCGATTAACTTCGATTAACATTTTTAATCGTTGCCCAGCCCTAATATATATATATATATATATATATATATATATATATATATATATACATACATATATGTGTATATATAGATATGTATATATACATATGTATGTATATATACACACACACACACACATATATACATATATATATATATATATATATATATATATATATATGTATTCTCACTAGTATATATGCGAGGAAAAGTCCGCTTACAATGGAGCCTATGGCATTAACATCCAAAAACCTCCATCAAGGTTTAATGTAGTAACATTAGATGTGAAGTGAATTATATTTATATAGCGCTTTTACCTCAAGTGACTCAAAGCGCTTTACATAGTGAAACCCAATATCTAAGTTACAATTAAACCAGTGTGGGTTGCACTGGGAGCAGGTGGGTAAAGTGTGTTGTCCAAGGACACAACGGCATTAACTAGGAATGCGGAAGCGGGGATCGAACCTGCAACCCTCAAGTTGCTGGCACGGCCGCTCTACCAACCGAGCTATACCGGTTATAAATTAAACTATGTATTTTCGAAATGGACAGCCACCACATGTAGGACACTTAACGTCCGTGAAGACCTAGTGCTGCAAGATGTCGTTCATATACTCAACTGCTGTCGTACAAACTACCTTGGAGGTACAAACTAATAGAGATCTGCGCTGTCACCTGAAAAGGTAAATAAGCTTATTTGTTTAAACAACTAGTTAAACTAAGGAAGAATAAATGCAGATGTAAATGGTCCAGTATGTTAAGTTGTTTTTGGGTGTCTTTGGTACATTATCTATCAATAATATGCTGTAAATCTGTACCTAGGTTGCTATAGTATTAAGACGTACATTAAAGACTTTCAAATTGGGCATTTCATTTTTAATATACTTACTGTCACCAAGTTTTGAGCAAATCGATGACTTACAGTTCAGTAAAACATTTTAAAAAATGTTCTATATGACATTCTGACTACTAAATAGCATTTGTATCCAAATATTGGGGTATTTTCTTAAGGAAATTTTGATTATTGCAAGCAAATAATAACTTGTGATTAATCATGATTAATCGCAGTTCAAGACTGTGATTAATTTGATTAGTAAAAATATATTGACAGCCCTAATATATTGAATATATACATAAATTGTTGATGAGGCAAACAGCTTAACATGTTTTGGGTGCTTGGCTTGAGGGGCCACGCAATTAAATACAAAGACTGTCTATCATCACAGAACACAATCCATAACACAAATGCAATATACAAAAAATGTACAACAATTTCCTCCATAGCAAAACCCCTGTGATTGCATTTGTGTTTTGGACCGTGTTCAGTGATGCCAGACAGTCTTTTTTATTTAATTTGCCCCTCAAGCCAGGCACCCAAATCATGTTAAGTAGTTTGTCTCATCTCTTCAACCACTGAGTAACACAACACTGAATACCACATCAACAATAACAGCATCAGAAAAAAGTCACCATATTTCATTATGCCTTGTCAGTTGACAGTTCTGCCAATACTATGGAATACTGCGTAATGAAAGCTCATTTTCCTAAAGAGACTTTTGGGCGATATGTGCACACTGAATAAATTCAAGCATGAATAGACCGAGTTTTGATGTGAAAAGTCTTTATAGGAAATTCATAGCCAGTATCTCTCCTCTCTTGTAGAACATTTAACTCCTCTATTGAACCAATTTCAAAGCTACAAAATCACCATTTGAGGAGTTGCGCGTAATAATAAAATATATACGGTAGCACCTTAATCATGAATACAATGCATTCCACGACTCAAAACACATACCTAACGGAAGTCTCGCTCATTCAAATTAACTGAAATTAATAGTAAATGTCTATGGTTTCTCTCTCTGATTTGGCCTTCTGCTTCCATATCTTTGTACTAACTTTTTTAGTTCCGATACTTGGAGGGCAGGGTTGTGTAGATCTCCAAGCGGTGCTTTAAATGCACACGTAAACTGTCAAATCATAACTTATGTATGTTTCTCGTGTAAACAAAGCAGGATTAACATGTAACAAAATATTACCTCTTCACTGCTCAAACATCACAAAATTACTTCCACCGACAGTGAAAATGTTCGTAACTCAAAGGGGAACATTATCACCAAACCTATGCATGCGTCAATATACAGTATACCTTGATGTTGCAGAAAAAAGCCTATGTATTTTTTTAACCGATTTCCGAACTCTAAATGGGTGAATTTTGGCAAATTAAACGCCTTTCTGTTTATCGGTCTTTTAGCGATGACGTCAGAACGTGACGTCACCGAGGTAACACACCCGCCAAATTCGTTTTCACATTTTAAACACCGGGTCTCAGCTCTGTTATTTTCCGTTTTTTCGACTATTTTTTGGAACCTTGGAGACATCATGCCTCGTCGGTGTGTTGTCGGAGGGTGTAACAACACTAACAGGGAGGGATCTAAGTTCCACCACTGGCAAGAAATCTGCCGCCAGACCCCCATTGAATGTACCAGAGTGTCATCACATTTGACCGGCGATGCTAAGACAGACATGGCACAGAAATGTATGGATAACCTGCAGATGCATTTGCAACGATTAAGTCAACTAAATCACAAAAGTGAGTTTTGTTGATGTTGTTGACTTATGTGCTAATCAGACATATTTGGTCACGGCATGACTGCCAGCTAATCAATGCTAACATGCTATTTACGCTAGCTGTATGTACATTTGAAACTAGATACCCACATTTAATGCGAAACAAACACTTACCAATCGACGGATTTAAGTTGCTCCAGTGTCACAAGATGCGAAAGTCCTGATCGTTTGGTCTGCACATTTTACCGGCGATGCTAATAAGGCAGCCATGCTATGGGCCACTTCATTAGGTACACCCACGCTATGGCCGAATAGCGTCAATAGCTATTCGCTCAATAGCTTCAGTTTCTTCTTCAATTTCGTTTTTGCTATCTGCCTCCATACTCCGACCATCTGTTTCAATACATGCGTAATCTGTTGAATCGCTTAAGCCGCTGAAATCCGAGTCTGATTCCGAGCTAATGTCGCTATATCTTGCTGTGGTGACCGCCATGTTGTTTGTATCGGCAGCCCTGTATGACGTCACAGGGAAATGGATAGTGGTTTCGAAGATAGGGAAAATAAGGCACTTTAAAGCTTTATTTAGGGATATTCCGGGACCGGTAAAATTTAGAAAAAAAATTCAAAAAATACAAGCCACTGGGAACTGATTTTTATTGTTTTTAACCCTTTTGAAATTGTGATAATGTTCCCCTTTAAGGTATTTTCACACTTAAGAGCAGTGTTTTTCAACCACTGTGCGCCGTGAGATATAGTCCGGTGTGCCCTGGGAGACTATGTAATTTCACCTAATTGGGTTAAAAATATTTTCTGCAAACCAGTAATTATAATCCGCAAATAATGTGCCGTTGTTGAGTGTCAGTGTTGTCAAAAGCTCGGCAGAGTAACCATGTTATACTCTTCCATATTAGTAGGTGGCAGCAGGTAGCTGATTGCTTTATAGATGTCGGGAACATGGTTTGTTGTTGTGATCACAATATGCAGACGACAGCGGGAGGCAGCGTGCAGGTAAAGAGGTATCTAACGCTTAAACCAAAAGTAAACAAAAGGCGAGTGCCCCTAAGAAAAGGAATTGAAGTTTACGAAACTAAAACTGCACAAAATCTGTATGCTGGACGACAGCAAAAACTTGAAGCTTGTGGAGCAGAGACGCTGTCCACAAAGTACATATGTACATGACATGACAATCAACAAAGAAGGATAGCAACAATTTCAATAGTCTTGATTTGTTTTTACACAGCAGGTGCAGGGAATAGCGCTCAAAGGAAGACACGAAACGGCGACATGAAAAGCAACCAAAATAGAAGCCCAAGACAAGAACTAAAACACTACACACAGGAAAACAGCAAAAAACTCAAAATAAGTCACAGCGTGATGTGACAGGTCGTGACAGTACACCTACTTTGAGACAAGCCTTATACTGATGCATGCTTGGTTATGGTTTAAAGTCATATCCACCACTTGCGAGAACGATTTTTTACTGTCAATATCGGCTGTTGAGTTTAATTTTTTAATGTTTTCTGCTGGTGGTGTGCCTCAAAATTTTTTCAATGAAAAAAATGTGCCTTGGCTCAAAAAAGGTTGAAAAACACTGTCTTAAATCATGACAAAAAGCTGATAGACATCTATATATCTCAAATTACTCGTAAGTTAAGGTAATCGTAAGTTGTACTATGATTTTCTGCACAGCAGTTTCCATGAAACACAACATTACTACTAGCGAGCAATGTAGTAAACACCTGACACCTACTAAAAAATACACACCAAACTTGAAGATTTTGTTTGAAAGATTTAATTTTCATTAAACAAATCAACATTGCATCAGCGAGAAAAAAATCATCCATCTGCTTTGGAGAAAAATTTAATGAGGTAACACTCCAAGCAGCATAGCCATTACCTTCTGGCAGATCTAAAGAGCAGACTTGTTTTGTCTGGGCTTGTTTCAAGTGATTTAATACAATGCATTTCTCCTACAATCAGTGGTTATTCTGCAGAAGAGACACAGTGCTCAAACTCAGCACTGTTTATCTTTCAATGTGTATTTTATGCCTGATAGAGTGTAAATTAGGACTGGGCGATAAAATTATATCAATCTATAGTGCAAAAAAACCTTTCTCCAATAGCAAAGAGAGACGATTTCAATAATATTACATTAATTTGTTCATTTTTTAAAAGATGTATAAGGAGCGCTCTGCTGTTTTTAAGGACATTAGGCAAAAAAGCTAGTCAAAGATAATCTCTGTGACAGCACTCTAGTGTTTTTAAGAAACTGTTAATCTCTCACCAGTTGAATAGCCTAAACGATGAACGAGAGAAGACCTAAAATGGAAGCTAGAGGAACACTACTAACATGACCAATAAGTTGAACAAATGACTACTGACCGCTTCTAAAGTAAACAAGCAACAACAACATCTTGATTACATACTGTAAGTTACATTATGAAAAACATATGTAACTGCCCAAATGGAGAGGACTTAAATGGTTTCTAAGTTGTGTAAATCACAAGTTTGGACCCCAGTGTTTTATGTTTGCGAGCTAGGTCAAAATGACAATACAAGGATCTGCCAAAGTGTTCACAGTGGTCCAAGTTTCTCTATTAATCCGGACCTCTCTAGTGTTTTGAGGAATTTGCTGCAAAAATGTTGGTCTCTCAAGTTTTGAACTGAACTGGCCGGTATGGTATCATCCTCTGACCAGATTTGGTCCCCAGGCCGCCAGTTGAACAGCCCTGCGCTGTACATGGAGCCTGTTATCTGTATATTAAATCACAAATGATCTCCTGATGTCTTGACCTCTCACTTATTAGCAAACATGACAAAAATAGTGATGTAATTTATATTGTGTTACAAATGGCTATGACCGCTATGGAAAAGAATATCATGATGACATTATTTTCTACATCCCCCAGCTCAAGTGTAAATACAGTAATCAAAAAAGGTGTCTCATAATCCATATAGTGCTGTTCTTGAGTAGATTTTTTTAGTCGTTCAGGTCTTTGGGATTTTTTTACTATTTTGTCATCCAAACAATGTTTTTCTTAAGAAGTCTGCACAAGGTCCGTTAGTCGCCATTAAAAAGTATGCATCACAGGGTACCATTTATTCGCTGCTCGAGCACTGTGCACCAAAGAGAGTGCTTGAAAACAGCATATTGGGGTTGTGTATTTGTACAGTATATTTGATTTCAAGAGTTGAAATCAAGCTCAGGAGGATTTTGTGAAACAGTAATTTACAAAATTGTCAACAATACTGACTCTAATTTCATTAGTAATTTAGTTTGGCCTTTTTATAGCATGAAAGCTATCATCGTCAAAATGATTTTGTAATGAACTGAAATAAATATTCTTTGGCTTTAAGTAATGGCCAAAACCGATATTAATCCGATACCCTATCAGCACGAATCATATTACATACTTTTTGATCAGATGAAATTACTCAGAGAACATTGGTACTGTATCCACTCGGCATACATTGCACCTGTCACCCAGGGACCTGGGGTCCCCACATTTGCGGACCCTTACAATGTTTCTCATTGTTCCCATTGGGTTGAGGGTTTTCTTGCCCTTATGTGGGACCAGAGCCGAGGATTTTGTTGTGGTTTGTGCAGCCCTTTGAGGAATTTGTGAATAAGGGTTATATAAATAAACTTTGATTGATTGCTTGATTGATACTATAATTTCCGGTCAATTTCCTGCTACTTTTTCCCAATACTTTGAACCATGCGCTTCATACAATTTTGCGGCTAATTCATGGATCATAACTTCCGGGTTGGTTAAATACTGTATGTTTTTCTACCCCCACATGTCTATGACATGCACACGACTGACTCCAAAGCAAAAACGATACCAACGTAAAAGGAAAAACCCGCTGTACGGAATAAAAACCTACTATCACTAACAGGACCCAAAAAAGGCGGAACTCCGAAGAAGACAATCGGAGGAGGCAGAGGAGGAGAATAAGGAAGACAGCTCTCTCCTTTAGGCTATACGTGTGTTACAAGCACTGTCTTTTGCTGAATTTGCGAATGAACACAAGCGCTCGTGTAAATATTTCAAAGTTTCAACGTGTACACTTGCGCCCAATCAACATGTGCGCCCAATATATTTACACAATACAATAAAATAGGTGGGTGCGGCTTAAAAACAGACATGCTTTGTTGCCCGGAAAATAAGGTAGGTTTGAAAATCATTAACTTAATTAAAAAGTGGTAATTCATTTTGTTGGCGACACCTTGAGGCCCCAATAAATCATCAAGTTAAGGTCATGACGCAGTAATTTAAATGAAGGGGACACATTTGCTACTGGGTATCTTCTATTAAGCCTATGCCTTGGAGACTTTTTAAGGTAATATGAAACTGTGATTATTTGATACCTATTTATAATGACAAATGTTGGGCAATAGCATTCAATTAACGATACTTATTAGGGTTGTCTATAGTTTGTGCACTATTGTATGCTGTTTCCTCATTACATTGTGCATTTTTGCTTAATTGTTAAAGCGGACCTATGATGAATTTCATCTTTTCTGACTTAAAAAGATTGTTACAATGTTGGTTATTCGTGTTAAACAACACCAAAGCCTGAAAGAGATTAATTTATCTGGGCGTGAGCCTTCACGGAGTTTGGGATGCTGTTTGTGGGATTTTGCAGTCTGGCTATGCCGTGACGTCGCAGCGAGTTGGTCGTATTTATTTGAACAATAGTAAAGCCCTGTTTCAGGCTACAAGGAAACAAAAAAAAGCGACGATGAAGTATTATTTTGATATAATCTTAGCATGTGCATAACAACACTGACGTGCGACATGTATTGCCATAAATGTTGATAAAATCTGCTTTTTTAATACAAAAAGGTGAGTGCGCAAGTGTACTTAATCATGGGACGAACTGAATCTATATGTTTATGAATTCAATTTTCCACCGTGCCTAGAAAAAAATTGCGGCGATGACTTCAAGTTATATATTTAAACACTGTACATTGTCAAAAAGTGAATTATGTTACTTTTGGAGAGGGCGGGGCGTGTTTTCATTTACAAACTGGGGATTTGTCCAGAATTTTGCAGGCAGATTGAAAATAACGGTTTATAAAAGAGCAAAATGTATGCAAAATTTACACCAAAGCATGTTCAATACATACTATCCAGACCAGTGTTTTTCAACCTTTTTTGAGCCAAGGCACATTTTTTGCAATGAAATAATCCGTAGGCACGCCACCAGCAGAAATCATTAAAAAACAAAACTTAATTGACAGTACAAAATCATTGTCACAATTGTTGGCTCTGACTTCCAAAAGGGACAAGCGGTAGGAAATGGATGGATGGATGGACTTTAAACCATAACCAAGCACGCATCAATATAGCTCTTGTCTCAAAGGAGGTGTACTGTCACATCACACCGTGACTTATTTGGAATTTACTGCTGTTTTTCTGTGTGTAGTGTTTTAGTTCTTGTCTTGCGCTCCTATTTTGGTGGCTTTTTCTTTTTATTTGGTATTTTACTGTTGCAATTTCATGTCTTCCTTTGAGCGATATTTCCCGCATGTACTTTGTTTTAGCAAACAAGAATATTTCAGTTGTTTTCATCCTTCTTTGACGGACATTGTTGTCATGTTTGGATGTACTTTGTGGACGCCGTCTTTGCTCCACAGTAAGTCTTTGCTGTCATCCAGCATTTTGTTTTTGTTTACTTTGTAGCCGGTTCAGTTTTAGTTTCGTTCTGCATAGCCTTCCCTAAGCTTCAATGCCTTTTTGTAGAGGCACTCAGTTTTTTTTTATTTTTGGTTTAAGTATTAGACACCGTTTTACCTGCACCCTGCCTCCCGCTGTTTCCGACATCTACAAAGCAATTAGCTACCGGCTGCCACCTACTGATATGGAATATCAGTAGGTGTATTACAAAGTTACTCTGCTGAGCTCTAGACAGCACCGACACTCAACAACAACAACACATAATTTGTAGACTATAATTACTGGTTTGCAAAAAATATTTTTAACCCAAATGGGTAAAATTGGATCACCTCCCACAGCACACCAGACTATCTCAGGGACACTAATGTGCCACGGCACAGTGATTGAAAAACACTGATCTAGACCACAAAGAAGCATTTTAAATTTAGATTTAAATCATCATATAAGTCACGTTTCACAATAGGCCAACTGATTTTTTTTAACAAATTGGCAAATTACATGAGATAATGCATTTTGGCCTTTTTTTATTAGCTGTAAGCGATTAACACCAAAATGAATTTGAACTGAACTACTGAAATAAATTTGAGTTTTCAAAAAATACTACAACTACTACTAATAATACATGTTACTTATAAAGGTGCCTTTCTGGGAACTCAAGGACACCGTACAAAATCATAACAACAGAATCAATTGGATAAAAACAACAATAACAACAAAGATCGATAGGATTTACATTGAATAAGCAGTCGTGAATAGGTGTGTTTTGAGTCTTGATTTGAAGAGGGATATTGAGTCTATGTTACAAAGGACTGGTGGTAATGAGTTCCAAATATGTGGGGCTGAGCGGCTGAAAGTTTGGGCACCTAGGGTGGACAGTTTAAAGGCTTACTGAAACCCACTACTACCGACCACACAGTCTGACAGTTTATATATCAATGATGAAATATTAACATTGCAACACATGCCAATACAGCCTTTTTAGTTTACTAAATTGCAATTTTAAATTTCCTGGGAGTTTCTAGTTGAAAACGTTGCGGAATGATGACGTGTACGCGTGACGTCACGGACTGTTAGCAAATATTAGCGCTGCGCACACACACAGCTAAAAGTCGTCTACTTTAACTGCATAATTACACAGTATTTTGGACATCTGTGTTGCTGAATCTTTTGCAATTTGTTCAATTAATAATGGAGAAATCAAAGTACAAAGATGGCGTTGGGAAGCTTTAGCCTTTAGCCACACAAACACACGGTGATTCCCTGTTTAAAATTCCCGGAGGTGAAGCTTTCCTATGGATCAGAGCGGTCAAGTGTACATGAATCCCGACCAAATGTCAACCAGCAGTTTTCAGTGAGAAAATTGTGGTAAAAAGTCGCCACTTACCGGAGATCAGCTGAGCATGTGCCGTCCATAAAGCTGCCGTCGACTTCCATCAGACACTGGCCTCAAGACACCCATGGACACACCCTTCCGACTATCAGGTACTATTAAATTCACTAAAACACTAGTACCAAAACACTACTAACACAATAGAAAGATAAGGGATTTCCCAGAAATATCCTAGTAAATGTGTCTAAAAGGATCTAAATCCGTCCCAATGCAATTTTTTTTTTTTAACTTGATTTTTTTTTCTAGTCTGTCGCTATCAATATCCTCAAACACGAATCTTTCATCCTCTCTCAAATTAATGTGGAAATTGTCGTTTTCTCGGTCCAAAAAGCTCTTTTTGTTGGAGGCTCCCATTAAAAAGAATTTGGGGATGTGAGGCGCCCTCAAGGGGTGACGTCATCGTCTGCGACTTCCGGTAAAGGCAGGGCTTTTCTGTTAGCGACCAAAAGTTCCGAATTTTATCGTTGATGTTCTCTACTAAATCCTTTCAGCAAAAATATGACAATATCGCAAAATGATCAAGTATGACACATAGAATGGACCTGCTATACCGGTATGAATAAGAAAATGTCATTTCAGTAGGCCTTTAAATAAGGGGACAGTGAGACAAATGGATGAAGAGGACCTTAGGGAACTTGAGGGCGTGGCGACATGGAGCAGGTCAGAGAGATATGACGGAGAAAGATTATGGATAGCTTTGAAAGTGAGAAGAAATATTTTAAATTGGATACGGTGTTTGATGGGTAGCCAGTGGAGTTGTTGCAGAACAGGGGTGATTAGATTAGATTAGATTTAGGTTTCTTGGGCCCTGTTGGGGAAATTCATTTTCACTGCCGTACATTTAAACATATAGACATTACACATCACAAAACAAAAATAACAAAAAGTCATCATACATGACCAACACATTTACAGGCTTTATCAGACGGGTCGACTGGGCCTGCTGTTAAGGGCGGCTATAGCTGCAGGAATAAGGCTTTTCCTGAGGCGGGCCCTCCGGAATTTGATGGTTCTGTACCTGCGCCCTGATGGTAGTGGGATTATGTATTTGTGTAGTGGGTGACTGATATCCTGGACTATTGTGTTTGCTAGTCGAGTGATGGACCTGTGGTTTAAGTCCGAAATGTTGGGTGTGGGTAGGCGGATGATTTTAGCTGCTATGTTTGTAATGCGTGTGAGTTTGGTCCAGTTGGTTACAGAAAGCATGGTGAAAAAACATGTGGAACAGTACAGAAGGATGGGTTGAACAATGCTTTGGTACAGTAATAACAGGAGGTGAGGTGCAACGTATAGTCCTTTAAGTTTTCGGATGGCTGACAGTCTTTGTTGAATTCTTTTTTGAATGTCCGTGGTGTGCTGATCAAAGGTGATGTGCTGGATTGAAGGTGTTCTGGTGATTATCCGGGCTGCAGAATTCTGGAAGCTGAAGTTTGTGAAAAGACTTGCGAGGGAGACCAAACAGGAGTGAGTTGCAGTAGTCCAGGTGAGAGGTGACAAGGCTATGGACCAGTATGGCAGCAGTGTGTGGGGTGAGGGGTTGGGTGAAGTTGATTAATGTTTCGTGGATGAAAGTAAGCAGACCGGGTAATGTTGTTTATGTGAGCTTGAAAAGAGAGTGTGCTGTCCAGGATGACACCCAGACTCCTAACTTGGGAGGAGGGTGAAACAGATGAATTGCTAAGAAAAACGGACAAGCTGTTGGTTTTGGCTAGAATGGATTTTGTAACTACAAGTAAGATTTCAGTTTTATTACTATTGAGTTGGAGGAAACTGGATGAGAACCACAGTTTCAGTTTACTGAGGCAGGAGGAAGAGGTTTGGTTGAGACGTACAGCTGGGTGTCATCCGCAAAACAGTAAAAATGTATCTTAAATTTAGGGAAAATATTGCCAAGGGGAAGAATGTAGATGATAAAAAGCGGGGGACCAAGAACAGAGCCCTGGGGCACACCAGAGGATACGGGAGACGGAGGGGATGTTAATGAACGGAGTTGAACAAACGGAGTGCGGTGGGAGAGATATGATCTTAACCAGTGAAGATGTGTGCTTGTGATGCCAATACTGTGAAATCTATGGAGGAGGACAGGGTGTGAAAAGGTATCAAAGGCTGCAGTGGGATCCAAAAGGATTAAGATAATGAGAAGACCAGAATCATATTCTTGTTTATTGAGATTAGCGCTGGGCGATATATCGATATACTCAATATATCGCGGGTTTGTCTCTGTGCGATATAGAAAATGACTATATCGTGATTTTAGAGTATATGTTCTCTCACAGTTGATTTTAGCGGCGAGCATTATACTGCAGGTGTTTCCCACTCTTTCTTCTCTCTCCTTCTCACAGAGACTTAAACAAGCACACCTTCTTACATACGTCACGTGTGCAACGTCACACGCCATCCCCCCAAGCAGAGAGGTAGCTACATGGGTAACATTAGCTGTGATGCTAACGGAGTGGTGCGAGTGGTAATGCGAGAGAGAGAAGGTTTAAATCTGGTAACGAGAGAAACAGCACAGGATCCATCCTCTGGCGGTGGTTTGGCTTCAAGCAGGAATATGTTGAACAATTATGCGGCAAAAGCATTGCTACAATAAGTAGCAGCACTGCTATTTGAGTTCCTATTATGCAGATCATTTTTATTTGACACTTATTGAAACATCTTGTGTGACATCATGCACAGAAGTGCACTTTATTTGTTTTAAACTATTGTAGTGGCGTTCTGTAAAAGAAGTGCACTTTAATTTAGTGTTATTCTGATACGTCATCTTGGTGACATCATGCACAGAAGTGCACTAATACCTTGTTTTAAAATGTCTCTGACAATCTTGCACTTTCTGTTTTGAAAAGACATGAATGTTTGTGCTACTGCTTAATAACTGTTTAATAAATACAGTTTTGGTAAATTGACTTAGTTGTGATTTCCCTCTCTGCATGAAAGTTTAAAAGCAGGTAAAATAGGTGCGGACTGATTGACACCAGGTGTGGCCAGGTGCCAATCAGTCGCAGCTGAGCAGAAAACAGTGCACAGGGAAAAAAACAGGAAACAGACAAAATAGGGCTGACAGGAACTAAAAACAGGAAATACTAAACACACACAGAGGAAAACCTAAAACACAAACAAACTGTCAGTGGCAAGCCTAACAACCCACGCAGTCACGGGGAGAACATGCAAACTCCACACTTAAAGATCCCGAGCCCGGGATTGAACCCAGGACTACTCAGGACCTTCGTATTGTGAGGCAGACGCACTAACCCCTCTTCCACCGTGCAGCCTAGAAAAAACAAACCGGGAAGAAAAATGAACCATGTGCCAAAATTGGCCCCCGAGCCGCACTTTGGATGTCCTATTATTGTAGTAAAGAGCTGAACTGTATCATACTGAGAGCTGTTTTTAATATATAGAAAATAAAATATAAATAAGGCAATAATTAAATATGCTTACAACACATACAAAGAATGCATAGTGATGTTAAATAAGAACAAATGTGTATATTTAACGATGCAAAACCTGATGAGGTCCGAGCCGATAATTGAGCGCCATATTAATTAAATTAATCGGTTGCCAGCCGGAACGTTTGTAAAGTGATGTATTTTGAGACGCTTTTTTTTTTTTTGGTATATTTGCGAGTTCAGCACTTCCTTGGAAGTTGTATATTTTGAAGAAAAAGTGGTTACCGTTTGAGCGTAGAGGGCCAGGACAGACGAGGCTTCCTCAGCACGGGGCGAAGCTTCTCCAAGGTCCGATTGCGGCACAGGTAGCGCTCAGTGTCCGAGTTGATGCGCTGCTTGATCCGGATGTGGGTCCTCGGCTGCCGCCACAAATGTTTGGGTGGTTTGGCGAGCCCCGCTCCCTCTCGGCTTAACGTTGCGCACTCCATTTTTTTTGGGTGTACTTTAATTTGCTTAATAGACGACTCTCTTCCGGAAAAACAGTGACGGGGAGAAAAGGGAGACTAGATGCGGTCACCAGGACGGGACATGGCGCGCTGCTGCTGTCCACGCTCCACCGTGCTAAAGAAGACACTGCGAGGCTCCCCCCTTCTTCTTTCCTCTCTCACTTGGCCTTTATGGCTCTCTTCCCGCCCTCCTGGATCCGAGCTGTTCACCATCTGTCCATCACTAGTGTCAACATTAAAAGTGCTCCTTCTCTAAGCGTTTAATGGAGATTTGAATAGGTAAAGGCTTTCTTGGATGGAGAGCTATTTATAGGACTGGACACAACGATTATAGACAATTGCTGACAATGACATAAACATAATGGATAACCACCTTTTTGTCATTTAACATTTGCTTTTACACAACTTGCAAAATATTACTACCGTATTTTCCGCACTATAAGGCGCACCGGATTATAAAGCGCACTTTTAATGAATGGCCTATTTTAAAACTGTGTTCATATATAATAGGCTGACCATACGTCCTCTTTTCCCCAGACATGTCCTCTTTTGCAGGGGTGTCCGGGCGGGGTTTTTTTAAATGCCTCAATTGTCCGGCATTTTGAATTAGGGTTGCGTGTCTTTTCAATGTATGTCCAGGGTTAAGTTACCGTATATATATTACTGGAGTTGGTGAATTCTAGCAGTAAATATTGTAGCGGCTGGCTACGGGGTGTTAGCCAATGGCTTTGGCTGGGGGGGCGGGACTTCCGGGGAAGATAGGGAAGTGGCGCTATTGACAGGAACTGTTGGTTCGAGTTTTGCCGGGAAAGGTCCTTTTTTTGTTGTCTTAAATGTTGACTTGGCATTATTTTTTTTTATCAGAAGCCTAAAATAATTGGCTAAGAAATGCTACCTCTGTTTTTGTTGTTTTAACTGATTTGTGAAATACCCTTCACCTGTGGTGTATTCTCTGAGAACATCTGTTTTTGTTTTAAATGTTATGAGGCATTATTTATATTTTTTACATTAGAATGGTCCACTAGACTGAGAAGAGACATCTTAAAGAATGGGCTGTTACCTGTTTTTTTGTTTAAATATAATTAACCTGTTTTGAGGCATTATTTATGTGTATATTATATACAAGATGTTATTTTGAATATTGCTACCTTTGTACTTTTTCGAAAACTGTCAATGTTACATAATATAAGTGTGACTTATTTTGTTATACTGTCAAGAGAGGAGAAAAAATGCTTTATTTAAATAAATATATTATTTATAAAGCAAGTTCAAGTATCATTGGCAAATTTTCACCTAGTCCCGGGCACGCATATACAGCATGTGTCCTCTTTTTGGGATTTCAGAATATGGTCAACCTAATATATAAGGCGCACTGTCATGATCCGCTACTTGGATCATGTCATATTCTGTTTTGTTCCGTCTTTATATCGTGTTTTGTTATTTGACTTCCTTAGTTCCTGGTGGCACTTCTTGTTTTGTTTCCGTTGCCATAGTCACGTATTAGTGTCACCTGCATCTTGTTTTTTACGCGCACCTGCCTCATGATCACATTCCTGTATTCAAGCCTGCCTTCTTTGTTCATTCTTTCTCGCAGTCTAGTTTCTGTTTGATGCAACAGGTGACGTCGCTTATCCCCGATTGTGGTAAAGACTTTTTGTACTCGTTAGCTTCCACGCTATTCCTATGTTTATTTCCCTAGCTCACATGTTAGTGCCTTAAGTTCCTTCTAGCTTCCATGCTAGTTCTGTTTGTTTTGTCTTTAGTGCCTTGTGCAAAGATATTTGTTCTTAGTCTGTTTTGTTAGCATAAATAAATCATCCTTTCTTACCTTCATGTTGTGTCCAAGTCCGACTGCATAATTTGAGAGAACAAAACAACACCACGATGTCAGCGAAGTGTCACACGCAGCGCATTATAAGGCGCATAGAATAGACGCTATAGTAGAGGCTGGGGTTTCGTTATGCATTCTTTAGATAGAGCTGCGCTAAAGGGAATGTGACCAAAAGGGTCAGATAGGTCAGTCAAATTGTATTGGGTGTGGGAAAAAAATTGATTCGAATTTGAATCGCGATTCTCACGTTGTTCGATTCAGAATTGATTCTCATTTAAAAAAAAAAAATTTTAATCAAATTTTTTTTTTTTTTTTTTTAATCAATCCAACAAAACAATACACAGCAATGCAATTCCAAAACCAAACCTAACCCAGCAACACTCAATAAACAGAGCAATTGAGAGGAGACACAAACACGACACAGAACAAATCAAAAGTAGTGAAACAAAAATTAATATTATCAACAAAAGTATCAATATTAGTTATAATTTCAGTATAGCAGTGATTAAAAATCCCTCATTGATATTATCATTAGATATTCATAAAAATAAAAAAAATAAATAAAGAACAATAGTGTCACAGTGGCTTACACTTGCATCGCATCTCATAAGCTTGACAACACACTGTGTCCAATGTTTTCACAAAGATAAAATAAGTCGTATTTTTGGTTCGTTTAATAGTTAAAACAAATTTACATCATTGCAATCAGTTGATAAAACATTGTACTTTACAATTATAAAAGCTTTTGACAAAAATCTACTACTCTGCTAGCATGTCAGCAGACTGGGGTAGATCCTGCTGAAATCCTATGTATTGAATGAATACGGAATCGTTTTGAATCGGAAAAATATCGTTTTTGAATCGAGAATCGCGTTGAATCGAGAATCGCGTTGAATCGAAAAAATCGATTTATAAACGACTCGCGACCCCAAGAATCGATATTGGGACACCCAAAGATTCGCAGCCCTAATTATTATCTAGCCTACTTACAGTTCACTACCTTGTCAATTTATATAAAAGCATGGGTCAATCACAAAGATTATTATTAATGGAACAAATAAACCTTAGGCTCAGGTCAGGCTGATTAGAAGAAGAAATACTTATCAAACAATACATTTACATACAATATGTATTATCCATCCATCCATTTTCTACCGCGAATCTCTCTGGGGTCGCGGGGGGCGCTGGTACCTATCTCAGCTACAATCAGGCAAAAGGCGGTGTACACCCTGGACAAGTCGCCACCTCATCGCAGGATGTTGTGCTAAAATAAATAAGCTAAATCAACAACGAATGTTTCTTAACTAAATTGTCAATTAGATTAAAAAGTGCAAATGAAAATACAGCTTCACCACTTTAAGTCACCCTCCCAAAGTAACTTAAATTCAGAATTCAGAGACTCGAGGTGTAAATGAAAAATGTGATTGTGAATAGGTGTAATTGATCCTTTTGAAGTCTGAAGGGGTGTCAAAAAAGCATCTAAAACTGTGATAGTTGGTAAGTTTGGAAACCTGAAACTGTGGACATCTAATAAGTGTTGATTAGGGAGTGAAATTGTATCACAAAGTTGATGAAAAGAGGCAAAAGTGTTGTCAATGTATACATCTTTAATGTTATTGATCTCCAGACTTGACCATCTTAAAAAGGTTACTATCGACAAGAAAGGGAGGGAAGGCATGATTAGCAGTGATGGGTGCAAGACTAGGAATAAGTTTGTGGCCAAAACCTTTGCATTTTCAGTGGGCGAATGCACAATTGTAGTCAAAGAAAAGTTGCATATTTCGAATCGAATCGTTTATCGCTATAAATTGGGGCGGTATAGGTCGGGTGGTAGAGTGGCCGTGCCAGCAACTTGAGGGTTCCAGGGTCGATCCCCACTTCCTTCATCCTAGTCACTGCCTTTGTGTCCTTGGGCAAGAGACTTTACCCACCTGCTCCCAGTGCCACCCACACTGATTTAAATGTCATTCAGATATTGGGTTTCACTATGTAAAAGCTCTTTGAGTCACTAGAGAAAAGTGCTATATAAATATAATTCACTTCACTTCATTTCCAGGCCTGGCCGTGGTAAAAATTAATATCTGCAAAGAAGGAATGATGATATACTATGTTTTCATACAGTTGGTGCGTAAACAAAATGTTTGTTTTATTTTTAAATGCAGTTTTTAACATTAAGAAAGCCCTCGAGACATGAAATAACACCCATAGTCACCTTTACCAGGCGCACACTTCAAGACACTTCGAAGTTGGAGGGGGAAGAGCAAGCCGGTATTTCCAGGGATTTCACACTCACATCCGTGTTCAATTATCAAACCGTGTATGTTTTGTGGATGTGGGAGGAATTCAGAGTAACTGTAGGAAAGGAAAACTCCGCACAGAGATTTTCTGACAAAGATTTAAACCTCTCCAAACCGTGAAGCTGATGTGCTGACCGCAACACAGCCGTGCAAGTGATTATATTGTCATCAGTGTCCAGCACCAATGAATTAATCCGAAGCTGCAAATTATTATTTTCCACAAAGTCTCCCTGGCAGTATATAGCCTGGCAAATGTACATTCTAATAAATGAAATTATGCATTGTTTGTGATTAGGGCTTAATGTCACAGTTATGGATTTTATAGGCACCGACCAAATTTAGTTGGTACTACCGGCTATCAATTTACGTAAAATCAACATATTTCGATATCTTGGTTCCCTGCCTTTGTGACTTCATGTCCAACTGCAGACTCGGCCGGCCCAAACACTGGGCGTGGAAACAACCACTGAAGCAGCGCTCAGAGCGGACTGAGTCGGACTGCCTCTAGTTAATGTTGCAGTTTTCCATGCCCACAAAGCAAGTATGCCTGATAGAAAACACTCCAACATACAGTGAAAATACCCCTCTCAAAAGGCTTTAGCTCGTAGCTAGTTCACATTGGATTTGCCATAGACATACTACCTATTGGCATTCACAATTTTACAATGGAGTTTCAACAATACATTACTTACCTTATTACCACTTTGTAGGGGCGTAACAAAAGACTAGACAGACAATCAATCAGCTTAATGACAAAGACTACTCCCTGACTAGGCAACACACCGTAGCCTATGCACCACTGCCGTCCTACATCTCGGAATTGTAACTGCATGCCAAGTTTACTATACAATACCTGCAAATGAGACTCAGAAGTACAAGAAACCAAAATGTATCAACTGGACAGCACAATCAGCTCACTGTTAAATGTTAAATAGTGGTTAGAGTGTCCGCCCTGAGATCGGTAGGTTGTGAAAATCTCTATAAAAATTGGACCCATTACCTCCCTGCTTGGCACTCAGCATCAAGGGTGGGAATTGGGGTTAAATCACCAGAAATGCTTCCCGGCCGCGGCACCGCTGCTGCCCACTGCTCTCCTCACCTCCCAGGGGGTGGAACAAGGGGATGGGTCAAATGCAGAGAACAAATTTCACCACACCTAGTGTGTGTGTGACAATCGTTGGTACTTTAAAGGCCTACTGAAACCCACTACTACCGACCATGCAGTTTGATAGTTTATATATCAATGATGAAATCTTAACATTGCAACACATGCCAATATGGCCTTTTTAGTTTACTAAATTGCAATTTTAAATTTCCCGCAAGGTATCCTGTTGAAAACGTCGCGGAATAATGACGCTTATGTTGACGCGTGCTTGTGACGTTATTGGTTGGAGCGGACATTTCAGCCCAGCACCACTCACGGCTAAAACTAGTCTCTTTTCATTGCATAATTACACAGTATTTTCGACGTCTGTGTTGCTGAATCTTTTGCACTTTGTTCAATTAAAAACGAAGACTATAAAGAAGAATGCTGTTGGTGGAAAGCGGTTGATTGCAGTTGCCTTTAGCAACCGAAACACAGCCGGTGTTTCTTTGTTTGTTGTGAAGCTTTAACACAGAGCGGTCAAGCGAACATGTTTCTCTACCACATGTCAACCAATTGTGATATTAGGTCGGCTCTTGCCGGAGACTTCAGCGGATTATACGACCTCCTCCTGCAGCTGTCAAAAAGGCAGCTGTGATCTTGGCTCCTCCATTGGCTTCTCTCCGAAACACTAGCGTTCACCGCAGCGCTCCGACTTTCAGGTATGACTTTATAATCTCACTAAAACACTATTAACACAATAAGCAGATAAGGGATTTACCAGAATTATCCTAGTAAATGTGTCTAATAACATCTGAATCGCTCCCACTGCCACTGCCTGGAGCCGTCGCCTTTTCTTTTTCCTTTTTTTTTAGTGCTTCACTCTAACTTTCCTCATTCACGAATCTTTCATCCTCACTCAAATTAATGGGGAAATCATAGCTTTCTTGGTCGGAATCGCTCTCTTTGCTGGTGGCTATGATTATAAACAATGTGAGGATGTGAGGAACCCTACAACCCGTGACGTCACGCGCACATCGTCTGCTACCTCCGGTACAGGCAAGGCTTTTTTATTAGCGACCAAAAGTTGCAAACTTTATCGTTGATGTTCTCTACTAAATCCATCCATCCATCCATTTCCTATGGCTTATTCCCTTTTGGGGTCTCTACTAAATCCTTTCAGCAAAAATATGGCAATATCGCGAAATGATGAAGTATGACACATAGAATGGACCTGCTATCCCCGTTTAAATAACAAAATCTCATTTCAGTAGGCCTTTGAATTCAACTTTAAATAAAAAAGGGATTTTATCAACAAACAAATTCACATTCGATACATGAACAGACGCAGAAATATCAAAAATTGATACCGTTGAGTACCCTGGTACCTGAATTTTTAATGTACCGATTTAAATGTAAAAGGTACTAATCCCTAGGCACAGTATAAGTCATTTAGCAGCACTCATGTAGCATCAGAGCATGAACAAACAATGCTTGGCTCCAGACAAGGCTATTATCTTGATACTCACTGGTGTTGACAGCAATTTACACCCAAATGAATAGAAGACAGTAAATCTATACTGCTTTCCAAGCTATACCCTAACAGCTTTAAAGTCTAACCACATTTTGTTGTGTATAGTTTTGTCCCTTGAGAAAATAAACGTTCATAAAAATGGTGGATGCAATGTGAGGGCTACACCGACATTTGAGTA
Source organism: Nerophis ophidion (assembly GCF_033978795.1). Classification (NCBI taxonomy): domain Eukaryota; kingdom Metazoa; phylum Chordata; class Actinopteri; order Syngnathiformes; family Syngnathidae; genus Nerophis; species Nerophis ophidion. The sequence continues at coordinate 18,746,074 of NC_084632.1, read as the reverse complement.
AAGAAACATGCATATTGAGCTGTTCGTGTACACTTCAATAATTTTGCATTATTTCCTTATGTCAGTTCAATAATTGGAGTGAACATTAAAAGTTAAAGTTAAAGTACCACTGATAGTCACCCTCTGCGTTTGACCCATCCCCTTGTTCCACCCCCTTGGAGGTGAGGGGAGCAGTGAGCATCAGCAATGGCCACGCTCGGGAATCATTTTGGTGATTTAAGCCCCATTTCCAACCCTTGATGCAGAGTGCCAAGCAGGGAGGTTATTGGTCCCATTTTTATAGTCTTTGGTATGACTCGGCCGGGGGTTGAACTCACAACCTTCCGATCTCAGGGCGGACACTCTAACTAAGCACAAGGCTTTAAAAAGTTAACCTTCAGATCCTTTTAGCTGCTTCTCACTGAATTTGGAATGACTTTGAATAAAATTTCTTCCAGCAATGCAGACGGAAACGTCTGCCAGACATAGCCTAACAAAAATAACTAAATAGGGTATGTCTTAATGAAAGGTCAATTACTTTACTGCGTCTACACAGACAATATATACCCTCTTATCCTGACTATAAGCCGCTACTTTTTCCCCACGCTTTGTACCCTGCGGCTAATAAAACCGTGCAGTTAATTAATGGATTTTTTTTCGCTACAGGCCATAATGTTTTGTTCTCAACAAATGCTTTTCATGTAACACCAACAGACTCTGAAAAGGTGTGTTATTGTTTGTGCTATGGCGCCATCTTCTGGATGACTTTGCTCACTGCAGGTTGAAAATGTATTGCATGTATTCATCCGTAGCGTTTCTGCTTGAAAGGATTCTCCATTCATCACTCCAAGCAAGGTTTGTAAGTTTTACAATATAACTAAAACCATTTATATTTACTAAAGCGTCCCATGTGTGGTGTCTGTAGGATTGTTTTCGTGCATATATCTATGTGCCACCATAATGTAATCAAGCTTGCGAACATGTTAACACGTCTACAAGTCTCTGGGTTGGTATTATTAACTGACAATGGCATATTGTTTTAGTTAAGTAAGTTCACCAAAATGTCATTGTTGGGTTATTGAGTCTGTTTAGCTGATTAGAGAGCTAGCTTCCTCAGCTAGTGGGTCCATGACGATGACTTCTATTTTGTTTAATCAATCGTTTTACTGTCATGTGACAGGCACTATTTGGAAACAATTACGTAAATAATTGAATAATGTAGATAAACATTTACAAATTATTTTGTGCCGATATATATCTAGTGCTTATAGTCCGGTGCATACTTGGCAACCTTGAAACCTACGAATTCGGGACATGGGGGGGTCGGGTTAAAGGTAGGGGGGCGTAGTTGCAAGAGTGGGTTTGGAGTGGCGGGAATGAGGTGCAGGCAGCTTATCCCTTCCCCTTCGAGCTGAAAGTAAATGTTTTTTTCCAATCATTATGGAACTTGCAAGTGTATTTCTTCTTATTACTCATCATTGCCTTGTCTCTTTTACGTTCTTCTGCTTCGTCTCCTTCTTGTTGTGTGTGCAGTTGTGCACTGAGCTCCAAAAGCCGTAGATGTTCTTGTAGTGTACCGGAAGAGTTAGTGCTGCAAGGGATTCCGGGTATTTTTTCTGTTGTGTTACGGTGCGAATGTTCTCCCGAAATGTGTTTGTCATTCTTGTTTGGTGTGGGTGGACAGTGTGGCGCATATTTGTAACAGTGTTAAAGTTGTTGATACGGCCACCCTCAGTGTGACCTGTATGGCTGTTGACCAAGTATGAATGCATTCACTTGTGTGTGTAAAAAGCCGTAGATATTATGTGATTGGGACGGCACACGAAGGCAGTGCCTTTAAGGCTGTTAAGGGATGAAGGTTTCAGGTGAGAGAGGACGCTAAAGGCATTGCCTTAAAGGCACGCCCCCATTATTGTTGTCCGGGTGGATATCGGGAGAAATTTGGGAGAATGGTTGCCCCGGGAGATTTTCGGGAGGGGCACTGAAATCCAGGAGTCTACCGGGAAAATCGGGAGGATTGGCAAGTATGGTCCGGTGTGGCTAATATAAGTAAAAATATTTATTTCTTCTAAAACTTGGTGGGTGCGGCTTGAATACCTGTGCGTTTTTAATAGCCCGGAAAAATACAGTATATCATCTATGACTTTTTGTCGTGAATCATGAGTTTTTTGCAAAGCGTGTATGACAAAAGACGCACATTTTCACTTATGACGTTATAAGAGCACTAATGTTAGCATATACGCAGTTAAAACATAAAAAAACATATACAACTTAGAACTTGCCGCAACATGGTTTCTCTCATTGGAAGTGGAATTCTAACACAGATGACATATAGGTGATGATCCTTAGCTCGGATCATGTTTTGTTCAGATTTAGGATTCCCTTGTTTCTGTTTCAGCACCCTTGTTTGTATTCCTTTCTGCCATGGGTGCTGATTATGTTCACCTGCCTCTGGTTAGTGGTCGGGGCTCTCACCTGCTCCAGGTCACTAATCAGAGAGCTATTTATTCCTGCCTCTCGCCACACGCGGTCTGGCTGTTTTGTTTGCTTCGTGCAACAAGTTACGTTGGTTTCCTGCTCCTTTGCTAGTTTTTCTATAGTTTCGAAATGGAGTGGTTGCGTTAGATTGGTGAAACAGAGTCATGTGACCGTCCCTGCTGGAAGAAGTTGCTCTAAAAAGTCAAATGAATGTGTCTTTTTGCAGGCAGTAATCAACAGAATGTTGGGTTTTGTCATTTCCCTGCATTCTATTTTTTATGGTGTCTGTTTTCTTCAGTTAATTAGTCCTCAGCGAGGCACAACAGCAACAAATCCCTACCTAGGTGTATTTAAGCTCGTCACCGACAGCTGGGTTCTGCCGTTTTTTTGTCCTGCACCTCCCACGTGCATACGCCTGCTTCACTTCGTCAATCCCGGTATGTTGTCTCTCCTTATTCCTGAAATTCCTCACCTCTTTGTGTTTGCTTCCTAGCCTCCCTGAGGTAAAGAGGATTTTGTGTTGGACCTTTTGTTGTGCTCTGTGCGCTCTGGCCTTTTTCCCTGCTGACCATGAGGGACCTGTTTTTGTTTGTGTAGTTATGGTGTGCACTTCTGCCCTATAGCCTTTTGTTACACTTTTTGGACTTATTAAATTTTCCCTTTTTGTAATCCTACCTTGCCTCCCATCTCTGCATCCTGCGGTCACCTCCTTGACCAATTCCTAACACAGAATATAAATAAATGTAATTACGATATGTTTTTTACATGTAGCGGTCGGAATGAAACTTAAAGTAACGCAGTAAAAGTAGCATTTTTTATTGCACAACAATACTCAAGTAGAGGTCAAATGTATGTTAAAACTACAATGTTTAGAGTTCCTAAAATGTAGCCTTCTGAAATGGTTTGTGCCATTTTGCAAAAAAAAAAAAAAACACGACTGAAATACCAATGATTTACCCACTCACCGAATATAGACATTAGAAATGTATGTATACACCAAGAAAAAGATAAAAGCGATAGTTGCACGGTTGTTGGTGACAGACAGGCTGAAACTGCTAGTCGAGTGAGATATTCACACATAATCATCTCTCGAGTTGAACGGAAAGTGGTTTGTGCGAGAGAAAATTTCCGGTGAGTGTCAGTTCTCTGTTGAAAAGTGCCTTGGAGATGGCAGAGGAGAATAGGCAGACTTGTTTCAGCTGAAAGAAAAGCTACTCTAATAACGATTTGGAACCATTGAGGCATAGAGCAGAATGCCAAAAAATAGTGAATAAGTTGGATGACCACTGCTTGACACCATACGAAGTACTGCTAAGAAACGGAAACTGAAGGGTCACGTCAAATTTGATGTACAGTACAATGAATGGGCGATACAGCCTAAAAACGATATCACGATAAATGATTTGGCATATAAATGATAATAGGACTATCATTAAAGCTGCTGACCTATGTGGTAACATACTGAATCATTTTCAGTTGCATTGTTTCCTCTAAACTGTCAAAAAATGTACTTGCTAATTTACTGTTAATACCTGGTTCCTTTCTATTGTAGCATGCTTCTACCTACACTTATGTTAAAAAGTAATAAACACTTACTATTCTGTTGTTTGGATTATTTACATTAGTTTTACAACAAATGTAGGTATCAAATAGTTACAGGACTAGTATTGGCCATAACAATGTGCATACTTAAAATTATCAGGGTGATTAAATACTAGAGACGTCCGATAATATCGGACTGCCGATATTATCGGACGATAATTGCTTTAAAATGTAATATTGGAAATTATCGGTATCGGTTTCAAAAAGTAAAATTTAAGACTTTTTAAAACGCCACTGTGCACACGGACGTACGGAAAAGTACAGAGCGCCCAATCACATAATACCTACGGCTTTTCACACACATAAGTGAATGCAAGGCATATTTGGTCAACAGCCATACAGGTCACACTAAGGGTGGCTGTATAAACAACTTTAACACTGTTACAAATATGCGCTATACTGTGAACCCACACCGAAAAAGAATGACAAACACTTTTCGGGAGAACATCCGTACCGTAACACAGCATAAACACAACAGAACAAATACCCGGAACCCCTTGCAGCACTGACTCTTCCAGGACGCTACAATATACACCCCCCGCTAAACCTTACTTTGTGAAAGTCAAAGTATAGTATAGTTGTAGTGGGTACCAGGATTATCTCAGGGAGAACATATACCAAAGTCCAAGCTGCTGTTTTGAGGCATGTTAAAAAAAATAATGCACTTTGTGACTTCAATAATAAATATGGCAGTGCCATGTTAGCATTTTTTTCCATAACTTGAGTTGATTTATTTTGGAAAAACTTGTTACATTGTTTAATGCATCCAGCGGGCATCACAAAAAAATTAGGCAAAATAATGTGTTAATTCCACGACTGTATATACCGGTATCGGTTGATAAAGGAATCGGTAATTAAGAGTTGGACAATATCGGAATATCAGATATCGGCAAAAAAGCCATTATCGGACATCTCTATTAAATCCATTTATTATTGATCATAACTGACAACTTAGGATGTGTAACAAGATCAATTGATATTTAAATAATTTCCCTACTCTATTTTATTACATACATAATTTATGATGACGTGCAAAATAACTCAACAAAGGCAAAATGGGCCTGGTGTAAAAGATACACTATACCACTAAATTACCCATGTACCGGTCTACATACTTCCAAAACATGTCATGATGGGGAGGTTTAAGCTGCTTACTGCGGGGTTTGTTCTCCCGGGTTGCAAACGGACTACTCTGGACCAGGCGTGAAGGTATGAACATATGTAATTATCTGACTCAAAAGTGAAATCAAAAAGGGCGCAAAAGGCGGAGGCAAAATTTAACACAGGACACAAAAACTAACACTTAGAAACTATGAACATGAAACAAAACTTGCAAACTGTGGCATGAATAAACAAAACTTACTTGGCAAGGCATGATGCAGACGATACAGAGCATGAATCTATGCCTTGAATAGAGCACCGTGAACTAAGCATGTCAACAGGACGACAAACTGGCAAAACAGGCTTAAATAATATTCTCTTGATTAGAGCAGGTGCGTGATCCCAATACATGAGGCAGGTGAAACTAATGAGTCGTCATGGAAACTAAAACAAACAAGGGTGCACAAAAACAGGAACTAATGGAGTCCAAAACTAACACAACATAACTAAACAAAAAATGATCTAGAACAGACCTGGGCAAATTTAGGCCCGGGGCCACATGCAGCCCTTTAAGATGTTCAATCTGGCCCACCGGACATTCCGAAATCATTTTTTTTAGATATTTAAGATGGAAAGTGTTGCTCCCATTGTGATGTGTAGTGATGTTTTCTAAAGACCATAAGTCTTGAACTATACAAGGTATTCCAATGGTTGGAATCTGCGCTTTTGGAAGATATACCAGTTACTATGGTAACCTAATTAGTTACTATGGTAATATAATTAGTACTACCAAGCAGTGTGGGTGGGAAACGTTTCCACAGATGCGGAAGGAGATTTTCACAACAAAGTTCTAAAGTTTAGTGATATATCACAGTGGTTCTCAACCTTTTTTCAATGATGTACCCCCTTTGAACATTTTTTTAATACAAGTACCCCCTAATCAGAGCAAAGCATTTTTGGTTGAAAAAAAGAGATAAAGAAGTCAAATACAGCACTATGTCATCAGTTTCTGATTTATTAAATTTTATAACAGTGCAAAAATAATGCTAATTGGTAGTGGTCTTTCTTGAACTATTCGGAAAAAAAAGATATAAAAATAACTAATAACTTGTTGAAAAATAAACAAGTGATCCAAATATAAATAAAGATTTCTACACATAGAAGTAATCATCAACTTAAAGGGCCCTCTTTGGGGATTGTAATAGAGATCCATCTGGATTCATGAACTTAATTCTAAACATTTCTTCACAAAAAAATAAGTCTTTAACATCAATATTTATGGAACAAAAAAAAAATCTAGCAGTCAACACTGAATATTGCATTGTTGCATTTCTTTTCACATTTTATGAACTTACATTCATATTTTGTTAAAGTATTATTCAATAAATATATTTATAAAGGATTTTTGAATTGTTGCTATTTTTAGAATATCTTTTAAAAATCTCAGGGACCCCTTGGCACACCTTCAAGTACTCCCAGGGGTACGCTTACCCCCATTTGAGAACCACTGATATATCAGATATATCAGATTGTAGGTGGGTTTATTTTGTACCCTTCGCGTTCATATTTCACTGTTTGTTGTATTTTTGTTACATTTCACTTAATTGTAAAATATGTCGATCGAAAGGGGGTGTGACATTCATATTTTGTCAATATTCACTGTTTTATCGTTTATAGAAAAATGTAAAATTCCATTTAGTTTTTTTAAGGCGGTATGTCATAACGTTTTCAGCATTCAATCAGACATTATTGTGAGGTTTTGTATTAATGTTCCTAAAAATAGATATATCGGCCCCCAGACACATTTTTTTCTCTAAATGTGGCCCTTGAGTCAAAATAATTGCCCAGGCCTGATCTAGACCACAGATCATGACAACTGTCATGAAACTGTACCAAAAAAAAAAAACTTTGAATAAATTATTCAATTACTCAATCAAACAGTGGTCCAAGTTCCGCTAGATTTTAGGAATTTGCGGCAAAAATGTTGGTCTCCCAAGTTGTGAACTGAACTCGGGATACGGCCTGGTGTCATTCCCAGGCCGGAATTGGCCCACGAGCCGCCAGTTGAATAGCCCTGTTGTATAGTATCTGCTCTTATTTCAAACATTGGTATTATTATGTATAAACAACAGAAATGTTGATGTTCCATCCTGTACTGTATCAACTCAGGCTGGTGGGTCAATAGGGAGAAAGATGATCTGGTGGCGTGACTACAGAACAGACCTGGGCATTCTCTGGCCCACGGGCCACATCCGGCCCTTTGTTGCGTTCCTATCCGGCCAGCGTGAGGCCAATCATAAATTACAAAATACATTTTAGAAAGTATCTATGTCGAGTGTGTAATAAAAATGTGCTACTTTTGTTTTGAAAAGCGTTATTTGTATTACTTATGTGTGGACGTATACTTGTGCGCGATTGTGAGTGAATGTGAAGAGCGGCAATCACAAATTACAAAATAAAAAAAATAAAAAACATCTATGTCAACAGCTGTGCTGCTTTTATTTTGAAAATTGTTATTTATGGGCGTATGTCCGTGTGTAACCTGTGAGTGAAGGTGCACAGCGACAAGTAATGCCCGGTTACCACCGAGATGTCAGCTCACGCTAATAAAAAGAAAAGTTGATGACAAATGCCGTGTTTTCAACAAGACATGGACTGCCAAGTAAAACTTTACAGAGATGAAAGGTAAAGCCAGGTGCTTAATTTGTGGTACACATGTTGCTGTGTTTAAAGAATATAATTTGAATCGCCACTACACAACGAAGCAGGAGGAAAAATACCGGAATCTGTCTGATGAAGCGCGCGCAAGGGAGGCTGATGTGTTGATGGTAAAACTGCAAACCCAACAAGGACTTTTAGCCAAATTTCACACCCCCAGATATGTAGCCGTCAAGACAAGTTTCGTAATTTCTCACAAAATCACCAGAAAAATTAAGGAATTTTCTGACTGAGAGTTTATTAAAGAGTGCTTATTGGACTCTGTTGCGCTGATATGTCCGGAGAAGAGGGGCGCATTTGAGAACGTGTCACTCTCCCGACGCACTGTAACAAGGCGCATTGAGACCATCGCTGGAAACTTGGAGCTTCAGCTGAAGAACTGAACGGCCGATTTCGACTGTTTTTCGCTGGCTTTGGATGAGCGCTGCGGTGTACGTGACACCGCCCAGCTGCTCATCTTCTTACGTGGGATAACTGCAGACTTTCAAATCACGGAGTAGCTGGCAGTCATTGAGTCAATTAAAGAGACAATGACTTTTTCTAAGACGTAAATGCGTGTTTGGACATGTTAGGACTGAAATGGGACAAGCTGGCAGGTGTGACAACAGATGGTTGTCCAAATCTGACGGGGAAAAATGTTGGACTTTTAAAGAGCATGCAGGATAAAGTGACAGAAATTGACATTTTTGCATTGTACTATACATCAAGAAGTGTTGTGTAAGACAGTGTTAAATATGAAACCATCAAAAGCAATCTGCTTTTGTATAAAGTTAAGTTAGGTTAAATGAAATTATTATTATTATTATTATTATTTGTCTTACAGTATATCAAAAATAATTTGAGCATGATTTAATCGAAATATTGTCGGTGTGGACCTCCAGCAGTGCTCGGGTTGCTCATGCGGCCCCCGGTAAAAATTAATTGCCCACCCCTGCTATAGAACTACTTCTAAATGCTTAATATGTGGCGACATTACTGACCGGTGTTCATCGTGGCTGGCCAGCGCTCGGCGGTACAGAGCCTCCAGGCGGTGCAGCGGTAGGCCATAGCTCCGGCTGTCTGAAGGGTGCTCCTGACACGAGTGTCTCCTCCACAGTGGCGGAAGATGCAAAGGTCCGGAGCAGCGTCGTCTCACCACCTGGTGGACCACAGGAAGGGACTCTCTACGAGCCTGCCGAGCAACAGGATGACAACGAGGAAATTACATTGTGGATTGTGAAGGTCATTAGTAAGTCATAAATCTTTATTGCTGCTCCCAGTGGAAGAAACGGGGTGTTGTTTTTAAAACACTGTGTACAGGTATCATATTCGGAATGGACAAACATGATGGGCATAAAAAATAATCAAATCCATAAAAGCGACCCAAATGGCACCCGGAGCTCTCATAAATCACAGTCCATCTGGATTTATACACGCATGGATCAGCCTCTTATCCCATCCTTCACATTTATATTCACTGTTGTGTTAAGTAGCGGACGCCTCTGTCAGGACCTATTTTCTTTGTGCATGAGTGTGTGCAACTCTCTTATAAAGAGGAATATAGTTCAAGTGCTTACATTGAAAACTAACAAAATATCAGACACCTCAAGTGTCTCTTTGAAATGACATCCTTGTGAATACACAAGGTAAGAGTGAGGGTCATGTAAAGTAAACAGGGAGCATGTAAGTGTGTATACGTCGCCGTATCGACAAACAAGCAAGTAAACCGGGAGCCTGCAAGCTGCGGATCTTTTATCCCTTTGTTGTGGCTCCAGCGTGTTTATGCTTCTGTGTACTGTCGTCACGACGCTGTCCCTTGAGGCGCCGTCATGAGTCTTTACAAGTTCTGCAACGACCATGACACTTAATTTGTCATGATGTAGCTTGTTCGCTTCCTTTGTTGCAAACAAACAATGGTAACTAAGTACTACCATAAAAGCCAACCGTTACAGCCATTGCCACATCGCTGCTAGGCAAGGTTAGACTTGTTTTTTTAGTCACGCTACACAAAATATGTAGCATGGTTAGAGTGTTCGCCCAGAGATCGGTAGGTCATGAGTTCAAATCCCGGCCGAGTCATACCAAAGACTATAAAAATGGGACCCATTACCTCCCTGCTTGGCACTCAGCATTAAGGGCTGGAATTGGGGGTTAAATCACCATAAATGATTCCTAGGCACGGCACCGCTGCCGCCCACTGCTCCCCTCACATCCCAGGAGGTGATCAAGGGTGATATGTCAAATGCAGAGACTAATTTCGCCACATCTAGTATGTGTGTGACAATCATTGGTACTTTAACTTAATTAACTTCAAATAGGTTTTGTGGCTCTAAGACCCTGTCTACATTAAGCTGGATAACTCATTAAACAAATAATTATTTAGCCTAAGCCCCGTTTCGGCCACACTATCATCATTTCAATCAATCAATCAATGTTTATTTATATAGCCCTAAATCACAAGTGTCTCAAAGGGCTGCACAAGCCACAACGACATCCTCGGATCAGATCCCGCATAAGGGCAAGGAAAAACTCACAACCCAGTGGGATGTCTATATGAATGACTATGAGAAACCTTGGAGAGGACAGCAGATGTTTGCTATACACCACTGCATCCGACACTTTGCATTGGACGTAGTGATGTATGGCTTAGATGCAGCTGCTCGGCCGTGGAAAACACCCATTCCATGAAGCTCTCTGCGTACTGTACGTTGGCTAATTGGAAGGTCACATCAAGTTTGGAGCTCTGTAGCAAATGACTTGGTAGAAAGTCTTAGCACTATGCACTTCAGCATCTGCTGGCCCCTCTCTGTCAGTTTACGTGGCCTACTACTTGGTGGCTGACTTACTGTTGTTCCCAAACTCTTCACTTTTCTGATAACAAAGTTGACTTTGGAATATTTAGGAGCGAGGAAATTTCCCGACTGGATTTGTTACACAGATGGCATCTTATGACAGTTCCACGCTGGAAATCACTGAGAGTGGCCCATTCTTTCACAAATGTTTGTAGAAACAGTCTCCATGCCTAAGCTGTGTGGTGTGCTCCAGCACATCTTCAAAATGAGCCTAAGGCTGGAGAAAGTCCCCACACTGTGGAAAACCTCAAGCGTGGTCACAATCCCCAAGTGCACGCGACCCAGCACGTCAAAGGATTACAGGCTGGTGGCTCTAACCTCCAATATCATGAAGACCATGGAGAGTTTGGTCCTGGAACAACTCCGCCCTACAGTCAAGCCCCACCTGGACCTACTCCAATTTGCCTACCAGCCCCGACTGGGAGTGGAGGACGCAGTCATCTACCTACTGAACTGAGCCCACACCCACCTAGATAAGCCTGCGAGCAATGTGAGGGTCATGTTTTTTGACTTCTCCAGCGCTTTCGATACCATACGGCCTGGCCTACTGGGTGTGAAGTTGGAGACGATGCAGGTGGAGGCCCCCTTGGTGTCCTGAGTTGTAGATTAACTGACTGACAGACCTCAGTATGAGCGACTGCAGGACTGTGTGTCTGACAGGCTGGTCAGCAATACCGGGGCCCCACAGGGCACAGTCCTCTCCTCCTTCCTCTTCACCATCTACACCACCGATTTACACTATCAGTCAGAGTCCTGCCACCTTCAGAAGTTTTCTGATGACTCTGCGATAGTGGGGTGTATTGAGGATGATGATGATGAGGAATACAGGGCACTGGTGGAGGACTTTGTCACATGGATGGAAAAGAACCACCTCCAGCTCAATGTGACGAAGACCAAGGAGCTGGTTGTGGACCTGGGAAGGGGTAGGAGTACTTGGGCGACTCCTGTTTCCATCAGGGGGGTGGATGTGGACATGGTTGAGGATTATAAATACCTCGGTGTACACATCGACAACGAGCTGAATGGGTCAAAACACGTTGAGGCTCTCTACAAGAAAGGACAGAGCCGCCTCTACTTACTGAGGAGGCTAGGATCCTTCAACGTCTGTAAAAAGATGTTGAAGATATTCTACGAGTCGGTGGTGGCGGGGGCCTTCTTTTACGCCGTGGCCTGCTGGGGCGGCGGGCTGAGAGTGAGGGACGCAAACAGACTGGGCAAGCTGGTAAGGAAGGGCAGTAACGTGGTGGGAGTGGAGCTAGACTCTCTTGCGGTTTTTGATTGATTAATTGAAACTTTTATTAGTAGATTGCCCAGTTCAGTACATATTCCGTACAATTGCCCACTAAATGGCAACACCCGAATAAGTTTTTCAACTTGTTTAAGTCGGGGTACACGTACAGTGGGGCAAAAAAGTATTTAGTCAGCAACCGATTGTGCACGTTCTCCCACTTAAAATGATGACAGACGTCTTCAATTTTCATCATACGTACACTTCAACTGTGAGAGACAGAATGTGGAAAAAAAAAAAATCCAGGAATTCACATTGTAGGAATTTTAAAGAATTTATTTGTAAATTATGGTGGAAAATAAGTATTTGGTCAACCATTCAAAGCTCTCACTGATGGTAGGAGGTTTTGGCTCAAAATCTCACGATACATGGCCCCATTCATTCTTTCCTTAACACGGATCAATCGTCCTGTCCCCTTAGCAGAAAAACAGCCCCAAAGCATGATGTTTCCACCTCCATGCTTTACAGTAGGTGTGGTGTTCTTGGGATGCAACTCAGTATTCTTCTTCCTCCAAACACGGCGAGTTGAGTTTATACCAAAATGGATACATGGATGATACAGCAGAGGATTGGGAGAATGTCATGTGGTCAGATGAAACCAAAATAGAACTTTTTGGTATAAACTCAACTCGTCGTGTTTGGAAGAAGAAGAATACTGAGTTGCATCCCAAGAACACCATAACTACTGTGAAGCATGGGGGTGGAAACATCATGTTTTGGGGCTGTTTTTCTGCTAAAGGGACATGACGACTGATCCATGTTAAGGAAAGAATGGATGGGGCCATGTATCGTGAGATTTTGAGCCAAAACCTCCTTCCATCAGTGAGAGCTTTGAATGGTTGACCAAATACTTATTTTCCACTATAATTTACAAATAAATTCTTTAAAATTCCTACAATGCAAATTCCTGGATTTTTTTTTCACATTCTGTCTCTCACTGTTGAAGTGTACCTATGATGAAAATTACAGACCTCTGTCATCATTTTAAGTGGGAGAACTTGCACAATCGGTGGCTGACTAAATACTTTTTTGCCCCACTGTAAATCAATTCATGGTAATTCATGGTGGTGTCGGAGAGAAGAAGTCTAGAAAAACTCCTAGCCATTATGAACAACTGGACAACACTTCCCACCCACTACACTCGGACCTTGCGTAGAGAATGAGCACATTCGGTGGAAGGTTCAGACTCCCAAAATGCAACACGGAACGACACAGGAGGTCCTTCATACCGACAGCCATCAGACTGTATAATGCATATGTTCCTTCTTGACTGCACTTAAATGTAGAATATATGTAGAATATATTTATATTATCCATATATTATATATATGATATAAGATAATGATTATATTATTTATTATTATTATTGTCTATTGTGAGATAACTGTGGTGCTGAATTTCCCCCAGGATCAATAAAGTACTTTCTATTCTATTCTATTCTATTCTATTCTAAGTGCTTGATGTTATACACCGGGCCAAGTGATTAGGACACCTGATTCTCCTCATTTGGATGGGTGGCCAAATACTTTTGGCAATAAAGTGTATTTTACACAAGTCACTGAGCTGGCAATTTTTCGCTAAGCGCTTTCTCCGGACAGCCGTTCGATATCTGTTTTCTGCTTTGTCTTCCTGACGAATGAGAACATAACAAATCCTGTCTGCTTGTTTGTATGGACGGCGTACTAAGTATCCTGTTTTAAAATCGTCAGGCGAGACCGAGGCAGCCAAGCAAACACACACACCGCAAAAATCAATCCCCACTTTAGCGAGAAGTCCCTGCAGGTAAAGCCCTAATATAAAGATGATAAAAACGACATTTGAGGAATTAACCTATTTAAAGATGCACCTTAAAAAAGGGCCTTTTTGTTGCTTAGGGTCACATTTTGGAAGTAAGGCCTCGTCACAGCATAATCTGTCTACAGAAGTGTCTTTGACATGTTGCTTTTATTTGTCAAACGGCACGTTCTCTTCCAGCCAAGCAGCTGACAGCGTGATCACCTGGCTGATGTCCCGCCACGCGGCAAACAAGAAGTGCGAATGAGATGGATCAGATGGGACATAAGATGCTCAGCAGGCCTCCGCTTCTGAAAATCCAATGAGATGACTACGCGCTTCTTTGACACACTTCTGTATTAATCACGAGTCTGTTATTGTGCCAATGCGGATGACTCAGGCTAGAACTACCGAAGTGATTTACAGTATAATAGTGCAGGAGAACATGCAAAATTTGTTATGGTACCTACTAGGGTTGTACGGTACACCGGTATTAGTACACAAACCCTGTTTCCATATGAGTTGGGAAATTGTGTTAGATGTAAATATAAACAGAATACAATGATTTGCAAATAATTTTCAACCCATATTCAGTTGAATATGCTACAAAGACAACATATTTGATGT
>NC_084632.1:18481677-18726677 GCF_033978795.1 Nerophis ophidion | reverse complement strand
GTTGGTCACTTTCTCGACCGGCGTCCCGTCTATGCTGAGTGGACAGTAGATCCTTGCCCCCCGTCTCCCAAAATCCACTATGATCTCCTTGGTCTTGCTGACGTTCAGGGTGAGGTGTTTCTCCTGACACCACAGCGCCAGGTTCTTCACTTCACTCAGTTAGGCCGTCTCATCGTTTCCGGAGATCAGGCCCACCACAGCTGTCATCAGCAAATTTCACAATGGAGTTGGTTGTGTTTTTAGCCACACAGCATGTGTGTAGATTGAATAGAGGAGGGGACTCAGAACACAGCCCTGGGTGGCACCGGTGTTGAGGATAATGGGTGATGAGGTGCAGTTCCCTGCTCTCACTACTTCTGGTCTGCCTGTCAGGAAGTCCAGTACCCACTGACAGAGGGTTGAGTTCAATCCAAGGTCCTTGAGCTTGATGACAAGTCTGGATGGGACTATGGTGTTGAATGCTGAACTGTAGTCTATGAACAGCATTCTCACATAGTTCCCCTGCCTTTTGTTGAGGTGTGTCGTGGTGGTATGCAATACGTGTGCGATTGCATTGTCAGTTGACCTGTTTGGGTGGTATGCAAATTGCAGGGGGTCTATAGTGCGGGGAGCATATGTGGTCTTTGATTAGCTTCTTTTAGCACTTCATGGCTATGGGGGTGATGGCTACAGGGCGGTAGTCATTGAGGCAGGCTAGGGCAGATTTCTTTGGAACAGGGACGATGGCGGATTTTTTCAGACAGGTGGGGATGACGGACTGTTCAAGGGACAGATTGAATATGTCTGTGAATACCGGTGCCAGTTGGTCAGCACAGACTTTTAGGACACAACCGGGGATGCCGTCTGGCCCTGTGGCTTATATGTATGTATGTATTAATGTATGCATGTATGAGTTAATTATTTATACCTTATGAGAGGGGCTCCACACAGTGTATGAAAATACATAATTAGCATCAACATTTGCAATTGCATATTATTTTTTTTACCAAATACTGCTATCTTATGTGCATATATTGTATCTGCTGGTGTAGTTCTGTTGTACTGGTAATTATAAAAAAAATAAAAAAATAAAAAAAAGTCTCATACCGGTAAAATATGGTCGATACAGATATACGCCAAAATGCCACATATCGGCGCCAATAATCAGACCGGCCGATAATCGGTCTATCTTTAAGAGGCACATGCATAATGGTGATTGATGTTCTTTAGATGATGGTGTCATCCAAACTCAATCAATCTTTTTTCTACCGCTTATTCCCTTTGGGGTCACGGGGGGTGCTGGTGCCTATCTCAGCTACAATCGGGCGGAAGGCGGCGTACACCCTGGACAAGTCGCCACCTCATCGCAGACTCAATCAAACAATCAAAGTTTATTTATACAGACCTAAATCACAAGTGTCTCTGAGGGCGGCAAAAGCCACAACGACATCAGGGCAAGAAAAAACTCAACCCGATGAGTAACAATGAGAAACCTTGGAGGGGACCGCAGATGTATGCTTGTATGAGTTTGGTGCGGAGTAACATAAGAGCTCTGACCTCAACCCTATCAAACACCTTTTTTTAGAGGAACCATGAGCAGACACCTTTTCAGGAACAACATAAGTAAACTCTGACCTCGAAAAAAAATCATCCTAACCTTGTTTGTAACTAAATTGCACACACACTCACACACAAAGATTCACACTCCATCTCCGTGTGTAATCAGAGATGAGAGCTCTCAATAACGACGCGATGATGTTTGAGAAAAAAAAAAAAGCAGGGGGGCAATCAAAGCCGCTGCTATTTCTCTAATTAAGAAAGTGAATATTAATTGATCGTGACGGTGGAAGTGCGAGCATGGTGACCTTCCCACTGAGAGTCTGATGTTTGCGAGCGCCTATCACAGCAGGGAGCCCCCAAGCAAAGCTCGAAAACTTTCATCCACACCGAATGCATAATGACACCCTGGGGTGCAAAGACTGTGACTAATGTCACTCCCAGATTAGATGCTTCTCTCATAGTCCTACGCTATAGCTACTAAATGTGCAACATGAATTCTGGAGAAGCAAAAAGTAACTAGAAACATCTGCTGATGATGACATTACGACAAATCATATTCATAACTCGTAGCCATACATTCTCCTTAAGCAAATCTATGTCTCAGTTTTAATACGAGTGGTCACACTGGAGAACATTTTTTAACAGCTTGAGGCACAAAAAAGGTGATTAAAATGGTAATTTAAAAAACATTCATATTCAATAACTTGTATACTTTGAATACATATGTTATTTATTTAAATGATTCATAGCAAATGCTCAACATCTATCCATCCATGTACTACCGCTTGTCCCTCTCTTGGTCTGGAGCCTATGCCAGCTGAATTCGGGCGGAAGGTGAGTGTGGAGGGGGGCGTGGTCGGCGCGCCTCCTGCGGGAAGGGAGTGTGTATGGCCCGGCTTCGAAGCCCAGCTGGCAGGTGAATAGATTGCCCAGCTGGGTAGGGTTATCTAATCACCTGTCGCCTTTATCAGCAGGGGAAGAGGCCATGAGGAGGGGCACGGCTGGGGGCAGAGGCACACAAGGAGACAGAGGACGAAAGCACGCACACGGCTAGCTGAAAAGTCCTGCGCCTTGTATGTATGCAAATAAAAGCCTTGCTCAAACCTGTATCCCGGGCTCCCGAAGATCTGTCGGTGTCAAAATATTCCTGTATATATATTATCACACAAACTTTGGTATGGTTAAATTTTGTTGCTATAGTTATTAGCTATTGTGCTCAAGCTGCATTTTTTTTAACTGTGTAAGGACAAAATTTCTTGTCTGAGAGGTGGCCGCAGCCACAGACGTTATCTTTGTTTTAGCCCGCTAACAGCCAAGGACTTTAAGGACCAAAAGGAAGATAAGATGACAGCACGCAGACGAAGCAGAAACAAGGATATCACAAGGCCCTCAGCACATACCTCCCTGCTTGGCATTCAGCATCAAGGGTTGCAATTGGGGGTTAAATCACCAAAAAAGATTCCCGGGCGCGGCCACCGCTGCTGCCCACTGCTCCTCTCACCTCCCAGGGGGTGATCAAGGGTGATGGGTCAAATGCAGAGAATAATTTCGCCACACCTAGTGTGTGTGTGACAATCATTGGTACTTTAACTTCAACATTCCGTCACGTATTGTGCATACTGGAACTGCTTTGCATAATATATGTGACCACTCCTTTTAGAGGCAGCCTCACTGATGTTGACTGTGGAACTCCTGAATAAATAGAGGGACGCGGCAGCTGTACCTTAGAGTGTAGGGCGAGACTGTGACAAAGTGTGCAGCTCCATGCGTTCTCCTCATGAGCTAAATTGAACTCTGACTACGCATGGTTCCTTGCTTTTTGTCTGATTAATAGATGTCGTCAGTGTTTGAACCTGACAGTCGGCCTCAGGAGAACCCACCACACCAAGAGACATTTACAGAGAGGTACACTCTGGACAATTCGTCACCTCACCACAGGGCCAACACAGATAGACAGAAAACATTCACACTCAAATTCACACACTAGGGCCAATTTAGTGTTGCCAATCAGCCTATCCCCAGGTGCATGTCTTTGGAGGTGGGTGGAACCAGGAGTCCCCCAAGCCTGGGAGTCGAACCCAGTTCCTTCTAACCCGTTTCTCACCGTGCTACCCCGCAAACGCTCATATAAATGAAAATATGCAAAGGGAATAATACAAAACCTGTAAATAGCTTAAAGGGGAAGTGCACTGTTTTTGGAATTTTGCCTATTGTTCACAATCATTTTGAAAGACATGACAATGGAAGGATTTTTTTTAATGCATTCTAACTTGTAAATAAAAGTCAGTTTACAGCGGAGCCAATGTGAGGTCCTCTCGTTTGCCCACCAAACCTGATAAATAACCATTTAAAAACTGCCAACAATACTCCATTTACATTTCGTGACTTGAATATTAGCCCTACTCTGAGCATGTGATCAACATTTGGAGAGGAGCGGCACCTGACTCACAAGACAACGTTATTAAACTGACATCATTCATGTGAAACCCAACATTAGTTATGTCACTATGATTTAATGGTAATGTTATGTCAACTGCACATTTCGGATAATGTCTAAAGAAGGCCTGGGCAATTATTTTGACTCGGGGGCCACTTTTAGGGAAAAAAATGTGTCTGGGGGCCGGGTTTATCTTTTTTTATGAAAACTAATACAAAACCTCACAATAATGTCTGATTGAATGTTAAAAACGTTATGACAGACCGCCTTGAAAAACATAATAGAAATTTAAATTTTTCTATTAAGGATAAAACACTGAATATTGACAACATATGAATGTCACACCCCCTTTCAATAAACACATTTTACAATCAAGTGAAACGCAACAAAAATACAACAAAGAGTGAAATATGAACACGAAGGGTACAAAATAAACCCACCTACAATCTGATATATCTGATATATCAGTGGTTTTCAAATGGGGGTATGCATACCCCTGGTTGTACTTGAAGGTATGCCAAAGGGTACGGGAGATTTTTTTTTTAAATATTGTAAAAATAGCAACAATTCAAAAATCCTTTATAAATATATTTATTGAATAATACTTCAACAAAATATGAATGTAACAATGCAATATTCAGTGTTGACAGCTAGATTTTTTTGTGGGCATGTTCCATAAATATTGATGTTAAAGATTTCTTTTTTTGTGAAGAAATGTTTAGAATTACAGTAAGTTCATGAATCCAGATGGATCTCTATTAAAATCCCCAAAGAGGGCACTTTAAGTTGATGATTAATTCTATGTGAGAAATCTTTATTTATAATTGAATTACTTGTTTATTTTTCAACAAGTTTTTAGTTATTTTTATATCTTTTTTTCCCAAATAGTTCAAGAAAGACCACTACAAATGAGCAATATTTTGCACTGTTAAACAATTTAATAAATCAGAAACTGATGACATAATGCTGTATTTTATTTCTTTATCTCATTTTTTCAAACAAAAATGCTTTGCTCTGATTAGGGGGTACTTGATTTCAAAAAATGTTCACAGGGGGTACATCACTGAAAATAGGTTGAGAACCACTGTGATATATCACTAAGCTTTAAAGCAATGTTGTGAAAATCTCCTTCCGCGTCTGTGGAAACGCTTTTCCGCCCACACTGCTTGGTGCCTCGTCTGAGCTGCTGTGACGTAGATGACCACAGTAACTAATTACATGACCATAGTAACTAATTAGATGACCATAGTAACTAATTAGATGACCATAGTAACTAGTACGTCATGCAAAAGCGCAGATTCCAACCATTGAAATAATTTGTATAGTTGAAGACTTACGGTCATTAGAAAACATGAGTGCACATCACAATGGCAGCTACATTTTACATCTTAAACACCTAAAAAAATAATTTGGGAATGTCCGGCGGGCCAGACTAAAAAGCTTAACGGGCCGCACGTGGCCCCCAGGCCTTAACTTGCGCAGGTCTGGTCTAAAGTAAAAGTGCAATTCGTTGTGTTACAGGCATGACCAAAGATGCACACGATGTGCTACACAAGTACACAAAGTACATTTACAGTCAGTTAAATCATCTTCTTTTTGTCAATTGAAAAAAAATACAGAGAACATGACCTCTTTGTCCTCAATGGTAGTTACAACCATGGTTGTAGTCCAAAAAATACAGTAACTTAGGTGTTACTGTAGCTTTTTTACTTCAGATGCAGTCAGTAGTCACTTGTATAACTTCTTTATTTATAGTAGTGGAGTTCCTCAAGGTTCCATTTTAGGTTCTCTCTTTTTCATCATTTGTGTTATTCAACTGGTGGCCTGCCAGTTCAGTTCAAAAAAACTTGTGAAAGGTTCACATTTTTGCAACAGATTCTTAGAAACACTAGAGTGCCCTATTGGAGATGATCTTTGACTCGCTTTTAGACACAGCAGAGCGTTCCTGTAACTCTGACAAAATAAATAGTCCAGAATCAAATGTCTACTATAGAAGACGCAGGTTCTCGGGAATATACAAAGAGGACTAACAGTGAAGAGAGAAATCCGGCACCCCTGTCCTTAGCTATCTGGAAATGTGGCCCCCTAAACAAATTTAGTTGAATGTCCCTTATTATTTTGGTTTCCTATGCACCTCAAAGGCAACACTGAGAAAATTAAGCAGTAATCCATCTTGTCATATCATCTCAGTGGTTTAGTGTTCCTATAAAGATTAAGATATATTACATTTCCTTGCTCACCGTGTACGTGTGTGTGCAAGTGTACAGAACATACTTGTGTGTGTGTGTGTGTGTGTGTGTGTGTGTGTGTGTGTGTCATACTTGCCAACCTCAAGACCTCCGAATTTGGGAGATGGGGGGTGTCTAGGGGGGTAGCGGGGGTGTATATATTTTCAAGTATATATATATATATATATATATATATATATATATATATATATATATATATATATAATACGTTCATGAATGAGTATATCTGTTCGGCCACCGTGTTCAATGGAGAAGTCTGATCTACAAAATTTGCAGGCAGCATACCCCTTCGAACTGAAATTATTTTTTTCCAATCCTTTTGGAACTTGCAAGCGTAATTGTTCTTGTCCTCATCGTTGCCATGTCTCTTCTTCGTTCTTCTGCTTCATCTCTGTTATGTTTTTGGACATTACTACTTGCCGTAATTTGAAACAATGCATGATGGGAATCTGGATGTTGTGTGTCAGTGTATCAACGTGCCGGCTGGAATAAACACATGCTGAGAAATAGCTCCGTGCCTGCCTACTTTATGGGTTATAGATAAACCTATGGATAAGGGAGACATATATAATAGTCTCCTTTTCAGGTGAGAGAGGACGCTAAAGGTAGTGCCTTTAGCCCCCAATATTGTTGTCCGGGAAGAAAACGGGAGAAATTCAAAAGAATGGTTACCCCGGGAGATTTTCGGGAGGGGCACTGAAATTCGGAGTCTCCTGGGACAATCGTGGGGGTTGGGAAGTATGGTGTGTGTAAGTGTATGTGCATGTGTGTGTGTGTGTGTGTGTTTACCTCAAGCCAAGACATTGATACCAGTTAGGTGTTGCAGCAGGACAGCAGCTGAGACAAAGGATAACAACATAACAGTTTTGAGTATATATAATTCATTATAACAAATCAATGTACCAAAAACCACCAAAAAAATCAACATTGGAAAACTGTTGCTTAGTAGGCCTAAATATTCATTAAAAACCGGCCAGAGGTTTGATTTAATATTTTCAGCCATTGTAAAGGGACAAGCGGAAGAAAATGGATGGATATGGTAAATGGGTTGTACTTGTATAGCGCTTTTCTACCTTTCAAGGAACTCAAAGCGCTTTGACACTATTTCCACATTCACCCATTCACACACACATTCACACACTGATGGCAGGAGCTGCCATGCAAAGCACTAACCAGGACCTGATGGGTCCTGGTCTTTGGAAATATTCGACATTGTGTCATCCGGACCAAAGGGGAAGCGAACCATCCAGACTGTTATCGACGCAAAGTTCAAAAGCCAGCATCTGTGATGGTATGGGGGTGCATTAGTGCCCAAGGCATGGGTAACTTACACATCTGTGAAGGCACCATTAATGCTGAAAGGTACATACATGTTTTGGAACAACATATGCTGCCATCTAAGCGCCATCTTTTTCATGGACGGCCCTGCTTATTTCAGCAAGACAATGCCAAGCCACATTCAGCACGTGTTACAACAGCGTGACTTCGTGAAAAAAGAGTGCAGGTACTTTCCTGGCCCACCTGCAGTCCAGACCTGTCTCCCATCAAAAATGTGTGGGGCATTATGAAGCGTAAAATAGGACAGCAGAGACCCCGGACTGTTGAACGACTGAAGCTCGAGATAAAACAAGAATGGGAAAGAATTCCACTTTCAAAGCTTCAACAGTTAGTTTCCTCAGTTCCCAAACATTTATTCAATGTTGTTAAAAGAAAAAGTGATGTAACACAGTTGTGAACATGCCCTTTCCTAACTACTTTGGCACGTGTTGCAGCCATGAAATTCTAAGTTAATTATTATTTGTAAAAAAAAATACAGTTTATGAGTTTGAACATCAAATATCTTGTCTTTGTAGTGCATTCAATTGAATATGGGTTGAAAAGGATTTGCAAATCATTGTATTCCGTTTATGTCCACATCTAACACAAATTCCCAACTGATATGGAAACGGGGTTTGTATATGTATGTATGTATGTATATATATGCACATATATATATATATATATACACACATACATACACATACTGTATTGTGTGTGTGTATATATATATATATATATATATATATATATATATATATATATATATATATATATATATATATATATATAATATATATGTATACAGTATGTAATGAGTTATTTCCACATAAATATTTAGTAAATGTTTATTTACATATTTTAATTGTTTTCAAACGGTGCCGGTAACACGTCAGTAAAATTATATTTTTCTCAAATTTGGTGGGTGTGGCCTATGGTCCAGTTCTGTCATTTGCTGATTTTTCCCAGACAAGTTTGTCCAGTCTTCAAATGAACTTGGATGCGCTCAGGCCCTGCTGAGACATTGATGAAAAATCCTTCCCTTGTGTGTCAAAGATACTTTTTGACAGTACTTCCATTTACAAGCAAAGCGCCTCCAGCATTATGGCTGAGTCTCACCTTACACGACTGTGAGGCAGCTGAGCAACATTACAGGAAGATAGGCAGGCTTTTTAAATGCATGATCAGGGGACAATTTGGCAGCAAAATAAACATTTGAATAAGCTTGCTGTTTAGTCATGCTGTGTACGGAAGTTTGAAACAGTGCGGCTTGCGTTTCCATCCCGGAGAGGATAATGACTACACCCACTGCAGTGTGACGATTAATTTAACAGAGAAAAAGGACGTGCCACAGCAAACACAGACAACAATGGCGGAAAAGAAGACGAGATGTGTTTGTCAAAAGGCTTATTTTGTTTTCCACTGAAATGAATCAGCCAAGGCAATCAACTGACAACAATTTGTTGAGCTCCATCCTTTATGTATAACACTGTATGACATTCTTATTCACCCTCATAGGGATACCAAAACGTGCAGTAGTATGAATTCCCTAATTCTTTTGACAATGGAAACCCCAAAATTTTTTATTTATTTGTGCCCTCAATAAATTAAGTAATCTAACGATAAATGAAAATGAACCCGATAACGTTGCCATCATCCGTGCGTGTTTGTTTTCTTTGTCTCTAGTTCTCAAACAGGGTACAAGAGGGTTCACTTTGTGCATTGCTCTCAGCACTTGAGCGCATTTTTTTAATAGCACATTTTTAAATGAGTAATGTAAATCCACAATTGTTGTCTCTGTGGGTGGAGGCTAAATTGCTAGCTTAAACATACATGAATTGATTAACGTGCACCCCGACTTACACAAGTTGAAAAACTTATTCGGGTGTTACCATTTAGTGGTCAATTGTACGGAATATGTACTGTAATGTGCAATCTACTAATAAAAGTCTCAATCAATCAGTCAAGGGATGGACAGACTGCGCCTCGCTGGAGGGAAGCACAGCAAAGTAATAACAATTAATCAAAAAATATTTCAACTTTAAAATGAACAACGTGAGACCATCAACGATATATCGCAGGTTTGTCTCTGTGCGATATAAAAATTGACTATATCGTGATATTCGAGTATACGTCCTCACGCAGTTGCTTTTAGCTGCGGGCATTAAACTGCATGCGTTTCCCACTCTTTCTTGTCTCTCCTTCTCACAGAGAATTAAAACAAGCGCACCTTCTTACATACGTCACACGTGCAACGTCGCACGCCCTCCCCGAGCAGAGAGGTAGCGACATGGTAACATTAGCTGTGATGCTAACGGTGTGTTGCGAGTGGTAATACAAAAGAGAAAAGGTGCGAATATGGTAACAAATGGAGGAAGAATTCATTCCCAAGAAAAACAGCACGGGGTCGATCGTCTAGCGGTGGTTTGGCTTCAAGCAGGAGTATGTTGAACATTTAAGTGGTTGAAGCGTTGCCACAATAAGTAGCAGCACTGCTAATTTGTAGCATCATTTGAGTGCTTCAAACTCTGCATCCGTTCGGAGATGTTGACAAAATGCAGAAGCAACTATTTCCTCATCAACACCTTAGGACATACAGTATACTATTTGATATGCAGCTTATTTTTATGTGACACTTATTAAAATATCTTGTGTGACATCATGCACAAAAGTGCACTTTTTTTGTTTTTAACTATTGTAGTGGTGGTCTGTACGAAAAGTACACTTAAATTTAGTGTTGTTTCGAAATGTCATCTTAGTGACATCATGCACAAAAGTGCACTAATAGCTTGTTTTAAAATGTCTCTGACAATCTTGCACTTTCTGTTTTGAAATGACATAAATGTTTGTGCCACTGCTTAATAACTGTTTAATAAATACAGTTTTGGTCAATTGACTTAGTTTCCCTCTCTGCATGAAAGTTTAAAATGAGCATATATTAATGCGGTATGAAGAAAAATGTTTTAATGTAGAAACATAGAATCATCATACTGGTATGATTATAGGCATCAAGTGTTCATTCAGGGCTAAGGCAAAATATCGAGATATACATCGTGTATCGCGATATGGCCTAAAAATATTGAGATATTAAAAAAAGGCCATATCGCCCAACCCTAATTCTGCCAACCTTTTGCAGCACAATTCTTCTCAAGCAAGCATTGAAAATCCATTCATCCATTTTTTACAGCTTGTCCCATTCGGGGTGCATTGAAAATCAACTTCCTCGAACAAGTTCTTCAGCTGTGCAAGTCAAAAATGTCAAACTTCTCTCTTAATAAGTGCACTTTTTGCTGACATACTGAGAGTCCATTTTATTTTTGTTTACTTATTTAGGACAATTCATAGTTATTAATCCCCCAATTACTATTAATGAAAAATCTAAGTTTTTTCGATTGAAAGACACACTTGCATTATTAATAAAACTTTGATTATATTAGTGTTTAATTTATCTACCAACCATATTCCCTGAAGAATGTGAAAATAAACACAACTGTTGACATAAACCAACCAGCTAATTGAACAGCTCCTTAATCGTAATGAGTCATGTAATTAGTGCCCTATTAAAAATGACTGCTTTCGGAAGGTCAACCTCTTATCATCACGTTACAACATCAAATCTGTATTGCAGATATGCAATATCCAGTTTTCTCAACAACAAAAAAAAGCTCCATCATGTCCTTTAAATAAACAGCAAAGGCATTCCCCAGTGTGCTGAATTGATTTTTTTTTTTTTTTTGTGCAAACCTTTTTAGATTTTAGAGAAGATAGAAATGTTTCTGGAAAGCATGATATCCATAAAATGCAATGTGGAGCTGCAGGTATTCAATCTTTTGAAACTGCAATCATTAACAAGCGTCTGCAGTTCAGGCATCGTGAAGTGAAAACAAGACGTCCTTTGATCGTCACGATGACGCAAAGCAGATGGTAAAAACATGAGCTTTTAAAGTTTCAAAGAGTTGGAGCAACGTTCAGGAGTTTAGTCATTAAACTATAAATCTGCTGAGGGAGAAACGTGACTGTCAAACCCTTCCAAACATTCCTTATTGGAACTTACAGCAAGTATTAGGGCTGTGAATCTTTGAGCACCAAATGATTCAATTTGATTCGATTTTTGGGGGTACAATTCGATTCTGATTTGATTCTTGAGTCAACCCAATTCAAAATCAACAGGTTTTTTTTATAATATTGGGTTCTATGATTAACCACATTCTTCCATAAAATAGATAAACAGCGGTGATAAATGTTTATATTACTTAAAAGAAAACTGGTTTTGTTTGATAAAATTCTACCGAAACATTTAATAAAGTCAAAGACAAATAAAGTGACTGTCCCACGATTCTCTTTTCAAAAGTAAATCTGTACAGCAGATATGGAAATCTACATCAACAATAAGATTTGCCTGAGTGTATGGAGAAGACCGATTAAAATATATATATATATACATATAATACCAAAATTATTTTGAAACTTTTCGGTACATTTCGGTACAAAATATGATTATGGTAAACGGTAAATGGGTTATACTTGTATAGCGTTTTTCTACCTTCAAGGTACTCAAAGCGCTTTGACACTATTTTCACATTCACCCATACACACACACATTCACACACTGATGGCGGGAGCTGCCATGCAAGGCCCTAACCACGAACCATCAGGAGCAAGGGTGAGGTGTCTTGCTCAAGGACACAACAGGCGTGACAAGGTTGGTAGAAGGTGGGGATTGAACCAGGAACCCTCAGGTTGCTGGTACGGCCACTCTCCCAACCGCACCACGCCGGTTGGGAGAGTTAATTAGTATTGTAGTTAATTTGTATAGTATTAATTAGTATTGCGGTACTATACTAATACCGGTATACCGTACAACCCTATATTATACTGTTAATATGTGATATATTATTGAGTTTTGATTGTTTGATCGAGACTTTTATTAGTAGATTGCACAGTACAGTACATATTCCGTACAACTGACCACTAAATGGTAACACCCAAATAAGTTTTTCAACTTGTTAAAGTCGGGGTCCACGTTAATCAATTCATGGTAAAAGAGTGAGGCGACTTGTCCAGGGTTTACCCCGCCTTCCGCCCTGATGCAGCTGAGATATGCTCCAGCCCCACCCGCGACCTCAAAACGGACAAGCGGTAGAAAAAGTCGCACCTGCCGAAAATGCATAATAAAGAAGGAAAAAAACATGTAAAAGTCGCACTGGAGTATAAGTCGCATTTTTTGGGGACATTTATTTGATGAAATCCAACACCAAGAATAGACATTTGAAAGGCAATTCAAAATAAATAAAGAATAGTGAACAACAGGCTGAATAAGTTTGTTATATGACGCATAAATAACCAACTGAGAAGGTGCCTGGTAAGTAAACCTAACATATTATGGTAAGAGTCATTCAAATAACTATAACATATAGAACATGCTATATGTTTACCAAAAAAATCTGTCACTCCTCATCGCTAAATCCCATGAAATCTTATACGTCTCGTCTCTTACGTGAATGAGCTAAATAATATTATTTGATATTTTACGGTAATGTTTTAATAATTTCACACATAAGTCGCTCCTGAGTATAAGTCGCACCCCTGACCAAACTATGAAAAAAACTGTGACTAATAATCTGAAAAATACGGTATATATATATATATATATATATATATATATATATATATATATATATATATATATATATATATATATGTATGTATGTATGTATGTATGTATATATATATATATATATATATATATATATATATATATATATATATATATATATATGTACATTAATTTCATAATTTTTTAATATCCATTTTTTTTAATTGATTTAGAATCGTTACAAATAAGAATAAGCAATTCCTTCAAAAATCTATTTTTTCAACACCCCTACTAACCATCTTACAAAAGTAAGTACATCATTCAAATTTGAGCAACTTATTATATATTCTCCAGTGACAATACTATTGACTATAATTTTTGAAAAAAGATAATCAGCTACAGTACAGATGTATCATATTTTGAAAATAATTCAACATGCAGAAAATATTACAGGTGGGGGAAATAATTGATTTTTAGATGCATCTAAAAAGGAGTCTTGTTCACGAGTGAGGGAAGAGTGGATCGTGAGATCGACAGGCGGATCGTTGCGGCGTCTTCAGTAATGCGGACGTTGTACCGGTCCGTTGTGGTGAAGAAGGAGCTGAGCCGGAAGGCAAAGCTCTCAATTTACCGGTCGATCTACGTTCCCATCCTCACCTATGGTCATGAGCTTTGGGTCATGACCGAAAGGATAAGATCACGGGTACAAGCGGCCGAAATGAGTTTCCTCCGCCGTGTGGCGGGGCTCTCCCTTAGAGATAGGGTGAGAAGCTCTGCCATCCGGGAGGAACTCAAAGTAAAGCCGCTGCTCATTCACATCGAGAGGAGCCAGATGAGGTGGTTCGGGCATCTGGTCAGGATGCCACCCGAACGCCTCCCTAGGGAGGTGTTTAGGGCACGTCCAACCGGTAGGAGGCCACGGGGAAGACCCAGGACACGTTGGGAAGACTATGTCTCCCGGCTGGCCTGGGAACGCCTCGGGATCCCCCGGGAAGAGCTAGACGAAGTGGCTGGGGAGAGGGAAGTCTGGGTTTCCCTGCTTAGGCTGTTGCCCCCGCGACCCGACCTCGGATAAGCGGAAGATGATGGATGGATGGATGGATAGATGCATCGCGATACGGACAATTATAGAATCGATTAGTAAACATCTTACTTATTTTAAAATGAATCAACCAATAATAATAAAAAATCTAAATGAATAATATAAATAAATAAAACAAAATAAAACATTTTAATAAATGAAAATGTTTTCACTAATGAGTATCAGGAGCACAAATGCAGCTCTAGAGCATGAGTCCATGATGCTACCAGCATTCGCTTGACTGTCGTCAAAACAAACATTTCACTTCTGGGACGGCGTGGCGCAGTTGGGAGAGTAGCCATGCGCAACCTGAAGGTCCCTGGTTCAATCCTCACCTAGTACCAACCTCGACACGTCCGTTTTGTCCTGAGCAAGACACTTCACCCTTGCTCCTGATGGGTGCTGGTTAGCGCCTTGCATGGCAGCTCCCTCCATCAGTGTGTGAATGGGTGGATGTGGAAGTAGTGTCAAAGCGCTTTGAGTACCTTGAAGGTAGAAAAGCGCTATACAAGTACAACTCATTTACCATTTACTTCTCTGACAAGATATTTGGACAAACATTGTTGACTGATACTTTGTCATATAACAGTTGGAAAAGACCACATTTTTTTGTCACAATTAAAATCCCAGAAAGACTTGATTATGTGGTACGTGACCATTATGGAATTTGCTCCTTAGACCAATTGAGGCATGAAGGAGTGAATACACACGTAATGGAAAAGCCTCAAGCTGCTCTCCTGCTTATCTTGGCCAGTAGAATGGCATTGGGTGACAAAAACATAGAATGGAAAGGCTGACGAATATTGCATCAGCACTAAACTGGACACCTACACAGATAGAAGTATGCATTACGCATGTGAAAACTAAGAAAAATGTCTAATCAGATGACCTGAGTAGAAAGAACCAGTGGGCAGTGCCATTAATTTTTTTCTTGAGGCCATGACCGGTTTGTTTAATCTATGCCAGAGTAACTAAAACCTATCAATTCAGGCCAAATAACAAACAACCCTTCAAAACAATACCTCTGGCTAGCTCACTTGGCACAGAAAATAAGTTATCAATCAATATATCAATGATTATTTATATAGCCCTAAATCACTAGTGTCTCAAAGGGCTGAACAAACCACAACACATCCTCGGTAGAGCCCACATAAGGGCAAGGAAAACTCACACCCAGTGGGACGTCGGTGACAATGATGACTATGAGAAACCTTGGAGAGGACCCCCCCCCCAGGGGAACCGAAAGCAATGGATGTCGAGCGGGTCCAACAAGATACTGTGAAAGTTCAACCCATAGTGGATCCAACCCAACCGTGAGAGTCCAGTCCAAAGTGGATCCAACACAGCAGAGAGAGGCTCGTCCACAGTGGAGCCAGCAGGAAACCACAGGCGGAGGCAGATCAGCAGCGCAGAGATGTCCGGTTATTTTTGTATTAACACTAATCCTCGTATGTTGAAGCACAGTACGTCTAACTACATTAGCCGTAACGCGCTCTGTTCCATCAAGTGGTGCGTCTCTGCAGCTTACCAAAGTCGTACTAAAATATTTTGACAGATTTCGGAGCGCTTTGTGTAATTTTCTATATTCTCAATGAAACATCAAAGTGTTGGTCTTGTTTGCTTTGCTAGCACCATTTATTGAACGGGTGTAAACTTCCAATCCACACGTATCTCTTATGTGTGACTGCCATCCACTGGTCATACATATCATTACACCATGTACCAAATATAATTGCGGTAAACACAGCCAGAATTAATATGTGCATTAGGGACACCAGGTTATAAGGCTCACTGTTGATTTTTGAGAAAGTGAAAGGATTTTAAGTCTGCCTTATTGTCCGTAAAATACGGTAGTTATAAAACTTTGTGAATTCCAGCATTGGGAACTGCTTGTTTCCTTTGGCCTATATATGGGAATGGTATCAACATTGCAGGACAACAAACATATCAGCGAACATAATAAAATCATATTTGATGCCATGACCGGTTCGTTTAATCTAATAACAAACAACCCCTCAAAACAATACCTCTGTCGTGTACACTTGGCACAGATAATAAGTTATTCTCGTACTAATACTAATCCTCGTATGTGAAGCACAGTACGTCTAACTACATTAGCCGTAATGCGCCGTGTTCCATCTAGTGGTGCATCTCCGCAGCTAACCAAAGTAGTACTAAAACATTTTGACAGATTTTTGAGCGCTGTGTGTAATGTCCTATATTCTCAATGAAACATCAAAGTGTTGGTCTTGTTTGCTTACAGGTACTTGCGAGCATCATTTATTGCAATCCACACATACTGTACCTCTTATGTGTGACTGCCATCCACTGGTCATACTTATCATTACAATAAACATATCAGCAAACACAAAAGAATCATATTCTGCCTAGGGCTGGGCAATATATCAAATATACTCGATTTATTGCGGGTTTGTCTCTGTACGATGTAGAAAATGACTATATCGTGATATTCGAGTATACGTTCTCACCCAGATGCTTTTAGCTGCGGGCATTACACTACAGGCTCTTCTCACTCTTTCCTGTCTCTCCTTCTCAAAGAGACATAAAACAAGCGCACCTTCTTACATACGTCACATAATGTCACGCGTGCAACGTCATATGCTCTCACGGAGCAGAGAGGTAGCGGCATGGTAACGATAGCTGTGGTGCGAATCTGGTAACAAATGAAGGAAGAATTATTTCCCAAGAAAAACCGCGGGGAGTCCATCGTCTGGCGGTGTTTTGGCTTCAAGCGGGTAGATGGTGAAGAAGTATGTGGAAAAAGCGTTGCTGCAAAAAGTAGCAGCACTGCTTTTGTGTAGCATCATTTGAAAAGTCACCCGATCGAGAATGAGGAGTGCTTGAAACTCCGCAAGTCAACACCACACCAACAAAATGCCGAAGCAACCATTACCACATCAACACCGTATGAAAAAAAGTCAACAACAGAAGGAGATAACGTCCGCAGAAACCTACCACATAGCGAAGGACATACACTACTTGATTTCCTATTATGCAGCTCATTTCTATTTGACACTTATTGAAATATCTTGTGTGACATGATGCACAAAAGTGCATTTTATTTGTTTTAAACAATTGTAGTGGTGTTCTGTACAAAAAGGTGCAGTAATTTAGTGTTGTTTTGATATGTCATCTAAGTGACATCATGCACAAAAATGCACTCATAGCTTGTTTTAAAATGTCTCTGACAATCTTGCACTTTCTGTTTTGGAAATGACATGAATTTTTGTGCAACTGCTTAACAAATGTTTAATAAATACAGTTCTGGTAAACTGACTTAGTTGTGGTTTCTCTGTCTGCATGAAAGTTTAAAATGAGCATATATTAATGCAGTATGAAGAAGAATGTTTTAATGTAGACACATAGAATCATCATGCTGCTGTGATTATATGTATCAATTGTTCATTCAAGGCTAAGGCAAAATATTGAGATATATATTGTGTATCATGACATGGCCTAAAAATATTGAGATATTAATAAAAAAAGGCCATATCGCCCAGCCCTAATTCTGCCAACCTTTTGCAGCACAATTCTTCCCAAGCAAGCATTGAAAATCCATCCATCCATTTTCTACCGCTTGTCCCGTTCTGGGTGCATTGAAAATCAACTTCCTTGAACAAGTTCTTCAGCTGTGCAAGCCAAAAATGTCAAACTTCTCTCTGCGTGTTATCTTGTCACCCGGAAAGCACTTGCAAGGAATTCTCGAAATGGAAGAACTGTAACAAGTGCCTTTTTTTTGTCATTAGACACACGCCGTTCTCAAAGAGCAATTCCACAGGTCTGCAGAAAAACTGACATTCACCAGCATCACCTGTCACTGTCACCCATATTTATTCAAAGTCTATTTTTTCCCCCACCATGAGTAACTTCTTTAATGAAAAGATAAATGTGCAATAATTTCTCCCTTTCTGCAGATTTTGCCATAAAGGTTTGGACCAAACAGCTGCAGAAAGAGAATTGCATGAGCACAGTGCCACCTAGCGGACAAAGAAGTGATGACACAGTGTGAAACGCTGCCTCATTAGGAACAAGTCTGATAAAATCTGAGGAATCTGTGCTTATGCAAACTTAACCAACCCATGCCCTCCGTTAGTCATCATATTCAGTCATAAATCCAACTTTATCACATTTAAAAATGCTCGCTGGTAGATTGCAATCACAAATCTGGTTTAAACAAATTTAAAAAAAGAACTAATTTAAAAAAAAGGTATTAATAGCTGTGTCTAATATTTTGGCTCGCTCATATAATTAAATGTGTTTGACAAATATTAGTAAAAGCTCCAAATACAATGCGGTGCAATTGTCCACAGGTGCAAACCAAAACTATAATCTTAAACCATACAAAACTGTGTTTTAGCACACAGAAAAATTTAAAGATGTGCCAAAACCAACTCAACACAAGTCGTCAATACAGTAGTACCTCAGTTTATGTTAGTTATCCGTTCCAAAAGATTAGATGAAAACCATTAACATGAACTGAAGTGAATTATATTTATATGTTAGATCCACTATGGACTGGACTTTCACTATTATGTTGGATCCACTATGGACTGGACTCTCACACTATTTAGTTAGATCCACTATGGACTGGACTCTTACACTATTATTTTAGATCCACTATGGACTGGACTCTCACACTATTATGTCAGATCCACTATGGACTGGACTCTCTCACTATTATGTTAGATCTAATATGGACTCGACTCTCACTATTATGTTAGATCCACTATGGACTGGACTCTCACACTATTATGTTAGATCCACTATGGACTGGACTCTCACTATTATGTTAGATCCACTATGGACTGGACTCTCACTATTATGTTAGATCAACTGTGGACTGAACTCTCACTATTATGTTAGATCCATCATGAACTGGACTTTCACAATATTGTGTCAGACCCACTTGACGTCCATTGCATCCAGTCTCCCCTAGAGGGAGACTGGTACCAGATCAGCAGGTACCAGAAGATAAGAAAAGTTGCTTTTGCATAATATTGCGAAACAAAACGCCAGCTAACATGTCCTACCTTATACTTATACACACACCATCATAATACTCGTATGTTGAAGCACAGTACAATCCATCAAGCGGTGCGGCTTCATAGCTTACCAAAGTTGTACTAAAACATGTTGATAGATTTTTGAGCGCTGTGTGCAATGGTACATATAAAATGTTGTTGTTGTTTACTTGAGTCATATTGCAGTCTACACGTATCTCTTGTGTGTGACTGCCATCATATTGCAGTCTACACTTATCTCTTATGTTTGACTGCCATCTACTGGTCACACTTATCATTGCACAATGTAACAAATAAAATAACTTCGAGGTCGGTAAGCAAAACCAGAATTATTCTGTGCATTAGGCGCACCGGGTTATAAGGCGCACTGTCGAGTTTTGAGGAAAAAAATTGATTTTAAGTTTCCTTATAGTCCGGAAAATACGGTAGTTGAATATCCCTGATCTACATGTTAGCCTTGTGTTACAGGTGACAAAACACATAAGAACATAATCTAATAATAATGTTTATTTCAATAATAAATACAATTATTTTTAATATGCCAAGGGCTATTAAAAACAATGCTAAGAGTTAAAGAAGTTAGAATTTGTCCAAAAAACATGCCTTAAAAGACAAAAACCCCATGCCAGCAAGAATATATAAAAACATTAATATATTTTATACGGAATCATCACTTGTTATTAAAGTAAACAGAGACGTTTCCAACTTATTTTACATTTCTAAGAATGTCGTACGACAGTGTTGATTTCGTTGACGAATCATTTTGTCTTGGTCATCGTCAACAACGTATTTTCCTCTGATGGAAGAAATAGGACGACAACAGATCAAAATAAAATGCGCGTTGACTAAGACGATAACAAAATTAACCAATATTTTCGTAGACCAATAAAAACTAGACGAGAATGTTGACAGAAACTAAATCTAATCATATTCAATTTAGTCTTGCTGATGGTTGGGACAAGTTGGGAAGATATCCAATGACAGTGTACATATGAAAGAAGGGTAGGGACTTGTTACGAAAAAAGGGCACATCAGATGCTTTTCCTTGTGGAGGAGAAGCAGTTGAATTTCTCAGCGTCTAAACAAAAATGTGTGGATTAAAAGTGTTCCACATGGTAATATGTGTACACCTGGGAGAAAGTGAAGAGGACACATTTTATTTTGGATGCTCTATGATGCCACCAGCACAACTGTAAGACAAAGCTATGCGTATTTGCTTCTTCTGGTTCTCTCGCATTCACAAACAAATGATAATGACGGAGTGGATCGTAGTTACTTTTCATACCTGCTTAGCCAGAGAAGTAGCATAAAACATAGGAAAAAGTGCCTGAAAGATATTTATTTACATTGACCATTGTGTGCATCCTACTAGGGTTGTATGATATACCGGTATTAGTATAGTACCGCAATAATAAGGAATCATTTTCGGTACTGTACCGCATCAGTTTCTTACAAGTATCATCCCTGCAGGACGAGGAATAGCAAAACATGCTTCACTACACACCAGAGCTCACCGGCGTGAAAATGTAAACAAACACCATTGGTGGATCTATACCTAACATCCACTGTAATGATACCACATACAGTAGCGTATCTTGTCGACAATACTATGATTACGTCGATATTTTTTGGCATCACAACATCTTCTTTTGTTTTTCTTATATTTATATTATGTT
This sequence comes from Nerophis ophidion, assembly GCF_033978795.1. Taxonomy (NCBI): domain Eukaryota; kingdom Metazoa; phylum Chordata; class Actinopteri; order Syngnathiformes; family Syngnathidae; genus Nerophis; species Nerophis ophidion. The sequence continues at coordinate 18,705,740 of NC_084632.1, read as the reverse complement.
GATAAACTCTGGAAATATGTCCCTGGACACATGAGGACTTTGAATATGACCAATGTATGATCCTGTAATGACTTGGTATCTGATTTATGCCCAAATTTGTGGTATCATCCAAAACTAATGTAAAAGTATAAACAAGAGAAGAATAAGTGAGTATTACATTTTAACAGAAGTGTAGATAGAACATGTTAAAAGAGAAGGTAAGCAGGTATCAACAGTAAATGAACAAGTAGATTAATAATTAATTTTCTACCACTTGTCCTTTATAATGTTCAGCAGCTAAACTAGGGGCCGTTGTTTGTTTACTTACTAAAAAAAGACAAGTTGTCTTGTATGTTCCCTATTTTAAGTATGGGCAAACTTGCAATAAGAAACATATGTTTAATGTACCCTAAGATTTTTTGTTAAAATAAAGCCAATAAAGCAATTTTTTGTGGTCACCTTTATTTAGAAAAGTACCGAAAAGTATCATACATACATCATTCCTGACCAGAAGATCATGCTACTTTTGTTTTAAATTATTAATTACACTTAGCGGAAAATCTGAATAAAAAGGTGATTTAAACTATGAAGAGGCTTTATCTTTTTTACTTTACCTTTTAGTCGACAAAATTACCTGTAATTTAATCTTCATAAAACGATATGTAGCTCTGTCGACTGAAATAGACTAAACATTTTTGTCCAAAAACTATGACTCAAACAATATTAGAAACTGCTATCAAAATGAAAACTGCTGTACGGAAATATATACCATTGTCATTCAAGTTATGATTGGAGTGTTTCATGGTTTTTACCTCTAAATATTGCCATACTTATTATTATTATTATTTATGTGTGAATGTGAGTGTGAATGTTGTCCGTCTATCTGGGTTGGCCCTGTGAAGAGGTGGTGACTTGTCCAGGGTTTAGTTTAGTTTATTAAGGATCCCCATTAGTCTACACCGCAGTGGAGACTATTCTTCCTGGGGTCCAGGCAAAAAACATCACACAATCACAAAACAAAAGATTTGTGATTGTACCCCGCCTTCCGCCCGAATACAGCTGAGATAGGCTCCAACCACCCCGAACGGGATAAGCGGTAGGAAATGGATGGATGGATGGATACGGCGCCAAGTATAGTTTGTTATTGTTTTTGCGTTTTCTTCCTTTCGGGGGTGATTTTCGGTCGTTCCTTTTTATTTTGAAACCTTTTTCGCCGACTAGTTTAGTTATAGCTTATAATGAATTGCCCTCACTCCGGAGGTGAAAGGAAGCTTTCAAAATAAAAGCCTGGCAAATTCATCCCTACTCTGCATCTGAGTCTTATCTTTTGACCAAGCCTGACACGAGGATGGCAGAAGCGGGGATCGAACATGCAAACCCTCAAGTTGCAATAGCCATTTGGAAATTCTTATTTATATTAAATTTAGATACAATTAAATGACGTTTCTATGTAGTGCTTATAAGGTTAAACCACAAGTTACACTGTTTACCGCAGGGGTGTCAAAACTTTTTCCACAGAGGGCCGCACACGACAAAATTTAAGCATGCGGGGGCCATTTTGATATTTTTCATTTTCAAACCATAACAAAATATATGGATTTTTTTTTTTTTTAATCCTTAGGGCTCCTAGGGAGCATAGAGGGTCTCAGTCACTAAAATGTTAAAAATAAGTCAAATTATTATTATTTATTTAATGCTTAGAGTAAATCTCTATATCAACTTGAGGTTGATATGAAGTAAAACAAATAAGGTTGTATGCCTTTTCTGTCAAAGACAACTTTGTTTTTTATAGTAAAACTGAAATATGCAGTATTTAAATAGATAGATAGATAGATAGATAGATAGATAGATAGATAGATAGATAGATAGATAGATAGATAGATAGATAGATAGATAGATAGATAGATAGATAGATAGATAGATAGATGGATGGATAGATAGATAGATAGATAGTAGTGTATTGATTCCTTCAGGAGAGTTCCTTTATTTAGCAATTAAAGCCCTCAAAGATCAATAATGCAGGACACCATTGATTTTAATTATTTAATATTTTTGCGTAATCACAGTGAAAAGTTAAATACAATCCTACTAAATATATTTGAGATCCGAAAGGTTCCCCACTTATAAAGTGATGCATTTTTATTAGTTTTTTTTTATTTTTTACTTTTAACACTTAGATTTCAAGATCAACTTCCGTTATATCTGTTGATTTTAAGTTTGAACTATTATTTTGTTTGTTTTATGCTCTTTTGTCAAAACTTTAATGTTTTTATATGGCAACCACGCAACATATGCAATATTTTTTCCACATAAAACATTTTAAAGTGATCATTTTTAAGTAATAATTCATTATAACTTAGATTTTTTGTCCTTTTTTTTTAGCAATGGAAAAAAAAGAAAATAATGACAAAAGGAACAAAAAAACTGCCTGCATGGGAGCTTTGTGTCAACATTGTCACTTTTTCTCATTAGATTTCCCCTCATTCCACTTTTTTAAAATGTTTATTTTTTATTTTTGCAGTACTATCAATTTTGCAATTTTTGCAGAATGTGTGGCAGGCCGATAAACGATTGGCTGCGGGCTGCAAATGGCCCCCGGGCCGCCCTTTGGATACCCCTGGTTTACTGCGACCCCAAAAGGGACAAGCAGTAAAAAATGGATGGATTATTATTAATACTTGCATGTACCTTAAACATTAACTGTACAGTTAACAAGGGCTTCATCATGGCAGCAGTTTGACACTGGAACAGATTATTTCTATCGTTTGGCACACAGTTGGCTCTTCAGTTGGATTTTAGACAACAGTTCTCTCTTTTTCTGAGATACAGGAAGGATTAATCTTTCTTGCGAAGTCTGTCTGGGCAGCAGCACGAAGGAAGCAGATAAATAGTGGAAGGAAGAAGATAAAAAAGACAACATAAATAGTTCAGGAAAAGTACAATTCACGCGTTTCTGCTTACATTCAAAATACACAACTAAGTCATGTCGGCTGAATTAAATTACGGTAATAAACATATGCGTCCAATAAGTAGCAAAAAACAAAGGGCGAGTTACACTTTGTATGAGATATTCTGTATTCGTCTGTAACGTTCAGTTTTATGAACATATTAAGCTGTAACATTTAGTTTGTCGCCATTAATGGAGTTTTTTCAACTTTTAACAAACTTGAACTCACCGGACGGACGAGGACTGCGCTTTCGGTGGTGGCGTCTCTTCACCAACATGAGGGAGTAAAACCGCCTCCTCTTCTTTTAAAAAGTCCACACGGCGACTCTTATCGCCGCCGTCATTTCTTCTTTTTTTTTTTTTTTATTGCTGCAGGTAAGTTGAATTGTTAGACTTCAAACTCTGCTACATGTTGCGCCGAGTGGCGCGACGTCACTGTGACGTCACCGAGTGGTCGCATGACAAGGTAAACAACTACTACCCCGAGCACGAGGGCTGTGTCAGCCGGCGAGCATTATTTATTACTATATCAAATATATGCCCAAATAAATACATATTTTAAACACTAATTAGTTAACCAGGGGTCAATAACCTTTTTGAAACCAAGAGCTACTTCTTGGGTACTGATTAATGCGAAGGGCTACCAGTTTGATACACACTTAACTAAATGGCCAGAAATAGCCAATTTGCTCAATTTACCTTTAATAAATAAATCTATATTTATATATTTTTTTAAAAAGGGTATTTCTGTCTGTCATTCCATTGTACATTTTTTTCCTTTTACGGAAGGTTTTTTGTAGAGAATACATGTTGAAAAAAACACTTAATTGAACGGTTTAAAAGAGGAGAAAAAGGAAAATAAAATGTTGAGACATAGTTTATCTTCAAATTCGACTCTTTAAAATTCAAAATTCAACCGAAAAAAAATGAATAGAAAAACAAGCTCATTCAAATCTTTTTGAAAAAATATTAAAAAAGAATTTATGGAACATCATTAGTAATTTTTTCTGATTAAGATTAATTTTAAAATTTTCATGACATGTTTTGAATAGGTTAAAATCCAATCTGCACTTTGTTATAATATATAACAAATTGGACCAAGCTATATTTCTAACAAAGACAAATCATGATTTCTTCTACATTTTCCAAAACAAAAAATTTAAGAGAAATTCAAAAGACTTTGAAATAAGATTTAAATTTGATTGTACAGATTTTCTAGATTTGCCAGAATACTTTTTTTGAATTTTAATCATAATAAGTTTGAAGAAATATTTCACAAATAATCTTCGTCAAAAAAACAAAAGCTAAAATGAAGAATTAAATTAAAATGTATTATTATTCTTTCGAATAAAAGAACAAAAAAATACTTGAACATTGATTTAAACTGTCAGGAAAGAAGAGGAAGGAAATTAAAAGGTAAAAAGGTATATGCGTTTAAAAATCCAAAAATAATTTTTAAGGTTGTATTTTTTCTCTAAAACTGTCTTTCTAAAAGTTATGAGAAGCAAAGTAAAAAAAATAAATGAATTTATTCAAACAAGTGAAGACCAAGTCTTTAAAATTATTTCTTGGATTTTCAAATTCTATTTGAGTTTTGTCTCTCTTAGAATTAAAAAGGTCGAGCAAAGCGAGATCAGCTTGCTAGTAAATAAATAACATTTAAATAATACAGGTAGCTCACTGGTAAGTGCTGCTATTTGAGCTATTTTTAGAACAGGCCAGCGGGCTACTCATCTGGTTCTTACGGGCTACTTGGTGCCGGTGGGCACTGCGTTGGTGACCCCTGTAGTAAACAGTGTAACACAGGGGTCCCCAAACTACTGCCCGGGGGTCGGATCCCGCCCGCCAGCGTCAAAAATCCGGCCTGCGGGAAGTCCCAAGTTTAAAAAAAATATAAACAATTATTTTTGATAATTTTTTTAAAATCTGTCCTTTTTAATTCATTTTTCCACTGCTTGATACTCTGTGTCTCCTAGCCGTTCAGACAAATCATATTGTCTAAAAATGCATTTTTCCATCGATGGAGTGCGCATTTGATGTCATGTTTTCAGTCAATTAAGTCAATTAGTGCGCGAAGAATATGTATGTATGTGTATATTTGTGAATATATACATGTATGTATATACTGTATATATGTATATATATATATATATGCATGTATATGTGTGTATATATGTGTATATATATATATATATATATATATATATATATATATATATATATATATATATATATATATATATATATATATATATATATATATATATATATATATATATATATACATACATATATATATTCACATATATAGGCCTCACAATAAGAAGGTCCTGAGTAGTCCTAGGTTCAATCCCGGGCTCGAGAACTTTCTGTGTGGAGTTTGCATGTCCTCTCCGTGAATGCGTGGGTTCTCTCCGGGTACTCCGGCTTCCTCGCACCTCCAAAGACATGCACCTGGGGATAGGTTGATTGGCAACACTAAATTGGCCCTAGTGTGTGAATGTGAGTGTGAATGTTGTCTGTCTATCTGGGTTGACCCTGCGATGAGGTGGCGACATGTCCAGGGTGTACCCCGCCTTCCGCCCGATTGTAGCTGAGATAGGCACCAGCGCCCCCTGCGACCCCAAAGGGAATAAGCGGTAGAAGATGAATGGATATATATATATATATATATATATATATATATATATATATATATATATATATATATATATATATATATATATATAAATATTCACTGATAAAGCCCTATTCGGACTTTATCAGTGAATTCTCAGAGTTCGTTGCTGATCTAGTGAAACACACCGATAATATAATTATAATGGTGGAATTTAATATCTATAGGAATACCCCATCGGACCCACCGTGCGTGGCGCGCCAGACTATTATTGATAGCTGTGGTCTTACACAAACAATTAATGAAGCCACGCATCGCAACGGTAATACAATAGACCTAGTGCTTGTCAGGGGTATCACCGTTTCCAAAGTTATGATACACCCGTATACTAAAGTAATGTCCAATCATTACCTTATAAAATTCGAGGTTCAGACTCATGTTCGGCAAGCTAATAATAATAATAACTGCTATAGCAGCCGCAACATTAATACGGCCACAACGACAACTCTTGCTGGCCTACTGCCCTCGGTAATGGCACCATTCCCAAAGTATGTGGGCTCTATTGATAACCTCACTAACAACTTTAACTATGCCCTGCGCGAAACCATTGATATTATAGCACGGCTGAAGTTGAAAAAGGCTCCATAAAGGCGCACGCCATGATTTACAGGAGAAACTAGAGCTCAGAAATTATGTAGAAAGCTGGAACGCAAATGGCGCGCGACTAAACTTGAGGTGCACCATCAGGCATGGAGTGATGGTTTAATAACTTATAAACGCTTGCTTACCTGAGCTAAAGCTAAATATTACTCAAATCTCATCCACCTTAATAAAAACGATCCTAAATTTTTGTTTGGTACGGTAGCATTGCCAACCCAACAAGGGACTCCTTCCAGTAGCTCCACCCATTCGGCAGATGACTTTATGAAATTCTTTAGTAAGAAAATTGAACTCATTAGAAAGGAGATTAAAGACAATGCGTCCCAGCTAAAACTGGGTTCTATTAACACAGATACGACTGTGTATACCGCGGATACTGCCCTCCAAAATGGTTTCTCTCGTTTTGATGAAATAACATTAGAAGAATTGTTACAACGTGTAAATGGAATAAAACAGACAACATGTTTACTTGACCCACTTCCTGGGAAACTTATCAAGGAGCTCTTTGTATTATTAGGCCCATCAGTGCTAAATATTATAAACTTATCACTTTCCTCGGGCACTGTTCCCCTAGCATTCAAAAAAGCTGTTATTCATCCTCTCCTTAAAAGACCTAACCTCGATCCTGACCTCATGGTAGTCTACCGACCGGTGTCTCACCTTCCCTTTATTTCAAAAATCCTCAAAAATATTGTTGAATGTCCTCCCGGTAACAGTTCGAGATGCCACCTCAGTAGAAGCATTTAAGACTCACCTTAAAACTCATTTGTATACTCAAGCCTTTAAATAGACTCCCTTTTTAGACCAGTTGATCTGCCGTTTATTTTCTTTTCTCCTATGTCCCACTCTACCTTGTGAAGGGGGTCCGGTCCAATGGCCATGGATGAAGTACTGGCTGTCCAAAGTCGGGACCCAGGATGGACCGCTCGTCCAGAGTCGGGACCCAGGATGGACTGCTCGCCTGTGTATCGGCTGGGACGGGACTTTCGCGGCTGTGTTGGATCCACTATGGATTGAACTTTCACAGTATCATGTCGGACCCGCTCGACATCCATTGCTTTCGGTCCCCTAGAGGGGGGGGGGGTTTGTCCACATATGTGGTCCTCTCCAAGGTTCTCATAGTCATCATTGTCACCGACGTCCCACTGGGTGTGAGTTTTCCTTTCCCTTATGTGGGCCTACCGAGGATGTCGTAGTGGTTTGGGTTGTGGTTTGTGCAGCCCTTTGAGACACTAGTGATTTAGGGCTGTATAAGTAAACATTGATTGATTGATTGATGTTGCGGAGCAGCTAAATGGACACTTAGCGTCTAACAATTTATGTGAAACTTTTCAATCCGGTTTCAGGGCAAATCACTCTACGGAGACAGCCCTCGCAAAAATGACTAATGATCTATTCGCTCCATTTTGTCCACTAACGACGCTGAGATCTTTATCCATGCGTTTGTTACGTCTCGTCTCGATTACTGTAACGTATTATTTTCGGGTCTCCCCATGTCTAGCATTAAAAGATTACAGTTGGTACAAAGTTCGGCTGCTAGACTTTTGAAAATAACAAAAGATTGATCATATCACGCCTGTACTGGCTCACCTTCACTGGCTTCCTGTGCACTTAAGATGTGACTTTAAGGTTTTAATACTTACGTATAAAATAGTACACGGTCTAGCTCCAGCCTATCTCACCGATTGTATTGTACCGGCAAAAAATCTGCGTTCAAAGGATTCCGGCTTATTAGTGATTCCCAGAGCCCAAAAAAAGTCTGCGGGCTATAGAGCGTTTTCCATTCGGGCTCCAGTACTCTGGAATGCAATCCCGGTAACAGTTCGAGATGCCACCTTAAAACTCATTTGTATACTCTGGCCTTTAAATAGACCCCTTTTTTAGACCAGTTGATCTGCCATTTCTTTTCTTTTTCTCCTCTGTCCCATTCTCCCTTGTAGAGGGGGTCCGGTCCGGTGGCCATGGATGAAGTACTGGCTGTCCAGAGTCAGGACCCAGGATGGACCGCTCGTCCAGAGTCAGGACCCAGGATGGACCGCTCGCCTGTGTATCGACTGGGGACATCTCTGCGCAGCTGATCCGCCTCCGCTTGGGAAGGTTTCCTGTTGGCTCCACTATGGACGGAACTCTCGCTACTGTGTTGGATCCACTTTGGACTGGACTCTCATGGTTGTGTTGGATCCACTATGGATTGAACTTTCACAGTATCATGTTAGTTTTGGTCCCCTGGGGTGGGGTGGGGGGTGGGGGTTTATCATAGTCATCATTGTCACCGACGTTCCACTGGGTGTGAGTTTTCCTTGCCCTTAATGGGCCTACCGAGGATGTCGTTGTGGTTTGTGCAGCCCTTTGAGACACTAGTGATTTAGGGCTATATAAATAAACATTGATATATATATATATATATATCCCGGCCCCCGACCAATTGACTTTAACCCTATGCGGCCCCCGAGTAAATAACTTTGGGGACCACTGGGGTAACGTGGTTTAATCTTATAAGCACTGCATAGAAAAGTCATTCATTTGTATCTAAATGTAATATAAATAAGAATTTCTGAATGGCTATTGCAACTTGAGGGTTCCAGGTTTGATCCCCGCTTCTGCCCTCCCAGTGTCAGACCTGGTCAAAAGATAGGACTCAGATGCAGAGTGGGGATGAATTCGCCAGGCTTTTATTTTGAAAGCTTCCTTTCACCTCCAGAGTCAGGGCAATTCAATATAGGCCAGTGGTTCTCAACCTTTTTTCAGTGATGTACCCCCTGTGAATATTTTTTTAATTCAAATACCCCCTAATAAGAGCAAAGCATTTTTGGTTGAAAAAAAGAGATAAAGAAGTAAAATACAGCACTTTGTCATCAGTTTCTGCTTATTTTTATTGTGTAACAGTGCAAAATATTGCTCATTTGTAGTGGTCTTTCAATTATAAATAAAGATTTCTACACATAGAAGTAATCATCAACTTAAAGTGCCCTCTTTGGGGATTGTAATAGAGATCCATCTGGATTCATGAACTTAATTCTAAACATTTATTCACAAAAAAAGAAATCTTTAACATCAATATTTATGGAACATGTCCACAAAAAATGTAGCTGTCAACATTGAATATTGCATTGTTGTATTTTTTTCCCACAGTTTATGAACTTACTTTCATATTTTGTTGAAGTATTATTCAATAAATATATTTATAAAGGATTTTTGAATTGTTATTTTTAGAATATTTAAATCTCACGTAACCCTTGGCCTACCTTCAAGTACCCCCAGGGGTACGCGTACCCCCATTTGAGAACCACTGATATAGGCTATAACTAAATTTGTTTGCCAAAAAGGTTCCAAAAAAAAACCGGAACAACCGAAAATCACCCCGAAAGGAGGAAAACACAAAAACAATAACAAACTATACTTGGCGCCGTATCCAACCATCCATTTAGACTTAGACAAGTTTTAATGATCCACAAGGGAAATTGTTCCACACAGTAACTCAGTTACAATGATGGAAAGTGTAAGGATGGAAAGGACAATGCAGGTATAAATAGACAAAATAGCGATGTAAAATTAAACATATGTACGTAATATTTACATAATATATGTACAGTATATTATATATACAGATATATAATAACATATTATGTCTATATCATACATACAGTATATAACAATTACCATGTTTACCAACATTTCCTACCGCTTGGCCCTTTTGGGGTCGCAGGGGGTAGCTGGAGCCTATCTCAGCTGCATTCGGGCGGAAGACGGGATACAACCTGGACAAGTCGTCACCTCATCACAAGGCCAACACAGATAGACAGACAACATTCACACTCACATTCACACTCTAGGGCCAATTTAGTGTTGCCAATCAACCTATCCCCAGGTGCATGTCTTTGGAAGTGGGAGGAAGCCGGAGTACCCGGAGGGAACCCATGCATTCATGGGGAGGACATGCAAACTCCACACATAAAGATTCCGAGCCCGGGATTGAACCCAGGACTACTCAGGACCTTCGTATTGTGAGGCACATGCACTAACCCCCCTGGCACCGTATAGTCTATGAAATGTATTATTAAAAAAACGCTCCAACAGGAGGAAGAAACAATGGCTATGAAACTTCTACACTGTCTCTAATCTACTAAAGGTTAACAAAAAATGTAATTCAAAGAAATTGAGGAAAAGGAAGAACTGTAAGAAAAACTGAAAACTCACCACTTCGGCTGAAAAGCTATCCATCCATTCACCCATCCATCTTCTTCCGTTTATCCGAGGTCAGGTCACGGGGGCAGCAGCCTAAGCAGGGAAGCCCAGACTTCCCTCTCCCCAGCCACTTCGTCCAGTTCTTTCCGAGAGATCCCGAGGCGTTCCCAGGCCAGCCGGGTGACATAGTCTTCCCCGTGGCCTCCTACCAGTCGACCTAAACACCTCCCTAGGCAGGCATTCGGGTGGCATCCTGACCAGATGGCCGAACCACCTCATCTGGCTCCTCTCGATGTGGAGGAGCAGCGGCTTTACTTTGAGCTCCTCCCGGATGGCAGAGCTTCTCACCCTATCTCTAAGGGAGATACCCCCCCACCAGGACACTCATTTCGGCCGCTTGTACCCGTGATCTTGTCCTTTCGGTCATAACCCAAAGCTCATGACCATAGGTCATTACTGAAGAAGCTGCCCCGATCCGCCTGTCGATATCACGATCCAGCTGTAAAACTAAATAACACAAAATCACTCTGCTGAGGGGGAGAAAAAGAAAACTCAAAATAGCAACGAAGGAATTCAGGATCAAGGTATTCAAACACGAGACGAGGAAAGGCATGGACAGGACGCTAGAGAGGCACGAATAAACGAGACAATCTGGCACAAAACAAAGGGAGCTGTGGGCTTATAAGACACATGAGGGTAATGTGGAACAGGTGGATACAATCAGGGGTCAGGGATGATGTCAGACTGATGACAGAAAAGGAAGGGCAAGTGACCTGAAACGAGAGTAGTTACTTTTCAAACTAAAACATGCAATTCACAAGACAGAAGAAACCAAGACAAGACATCCCTGCCGTTGTGTCCTTGGGCAAGACACTTTACCCACCTGCTCCCAGTGCCACCCACACTGGTTTAAATGTAACTTAGATATTGGGTTTTCACTATGTAAAGTGCTTTGAGTCACTAGAGAAAAGCGCTATATAAATATAAGTCACTTCACTTGAAGTAAAAGACACTCTGCAAGAATAGAACCTGCCTCATAGTGGAGCGGACATTGTGGGCTTTCCAGTTACACTATATTGCCAAAAGTATTTGGCCACCCATGCAAATGATGAGAATCAGGTGTTCTAATCACTTGGCCCGGTGTATAAAATCAAGCACTTAGGCACGGAGACTGTTTCTACAAACATTTGTGAAAGAACGGGCTGCTCGCAGTGATTTCCACCGAGGAACTGTCATTGGATGCCACCTGTGCAACAAGTCCAGTCGTGAAATCTCCTCGCTGCTAAATATTCCAAATTCGATTTTTTTTATAAGGAAAGTGAAGAGTTTGGGAACAACAGCAACTCAGCCACCAAGTGGTAGGCCACGTAAACTGACGGATGCTGAAGCGCATAGTGCAAACACTTTCTGCCCAGTCAGTTGCTACAGAGCTCCAAACTTCATGTGACCTTCCAATTAGCCGACGTACAGTACGCAGAGAGCTTCATGGAATGGGTTTCCATGGCCGAGCAGCTGCATCTAAGTTTTTTATTTAAAAAAAAAAAAAAAAAAAATATATATATATATATATATATATATATATATATATATATATTTTTTTTTTTTTTTTTTTAATTAAATCAACATAAAAGACACAATATACACTTACAATTAGTGCACCAACCACAAAAACGTCCCTTTTTCATGACAAAGAAGAAAAAAAAAGGACAAGACCCCCCCCCCGGGCCGCGGGACAAATTATTAAGCGTTGACCGGTCCGCGGATACAAAAAGGTTGGGGACCACTGGTGTAAAGCATATTGCCACTGGACTCTAGACCAGTGGAAACGTGTTCTCTGGACTAATGAGTCACGCTTTTCCATCTGGTAATCGGATGGACCAGTCTGGGTTTGGAGGTTTGCAGTAGAACGCTACATTTCGGACTGCATTGTGCCATATGTGAAATTTGTTGGAGGAGGAATTATGGTCTGGGGTTGTTTTTCAGGAGTTAGGCCTGGCCCCGGAGTTACGGTGAAAGGAACTTTGAATGGTCCAGGACACAAAAACATTTTGGACAATTCCATGGGATGGCACTTGTTCATATGAGTCAAGCCAGTTGGCCAAATACTTTTGGCAATATAGTGTACGTGTGATTTGATAGTACAGTATCAAATAAATATTTTAACTCCATTGGTCAAAATTATTCTGAAATATTCTTATAATTTAATTAGGCTTGGGATTTTATTAAATATATTTCATTCGTGGATGGTACCATATCCCCATGACATCACAATTAAGTATTAGAAACTTACACATTTAATTTTTATTTGTATATATTTCTTCTGTATTGTTAAAATGTTAGTAGAAAATACTTTATCCATAGCTTGCTTTTTATATATATATATATATATATATATATATATATTTTGTTTTTATCCATAGATGACTGGATTAAAAAACTTTTTGGCGTAATTAAAAAAAACTATGCGAGCCATGAGATAAAGTATTTTCTACCAACATTTTAACATTACAAAAGAAATATATATAAATAAGAATTAAATGTATATGTTTATAAATAGGGGTGTCAAAGTTAATGCGATAACGCATTTGTCAAACAAGGACTTGGACTTGGATTGTTTCTCCTACGCAAAGGATAATTGGCACGAGCCAGGCGAGAATGTAAGTACATTTTATTTTACTATTAACACAAACAAACTACAAAAAGGCAAACAAAGGGCACGCACAATGGCGGAGAACAAATACTTAGCTACAAAAAACAAATGACTAGCAAAAAGGCTGCAAACTATAAACGTGAAACAAAAACACTTGCGCTGTGGCATGAACAACAAAACTTACGTGGCGTGGACAAAACGAACAGCATAGCATGGCATGAAGCAGATGGGTAATACGGAGGTATGTAGGTAGGTACATCGGTAGGTAAGGCAAAGTTGCCAGATTGAACTATAAGGCAACTCTGGCTTAAATACTAGCAGTGATCATTGCAAACAGAACTGAGTGTCCAAAAAACAAAACATAACATGACCAAAACAAAACATGATCCAAAGGCGTGACAACATTGACTGTAAAGGTGCAAATTTTAATCAACACACGATTAATAAGCATGTGTCATGACTCCTTTTTTGACCTTCGGTTCATTCCGCAGCGTAGGAAAACATAATGGCGTTGAGTTACTGTTGCGCCACCCGTGGAAAAATTGTTCGCAGAAATTCACAAAGAAAAAGGTACATTATGGAAATCCCCGGTCCAAGGTCATGAAAAGTCGTTCTCCTAAGAACAACATACAATTTTATCATTGATCGCCGTGAGATGACAACATTTGAGGAAAAGAGTGCTGGCGTGGTTTGCTGCTTGCAGCGAGGACGAGATTCCCTTGCCTGTTTAGATTCCAGTTGAGTGCATTGAAAACATAAACTGTGGATTGTTACACAAACTGCAAAAAAGCAATCAAAGCTGCTCACACGGTCACTAAGGTGGCCATTATGATTGACACATCAACCGCCATCCATCCATCCATTTCCTACCGCTTGTCCCTTTTGGGTTCGCTGGCGCCTATCTCAGCTGTATTTGGGCGGTAGGCGGGGTACACCCAGGACAAGTCGCCACCTCATCGCAGGGCCAACACAGATAAAGAGACATCTTTCACACTCACATTCACACACTTAACTTGTGTTATTTTTATCTATGAGAGCATTTTGTTGTCAACTGTGAGGTGTGTCTGTTAAAATCATGGTTGTTTTTACAAATGATGACAGATGTGAACAAGAGTATGTATTGTCTTTGTGTGATGATGTAAATGAGGTGTGGTTGTATTGTATATTAAGTATGTGTCAATGAAGGGGCATTTTATGACTTTTCTTAATTTGATTACATGCTATAGTATGATTTTATTGCATGATTTTTGTATCCCTTAAATTTAGGTAGCATGGGACTGCAGATGGAAATTAGCTATTTAGCTACAATCTGGTACAGAATTTACGTCTTTGAGTTTAATGTTTCTGTGCATTGTACCTTCAAATAAAGACTAAACTACTACTACTACTTTCGGTCTAACTACAAAACAAAATGAAAAATGTCTCACATTACGATCGTGCTTTGTCAAAGATCTTTTGTAACGTAATCTGTGATTTTCTACCTGAATAAATGTTTTCTAGCAGATTGAAATATTCTTTTATAACATGCTTTGGTTGATAGTTAACAATTACATAATGTTTAGCAGGCTGAATATTAGACTTTACTGACAAATAGAGACATTTAAAACATTGTCATGCCGCGATATGAACACCATTAACTCGTACAACATATAAAGTTACAGAATATCAGAAGCATTAATTAAGGTAAAAATATCACAGATTACATTAGCAAACATTTTAAAAAAATCTAATCAAAACAATCCACATTTTGCGATGTTAATGCATGAAATGTGTCTAAGCATGGTGTAGCTCCTCCTCTGAATGCAAGTGCACCAACAGCAGGGATACAAATTTTGTATTCCTGCAAAATTAAAACATTCTGGCAAGACACAAATTCAGGTGATTGTTCCCATTAAGACGTTTAAAAAATCACGTTTATTAACATTTTAATAAAGCAAACTAAATGTCCAGTCATGGTAGTGAAAACTTGAAAATTATCTATATATCCATCCATGTATTCATACATTGTCTGCCGCTTGTCCCGTTCGGGGTCTCAGCTGCATTCGGGCGGAATATATACATATACACATACATACATACATATATATATATATATATATATATATATATATATATATATATATATATATATATATATATATATATATATATATATATATATATATATATACACAGTCGGGCAAAAAAGTAGTTAGTCAGCCACCGATTGTGCAAGTTCTCCCACTTAAAATGATGACAGAGGTCTGTAGTTTTCATCATAGGTACACTTCAACTGTGAGACAGAATGTGAAAAAAAAAATCCAGGACTTCACATTGTAGGAAATTTAAAGAATTTATTTGTAAATTATGGTGGAAAATAAGTATTTGGTCAACCATTCAAAGCTCTCACTGATGGAAGGAGGTTTTGGCTCAAAATCTCACGATACATGGCCCCTTTATTTCTTTCCTTAACACGGATCAGTCGTCCTGTCCCCTTAGCAGAAAAACAGCCCCAAAGCATGATGTTTCCACCCCCATGCTTCACAGTAGGTATGGTGTTCTTGGGATGCAACTCAGTATTCTTCTTCCCCCAAACACGACGAGTTGAGTTTGTACCAATAAGTTCTATTTTGGTTTCATCTGACCACATGACATTCTCCCAATCTTTTGCTGTATCATCCATGTGCTCTCTGGCAAACTTCAGACGGGCCTGGACATATACTGGCTTAAGCAGGGGGACACGTCTGGCACTGCAGGATTTCATTCCCTGTCGGCGTAGTGTTTTGCTGATGGTAACCTTTGTCACTTTGGTCCCAGCTCTCTGCAGGTCATTCACCAGGTCCCCCCGTGTGGTTGTGGGATTTTTGCTCACCGTTCTCATGATCATTTTGACCCCACGGGATGAGCTCTTGCGTGGAGCCCCAGATCGAGGGAGATTATAAGTGGTCTTGTATGTCTTAAATTTTGTGATAATTTTTCCCACCAAGCTGCTTGCCTATTGTAGATTCACTCTTCCCAGTCTGGTGCAGGTCTACAATTCTTTTCCTGGTGTCCTTCGACAGCTCTTTGGTCTTGGCCATAGTGGAGTTTGGAGTCTGACTGTTTGAGGCTGTGGACAGGTGTCTTTTATACAGATAATGAGTTCAAACAAGTGCCATTAATACAGATAACGAGTGGAGGACAGAAGTGTTTCTTAAATAAGAAGTTACAGGTCTGTGAGAGCCAGAGATCTTCCTTGTTTGAAGTGACCAAATACTTATGTTCCACCATAATTTACAAATAAATTATTTAAAATTCCTACAATGTGAATTCCTGGATTTTTTTCAACATTCTTTCTCTCACAGTTGAAGTGCACCTATGATGAAAATTACAGACCTCTGTCATCATTTTAAGTGGGAGAACTTGCACAATCGGTGGCTGACTAAATACTATTTTGCCCCACTGTATATATATATTCTTTCATGTATCGTAATCAACAGAAAGATATTATCTTGACCCGAGATCTACAAAGCGAAGAGGAAGTAGGACCTGACTCCCCTCCAGGGACCTTTTCTTTGAACTGTTTTAATCAAAGGCAATGACTGTTTATGACTCCCGCGTCCCTTAGAAACAGCTGTTGCCATGTAATCAGGGAAAGTCCAAATAAAAGAGGAGGCGTACAATCCATCACCAGAACATGGTGAGACTGTACAAACAGTACAGTCCAGATGTCTCTTCTCAATTGAGCCAAATCTAATTCTGTCTCTGTTTAATTCCTTGCTTCTTGTCTTGTTTAATAGATGTCAGTGTTTTAACCTGACACCGACCCCTGGGTTATGATATGCGTGCCGGAGGGGCATCCACTACCGGCGGGAGAGGGGCGCCCCACTAACAGCTCTCAAAGAGGGTGTCTTGCACAGGGTGCCATTGAAGCTAGACCTTTCACTGACAGTGTTTCCAACTTTATGATATCTGGAATGTACGAATACTTGGAAATGTAATCAAGTATTCCAGCTTTGCAAGGACTGTCTAGTGTCTGTTTTTTTCCCCGACTAGACAAATCAAAACGATTAAAAAATAAAAAAAATATTCTTTTTATGATGCCAGCAGATTTTAAATCTAGTTAATAACATTACTTTGATACATTTGATATATTTAATTAAGTTTGCTGCAGAACTAAAGAAATAACGGTTTTGAAGACTTACTTCAAAATGTTTTTGCTGACAACATGGCCTATTATGTTGCCCTCGTGTCATGTGTTTTTTGTTTTCAAGGCTACATTAAGTAGGAAATGTCATTAAATTCATGTGGGTCACGTCGCGTAGCCAGACTGACCTTTTTGCCGCTCGCCGTCCAGGCATGCGTGCATGTGGCGTGTCTCCGCTTTGAGTCATCTTGCACAGGAAAGTTGACGTGGGTGAAGGGTCAACAACAGCGTCAGGTGGCATAACGTAAGCATGAGTCAGCAGGGCTAGCAAATGTTGAAATAGAAACCCGTATTCCATTAGTTATGCACATTGGCTCCAGCCCTAAAGGCTGCAGGACAGAAACATTAATAAGTAATACACTCTCCGCTGTTTTACTGAGGAGAATCCATTTTTCCTGTGTGCAAGGGAATACAAACATCTTTATATTTAGAGGGAAAGCTATTCACACTTCTAAATTAACATTTTCAAAATATATTTTCACATTAGACCCTTCTTTAGTTCTGCTAATTTATCTAATGTAACTTTATTATTGAGAAATATAAATAAACAAGGACCGTAATAATAAAAACATTTGTATACTCTAGCCTTTAAATAGACCCCCCTTTTAGAGCAGTTGATCTGCCGTTTCTTTTCTTCATGGAGAGGGTGACCACAGATGACACGCTAGCTGTCCAAAGTCGGGACCCAGGGTGGACCACTCATCTGTGCATCAGTTGGGGACGTCTCTGCGCTTCTGACCTGTCTCCACTCAAGATGATCTCCTGCTGGCCCCACTATGGACTGGACTCTCACACTATTATATTAGATCCACTATGGACTGGACTCTCACACTATTATATTAGATCCACTATGGACTGGACTCTCACACTATTATATTAGATCCACTATGGACTGGACTCTCACACTATTATATTAGATCCACTATGGACTGGACTCTCACACTATTATATTAGATCCACTATGGACTGGACTCTCACACTATTATATTAGATCCACTATGGACTGGACTCTCACACTATTATGTTAGATCCACTATGGACAGGACTCTCACACTATTATGTAAGATCCACTATGGACTGGACTCTCACTACTATGTTAGATCCACTATGGACTGGACTCTCACTATTGTGTTAGATTCACAATGGACTGGATTCTCACTATTATGTTAGACCCACTATGGGCTGGACTCTCACACTATTATGCTAGATCCACTGATCCACTATGGACTGGACTCTCACACTATTATGTTAGATCCACTATGGACAGGACTCTCACACTATTATGTAAGATCCACTATGGACTGGACTCTCACTACTATGTTAGATCCACTATGGACTGGACTCTCACTATTGTGTTAGATTCACAATGGACTGGATTCTCACTATTATGTTAGACCCACTATGGGCTGGACTCTCACACTATTATGCTAGATCCACTGATCCACTATGGACTGGACTCTCACTAATATGTTAGATCGCCTCCGCTTGGGATGTTTTCCTGCTGGCTCCGCTGTGAACGGGACTCTCGCTGCTGTGTTGGATCCGCTTTGGACTGGACTCTCGCGACTGTGTTGGATCCAGTATGGATTGAACTTTCACAGTATCATGTTAGACCCGCTCGACATCCATTGCTTTCGTCCTCTCCAAGGTTCTTAGTCATCATTGTCACCGATGTCCCACTGGGTGTGAGTTTTCCTTGCCCTTTTGTGGGCCTACCGAGGATGTCGTAGTGGTTTGTGTTGTGGTTTGTGCAGCCCTTTGAGACACTAGTGATTTAGGGCTACATAAGTAAACATTGATTGATTGATTGATTGATTGATGGACTGGACTCTCACTATTAAGTTGGATCCACTATGGACTGGACTCTCACTATTATGTTAGATTCACTATTGACTGGACTTTCACACTATTATGTTAGATCCACTATGGACTGGACTTTCACACTATAATTTTAGATCCACTATGGACTGGACTTTCACACTATTATGTTAGATCCACCATGAACTGGACTGTCACTATTATGTTAGATCCACTATGGACTGGACTCTCACTATTATGTTGGATCCACTATGGACTGGACTATCACCCTATTATGCTAGATCCACTAATCCACTATGGACTGGACTCTCACTATTATTTTATATCCACTATGAACTGGACTCTCACTGTTATGTTAGGTCGACTATGGACTGGACTCTCACTATGATGTTAGATCCACTATGGACTGGACTCACACTATTATGTTAGATCCACTATGGACTGGACTCTCACTATTATGTTAGATCCACTATGGACTGGACTCTCACTATTATGTTAGATCCACTATGGACTGGACTCTCACTATTAAGTTGGTCCACTATGGACTGGACTCTCACTATTATGTTGGATCCACTATGGACTGGACTCTCACTATTATGTTAGATCCACCATGGACTGGACACTTACTATTATGTTAGATCCACTATGGACTGGAGTCCCACACTATTATGCTAGATCCACTATGGACTGGAGTCCCACACTATTATGCTAGATCCACTATGGACTGGACTCTCACACTATTATGTTAGATTCACTTGTAAAAAAAAACATACTTTATTTGTCGCCATGGAGACCAGGATTAGTGATTTAGTAGTAACTAAAACACTGCCGAAGGCGGATGGATGATAGCCGCTAGCTAGCTAGCCATGTTTTAAAGCACCTCTTTCTGAGGGCGTTTCAGTGTTGTAACTTGGGGGCAGCACGGTGAAACAGGGGTTATGAGTCTGCCTCACAATACGAAGGTCCTGGGTTCGATCCTGCACTCGGTACTCCAGCTTCCTCCCACCATACTTGCCAAACCTCCCGAATTTCCCGGGAGACTCACGAATTTTAGTGCCTCTCCCGAAAATCTCCCGTGACAACCATTCTCCCAAAATTCTCCCGATTTCCAGCCTGGCCTGAGTGAGGACAGCCTGTCGTCACATCCACTTTTCCTCCTTATAAACAGCATGCCGGCCCACTCACGTTAAAACATCTACGGCTTTTGGAGCTCAGTGTGCAACTGCACACACAACAAGGAGACTATTATATAGCTCTCCGTTATCCATAGGTTTATCTATAACCCATAAAGTAGGCACGCACGGAACTATTTCCGAAAGATAGTGACAGACAATAGAAAGAGGATGGACAATTCAACCCTAAACTCACTCCTTTCCTGCAAATTAAATTTCACAGATGCTGCCCATAACCCATGCTTCTTGTGGGGCGGTTTAGCTCTGTTGGTAGAGTGGCCGTGCCAGCAACTTGAGGGTTGCAGGTTCGATTCCCGCTTCCGCCATCCTAGTCACTGCCGTTGTGTCCTTGGGCAAGACACTTTACCCACCTGCTTCCAGTGCCACCCACACTGGTTTGAATGTAATTTAGATATTGGGTTTCACTATGTAAAGCGCTTTGAGTCACTAGAGAAAAAGTGCTATATAAATATAATTCACTTCACTTCTTCAAAGGCTGTGCTACTGCACTTTCAAATACAACAATGAGTAGAGGAGTGTTATGTGTGTGTGTAATGTGTAAATAAATGAACACTGAAATTCAAGCGTGACTGTTGTCTATCTGTGTTGGCCCTGTGAGGAGGTAGCGACTTGTCAAGGGTGTACCCGCCTTCCGCCCGAATGCAGCGGAGATAGGCTCCAGCACCCCCCGCCGCCCCAAAGGGAATAAGCAGTAGAAAATGAATGGATTGATGGAAATACAAAGAATGCAACAAGGGAAGTATCCCACACTTCTCATTTGTAAAGTAAATTAGTAGAGCCGATATGGGCATCTACAAAACCCGTTTCCATATGAGTTGGGAAATTGTGTTAGATGTAAATATAAACAGAATACAATGATTTGCAAATCCTTTTCAACCCATATTCAGTTGAATATGCTACAAAGACAACATATTCGATGTTCAAACTGATAAACTTTTTTTTTTTTTTTTTGCAAATAACCATTCACTTAAGAATTTGATGCCAGCAACACGTGACAAAGAAGTTGGGAAATGTGGCAATAAATACTGATAAAGTTGAGAAATACTCATCAAACACTTATTTGGAACATCCCACAGGTGTGCAGGCTAATTGGGAACAGGTGGGTGCCATGATTGGGTATAAAAGCAGCTTCCATGAAATGCTAAGTAATTCACAAACAAGGATGGGGCGAGGGTCACCAATTTGTAAACAAATTGTCGAACAGTTTTAGAACATTTCTCAACGAGCTATTGCAAGGAATTTAGGGATTTTACCATCTACGTTCCGTAAAATGATCAAAAGGTTCAGACAATATGGAGAAATCACTGCACGTAAGCGATGATATTACGGCCCTTTGATTCCTCAGGCGGTACTGCATCAAAAACCGACATCAGTGTGTGAAGGATATCACCACATGGGCTCAGGAAGACTTCATGAAACCACTGTCAGTAACTACAGTTGGTCGCTACATCTGTAAGTGCAAGTTAAAACTCTACTATGCAAAGCAAAACCCATTTGTCAACAACACCAAGGAACGCCGCTGGCTTCGCTGGGCCTGAGCTCATCTAAGATGGACTGATGCAAAGTGTAAAGGGGTTCTGTGGTCTGACGAGTCCACATTTCAAATTATATTTGGAAACTGTGGACGTGGTGTCCTCCGGAACAAAGACGAAAATAACCATCTGGATTGTTACAGGGGCAAAGTTCAAAAGCCAGCATCTGTGATGGTATGGGGGTGCTTTAGTGCCCAAGGCATGGGTAACTTACACATCTGTGAAGGCACCATTAATGCTGAAAGGTCCATACAGGTTTTGGAGCAACATATGTTGACGCCCCTGCTTATTTCAGCAAGACAATGCCAAGCCACATGTAACAACAGCGTAGTTTCGTAGGGAAAGAGTGCGGGTACTTTCCTGGCCCACCTGCTGTCCAGACATGTCTCCCATTGAAAATGTGTGGCGCATTTTGAAGCGTAAAATACTGTTGAACGACTGAAGCTCTACAGTAAACAAGAATGGTAAAGAATTCCACTTTCAAAGCTTCAACAATTAGTTTCCTCAGTTCCCAAAACGTTTATTGAGTGTTTTTAAAAGAAAAGGTGATGTAACACAGTGGTGAACATGCCCTTTCCCAACTACTTTGGCACGTGTTGCAGCCAAGAAATTGTAAGTTAATTATTATTTGCAAAAAAAAAAAAAAAAGTTTATGAGTTTGAACATCAAATATCTTGTCTTTGTAGTGCATTCAACTGAATATGGGTTGAAAAGGATTAGGAAATCATTGTATTCCGTTTATATTTGCATCCAACACAATTTCCCAACTCATATAGAAACGGGGTTTGTACATCAACTATATGATTTGCCCGGAGAAGCTGGACAGGACAAAAAATAAATAAACCAACTTGCCACAAAAATACAAGAAAAACATGTTGTTAGCCAAAAGTTAACGAGGCTAATGCATAACACATGCCCCTAAAACAATTAAGGTATGCTGATTGAATGAAACTTTTATTAGTAGATTGCACAGTACAGTACATATTCCGTACAATTGACCACTAAATGGTAACACCCGAATATGTTTTTCAACTTGTTTAAGTCGGGGTCCATGTTAATCAATTCATGGTAAATGTACTATCAGCAAAATGTTTAATTTAGACAGAACAACACCGTATATTTTAGAGTGTTTAGCATGCTTGTGACAATGCAGTATTTACAAATGCATTTTACAATTTGTCATTTTTTCATAGTAAAGTCATGTGTTGTCTACAGATTACAAACATAGTCATTTAGGTTATCTAATGTTTCTTAGTTTGCAGGAGTCCACTGCATTCACGACTGTGAAACTAATTTAGATTTTACGGTGTTTTACTGTTCTTGTTCATTTTTTGCAGTGCATTTAACTCAGGGGTGTCCAAACTTTTTCGACAGAGGGCCGCACACGGAAAAATTTAAGCACGCGGGGGCCATTTCGATATTTTTCATTTTCAAACCATAACAAAATATATGGATTTTTGTTTTTAATCCTTAGGGCTCCTAGGGAGCATAGAGGGTCTCAGTCACTAAAATGTTAAAAAAAAGGTCAAATTATTATTATCATTTTTCATTTAATGCTTACAGTAAATCTCTATATTAACTTGAGGTTGATTTAAAGTAAAACAAATAAGGTTTTATGCCTTTTCTGTCAAAGACAACTTTGTTTTTTATAGTAAAACTGAAATATGCAGTATTTATATAGATAGATAGTACTTTATTGATCCCTTCAGGAGAGTTCCTTTATTTAGCGATTAAAGCCCTCAAAGATCAATAATGCAGGACACCACTGATTTTAATTATTTAATATTTTTGAGTAATCACAGTGAAAAGTTAAATAAAATCCTACTAAATATATTTGAGATCCGAAAGGTTCCCCATTCCTAAAGTGATACATTTTTATTAGTCTTTTTTTTTTACTTTTAACACTTAAATTTGAAGATCAACTTCCGATATATCTGTCGATTTTAAGTTTGAACTATTATTTTGTTTGTTTTATGCTCTTTTGTCAAAACTGTGATGTTTTTATATGGCAACCACGCAACATATGCAATATTTTTTCCACATAAAACATTTTGAAGTGATCATTTTTAAGAAATAATTCATTATAACTTAGATTTTTTTGTCCTTTTTTTTGAGCAATGGAAAAAAAAGAAGATAAAGACAAAAGGAACAAATAAACTGCCTGCATGGCAGCTTTGTATCAACATTGCCGCTTTTCCTCATTAAATTTCACCTTATTTCACTATTTAAAATGTTGTTGTTTTTTTTTTTAGCAATACTATCAATTTCACAATTTTTGCAGAATGTGGGGCGGGCCGGTAAACGATTAGCTGTGGGCCGCAAATGGCCCCCGGGTCGCACTTTGGACACCCCTGATTTAACTAATGACATCCTTTTTTTGCATTGTTGTTGACCAATCTGTCTCCTAAAATTGGACCCTACATTTATATAATAAGTGCAATTTCTTGCGATTCACAATGTGACCAAGTATTGCTGTTTTTTAAAAGAGGAAAAAGTAGAAGTTTTATTACGTGATAAGAAAAGTGCTGTGCAGGGAGACTTGAGCGGAGTTGTTGACGTCACTGCTGCTGTCCTCACGCGTGTCCCTTGAAGTCTTATTTTGAGTAGTGAGCAAATGGAGATCCTTCACTCAGTTTGTCCTGGAAAGATGTATGTTTGTTTAAAAAGCCCATTCAAAGAACGTTCTGAACATACAATGTACATATAAAGCAGGAATATATTTATTATTTTTTGTTTAAAGCCATGTCCAGCTGAAAACCACCATTCATTTGACACTAATTCACCATTGTTGCAATATAGAAATCATGTGATTTGAACAAATTAGCACTTTGACACTAAAACCTGTGCTGTCATTTATTAAACCTGCCTCTTATCTGCTAATCATCACCTGCTGTACTCACCTTGCTAAGTCAGTGTTTGTTGCCCGTATGACAGACACGGGAAAGTAGCGGGCCCTGGAGCCGGATATCCCCCTTGCTTCTGATTCATCCAGCCCTATGTTTTTTTTTTGCCAATTATTAAAAGAGATAAAGCTAAAAAATGACTGCGGCATACCAGCAGGGGAAGAAATTACTGCCTGAGTCGTAAAATTAAATTATGCTGGCTCGATTCTTAATTCTAGTGTAATAATTAACCCCTGGTGCACTGTAGAGATTATGGTACAAAACACAAAAGCAGTGAAGTTGGCACGTTGTGTAAATGGTAAAATGGTATATAAAAACAGAATACAGTGATTTGCCAATCCTTTTCAACCTCTATTCTGGGGCTGCAAATCTTTTGTTTTCCCACGATTCGATTCAATATCGATTCTTGGGGTCACGATTCGATAATATATCGTTTTTTTCGATTCGAATCTCGAGTCAAAAACAATATTTTTCCGATTCAAAACGATTCTGTATTCATTCAATACATAGGATTTCAGCAGGATCTACCCCAGTCTGCTGACATGCTAGCAGAGTAGTAGATTAAAAAAATATATATATATACATAATTGTAAAAGACAATGTTTTATCAACTGATTGCAATAATGTACATTTGTTTTAACTATTAAACGAACCAAAAACATGACTTATTTTATCTTTGTGAAAATATTGGACACAGTGTGTTGTCAAGCTTATGATGATGATGATGATGGATTAGATTTATATCGCGCTTTTCTATTGTTAGATACTCAAAGCGCTCACATTGAAGTGGGAACCCATCATTCATTCACACCTGGTGGTGGTAAGCTACATCTGTAGCCACAGCTGCCCTGGGGTAGACTGACGGAAGCGAGGCTGCCAGTTTGCGCCTACGGCCCCTCCGACCACAACTTATCATTCATTCATTTCATTCACCAGTGTGAGCGGCACCGGGGGCAAGGGTGAAGTGTCCTGCCCAAGGACACAACGGCAGCGCTTTTTTGGATGTCAATAGGTGGGAAGCAAACCTGCAACCCTCAGGTTTCTGGCACAGCCGCTCTACCCACTACGTCATGCCGCCCTTGAGATGCAATGCAAGTTACTGTGACACTATTGTTTTTTTTTTGGTTTTTTTATAAATGTCTAATGATAATGTCAATGAGGGATTTTTAATCACTGCTATGCTGAAATTATAACTAATATTGATACTGTTGATAATATTCATTTTTGTTTCACTACTTTTGGTTTGTTCTGTGTCGTGTTTGTGTCTCCTCTCAATTGCTCTGTTTATTGCAGTTCTGAGTGTTGCTGGGTCGGGTTTAAATTTGGAATTGGATTGCATTGTTATGGTATTGCTGTGTAGTGGTTTGTTGGATTGATTAAAAAATAAATAAATAAATAAATAGATAAATAAATCAAATCGATTTTTTTTAAAATGAGAATCAATTCTGAATCGCACAACGTATTTGAATCGATTTTTCCCCACACCCCTACTATATTCCATTGAATAGACTCCAAAGACAAGATACTTAACATTTGAACTGGTAAACGTTGTTATTTTTTGCAAATATTAGCAAATTTGGAATTTTTTTTATTTTTATTTTTTTATTTATTCAATCCAACAAAACAAAACACAACAACACCATAACAATGCAATCCAATTACAAAACCAAACCCGACCCAGCAACACTCAGAACTGCAATAAACAGAGCAATTGAGAGGAGACACAAACACGACACAGAACAAACCAAAAGTAGTGAAACAAAAATGAATATTATCAACAACAGTATCAATATTAGTTATAATTTCAGCATAGCAGTGATTAAAAATCCCTTATTGACATTATCATTAGACATTTAGAAAAAAAAAAAAAGAACAATAGTGTCACAGTGGCTTACACTTGCATCACATCTCATAAGCTTGACAACACACTGTGTCCAATGTTTTCACAAAGACAAAAATAAGTCATATTTTTGGTTTGTTTAATAGTTAAAACAAATTTAAATAAAGGATCCCATATTTCAATATATGATTTATTATTATCAAAACTAAATGCAGCTCATTTGGAATTTGATGCTTGCAACACTTTTCAAAAAAGCTGGCACACGTGGCAAAAAAGACTGAGAAAGTTGAGGATTGCTCATCAAACACTCCCACAGGTGAACAGGCTAATTGGGAACAGGTGGGGGCCATGATTGGGTATAGCAGCAGCTTCCATGAAATGCTCAGTCGTTCACTTAAAGGATGGGGCGACGGTCACCGCTTTGTTAACAAATGTGTGAGCAAATTGTCCAACAGTTTTCTATTTTATGTCCCAAACAAGACAAAGCAGAGCTTTTAGATGGAGACCAGGTGCATATTCGGTGTGTTGAAATGCGAAGTTGTAACGACAAGCTACAGTATATTCACAGACAGTCCCTTTATAAGGTGTTCATGGGCAAAGGTAAATTCATTTGAAAAACTCTAGTAATTGGAAGTATATTCACAGTACTGTTTTTTAAAGGATTTAAAATTTTGAAACCTAAAAGTTAGGGTTGCACTGTATACCGGTATTACTACAGTACCGCGATACTAATGAATCATTTTCGGTACTGTACTGTCTCTAAAAAGTACCGGTCCTGCACCCGTGCCAGCTGGGTTTACGAGCAGACGAGCATGTTCGGCGGCACACCATCACAGAGTACTTACAAGCAGACACTGTGTGTAGACAGCAAAGGGAGAACGGACGCATTTTGGCTTAAAAATTAACAATAAAGGTGAAGTTATAACACTGAAACGCCCTCAGGAAGAGGTGCTTTAAGACATGGCTAACGTCCATCCGCCGTCGGCAGTGTTTTAGCTACTTCTAAATCACTAATCCTGGTATCCATGGCGACAAATAAAGTGAGTTTCTTACAAGTATTATTCCTCCAGGACGAGGAATAGCTAAACATGTTTCACTACGCACCGTAACTCACTGGCGTCAAAATGTAAACAAACGCCATTGGTGGATCTACACCTAATATCCACTGTAATGATATCAAGTACAAGCGCGTATAGAGTCGATACTACTATGATTTAGTCGATTTTTTTTTTTGGGCATCACAACATATTATTTCGTTTTTTTAAAATGTACTTTATGTTTATAAACTCTGGAAATATGTCGTTGGACACAAATTTGTGGTATCATCCAAAACTAATGTAAAGTATCAAACAACAGAAGAATAAGTGATTATTACATTTTAACTGAAGTGTAGATGTTAAAAGAGCAAGTAAGCAGATATTAATAAGATTAATAATTAAATTTCTACCGCTTGTCCTAAATAATGTTGACAAAATAATATGGTGATAAATGACACAATATGTTACTGCAAACGTCATCAGACTAATTGTTTGTTTACTTACAAGACAAGTTGTCTAGTACAGTGGGGCAAAAAAGTATTTTTCAGCCACCGATTGTGCAAGTTCTCCCACTTAAAATGATGACAGAGGTCTGTAATTTTCATCATAGGTACACTTCAACTGTGAGAGACAAAATGTGAAAAAAAAATCCAGGAATTCACATTGTAGGAAATTTAAATAATTTATTTGCAAATTATGGTGGAAAATAAGTATTTGATCAACCTTTCAAACCTCTCACTGATGGAAGGAGGTTTTGGCTCAAAATCTCACGATACATGGCCCCAATCATTCTTTCCTTAACACGGATCAATCGTCCTGTCCCCTTAGCAGAAAAACAGCCCCAAAGCATGATGTTTCCACCCCCATGCTTCACAGTAGGTGTGGTGTTCTTGGGATGCAACTCAGTATTCTTCTTCCTCCAAACACGACGAGTTGAGTTTATACCAAAAAGTTCTATTTTGGTTTCATCTGACCACATGACATTCTCCCAATCCTCTGCTGTATCATCCATGTATCCATTTTGGTATGAACTCAACTCGTCGTGTTTGGAGGAAGAAGAATACTGAGTTGCATCCCAAGAACACAATACCTACTGTGAAGCACGGGGGTGGAAACATCATGCTTTGGGGCTGTTTTTCTGCTAAGGGGACAGGACGACTGATCCGTGTTAAGGAAAGAATGAATGGGGCCATGTATCGTGAGATTTTGAGCCAAAACCTCCTTCCATCAGTGAGAGCTTTGAATGGTTGACCAAATACTTATTTTCCACCATAATTTACAAATAAATTCTTTAAAATTCATACAATGTGAATTCCTGGATTTTTTTTTCACATTTTGTCTCTCACAGTTGAAGTGTACCTGTGATGAAACTTACAGACCTCTGTCATCATTTTAAGTGGGAGAACTTGCACAATCTAAATACTTTTTTGCCCCACTGTATGTTCACTATTTTATTTAAGGACTTAACTGAAATAAGAAACATATGTTTAATCTAAACTAAGATTTTTTGTTTAAAATAAAGCCAATAATGCCATTTTTTTTGTGGTCCCCTTCATTTAGAAAAGGACCTGAAAAAGTACCGAAATAATTCTAGTACTGGTACCAATATATTGGTATCGTTACAACACTACTACAAGTAACAAGCTACACAAGTGTTGTGCAGTAGCAATACTGTAGTTGTTTTTCTTCCCCCAGTTATCTTTAATGCACGGAAATTGACTTATCATGCACTGTTCTGCAAAGAAAACATGATTAAAAATGTATGTGTTCATTTTACCCACAAAATAAGTCCACAGTCCTTGCTGTCTGTGTTGTAATGTGTCGCCTGGCCACTGGTCAGGGCTGGTGACATTTGCCAATGTGTTTATGATAGTGTTTGCAGAGCGGCGTACAATCGCACCCTCATACTAAAAACGTTTACTCATGAGGAAAAACAACTTAGCCGCAGCACACGTCCCTTTGAATTTTTTCAGACACGACTAGCCGGTCAGCTTTCCTGTTGACGTAAAAGAGTAAGCAAAAAAAAAAAAAAAACCCACAGAGGGAGGAAGAGGTGACGGAGGCAATGTTTTCAATGGCAGCCTTCATTCTGAACAGTGCGGACTGTTCGATTCCCCTGTGGAGCGTTTCTCTTTTACAACCCACACCTGTCGTTCACATTTAGTAGACGAGCGTTTTTCAACCTTTTTTGAGTCATTGAAAAAATCTCGAGGCACACCACTAGCAGAAAACATAAAAAAATGGAACACAGCAGCCGATATTGACGGTAAAAAAGTCGTCTCAAAGTAGGTGTGATGTCACAACCTGTCACATCACGCTGAGACTTATTGAGTTTTTTGGGTGTTTTCATGTGTGTAGTCTTTTACCTCTTGTCTTGCGCTCCTATTTTGTTGTTGATTGTCATGTCATGTCATGTACGGATGTACTTTGTGGACGCTGTCTGCTGCTCCAATCGCTGTAAGTCTTTGCTGTCGTCCAGCATTCTGTTTTTGTTTACTTTGCAGCCAGTTCAGTTTTAGTTTTGTTTTGCATAGCCTTCCCTATGTCAGGTTTATCACTGACAGTTTAGTTATGTTTTGTTTTTTCCTCTGTTTGTCTTTATTTCCTGTCAGCGCTCTTATTTTGGGACAGCGTGGAGCAGTTGGGAGAGTGGCTGTGCCAGCAACCCGAGGGTCCCTGGTTCAATCCCCACCTAGTACCAACCTCGTCACGTCCGTTGTGTCCTTGAGCAAGACACTTCACCCTTGCTCCTAATGGGTGCTGATTAGCGCCTTGCATGGCAGCTCCCTCCATCAGTGTGTGAATGTGTGTGTGAATGGGTAAATGTGGAAGTAGTGTCAAAGCGCTTTGAGTACCTTGAAGGTAGAAAAGCGCTATACAAGTACAACCCATTTACCATTTATTTTGGTTGTTTCCTGCTTTTCTCCATGAGCGATGTTTCCCCTCAAATGCGGCTGATTGGCACCTGGCCACACCTGGTGTCAATCAGCCAGCTGCTGTTTAAATCGGCTTTTCCCTCCAGTCAGTGCTGGAGTACTGTCATTGTCGCTGTAAGCTACGATCGGCAAAGCTGTAACCTGTATCCTTGAATATGTTTTTCAGCTTGCCGTCGTTTTGTTTTTCGTTTCCTGTTTGCTGGGCCCATTTTCCTGTTGCCTGTCCCTGGTTTGTGTTTTTTCTTGATTTTTGGACAATAAATTATGTTTTCCTGCACCAAGATTGCCATCTCTGCATGTTGGGGTTTGTCACCTACACCTTGTGACATCCTAAGCTTCAATGACTTTTTATAAGGGCGCTCGCCTTTTGTTTATTTTTGGTTTAAGCATCAGATACCTTTTTACCTGCATGCTGCCTCCCACTGTCGTCTGCAAATTGTTATCACGACAAATCATGTTCCCGACACCCACAAAGCAATTAGCTACCTGCTGCCACCTACTGATACAAAACGGCACATTATTTGTGGATTATATCTACCGGTTTGCAAAAAATATTTTTAACCCAATTAGGTGAAATGACATCATCTCCCACGGCACATCAGACTGTATCTCACGGTACACTAGTGTGCCACGGCACAGTGGTTGAAAACACCGTAGTAGACCACCATGACCAAGTGATCACACAATGACACACTTTTTCTCCAACAGTCCGAAAACAAGGGACATTTTGTGCAAAAATAAGGGGAATGATGGCCTTTCCTCGTGTTACAGAGCAGACTGGAAGGGTGTGGGTTGCCTGCATTGTCCTTGCTGTGCTGCAGATTTTTTCAAGAAAGTTAAGATATTCACCGCGCCGCCATATTTAAAAAAAAAAAAAAAAAGTTTGATGCCCGTCACAGTGCGCCATCAAAGAAGCCTCCGTAAACAAGCAAGGAGCGGGGATGATCCAAAGAGCCTGTCCTTCTCCTGTCAGGCGCAGACAAGATAAAACGTAACAAAGGTACATAAAAAAATATATTTTATGGTCTTGAATAGAGATGTCTGATAACGGCTTTTTTGCCGATATCCGATATTCCGATATTGTCCAACTATTAATTACTGATTCCGATATCAACAGATACAGATACATACAGTCGAGGAATTAACACATTATTATGCCTAATTTTGTTGTGATGCCCCGCTGGATGCATTAAACAATGTAACAAAGTTTTCCAAAATAAATCAACTCCAGTAATGGAAAAAAATGCTAACATGGCACTGCCATATTTATTATTGAAGTCACAAAGTGCATTATTTTTTTTAACATGCCTCAAAACAGCAGCTTGGAATTTGGGACATGCTCTCCCTGAGAGAGCATGAGGAGGTTGAGATGGGCGGGGTTGAGGTGCGGGTAGGGGCTAGGGTATCAGGGGGTTTATATTGTAACGTCCCGTAAGAGTTAGTGCTGCAAGGGGTTCTGGGTATTTGTTCTGTTGTGTTTATGTTGTGTTACGGCGCGGATGTAACTCCGAAATGTGTTTGTCATTCTTGTTTGGTGTGGGTTCACAGTATGGCGCATATTTGTAACAGTGTTAAAGTTGTTTATACGGCCACCCTCAGTGTGACCTGTATGGCATTTGACCAAGTATGCTTTGCATTCACTTGTGTGTGTGAAAAGCCGTAGATATGAGATTCGGCCGGCACGCAAAGGCATTTTAAAAAGTCAGAAATTTTACTTTTTGAAACCTATACTAAT
Source organism: Nerophis ophidion (assembly GCF_033978795.1). Lineage (NCBI taxonomy): Eukaryota > Metazoa > Chordata > Actinopteri > Syngnathiformes > Syngnathidae > Nerophis > Nerophis ophidion. Next base: position 18,673,543 of record NC_084632.1, on the reverse strand, counting down.
AATTTTCGATATTACATTTTAAAGCATTTATTGGCCGATAATATTGGCAGTCCGTTATTATCGGACATCTCTAGTCTGAAATATATACAGCTTTCCAAAATATACCGGTAATAAATATAGTACTGGCCTTAGGAGGAATTATGATGACTAATTTGGTGGGTGGAGAAGTAGGATTGTGTACAGTTTGGTTATTCTGCTAATAAAATGAAATGGATAGAGCTTCAAATTCAACAACAATTTGTATGTTTTCAAACTCACCATGGGCACATCTTCGATCCTCTCAAAGTCGTACCTCGGTGACTGGATACATTTCACCATGGCCACAATCAGCACGAGGGTCAGGATGATGCCAAAGACGGAGACGATGGCTACGAGTCCGGGGTTTGCACCCAAGTTGTTGCTATCAAAGACCAGTGGGGGAGCTGCCAGGGAGTCAAACAAATGCATGAAGAACTTAACGTTGCGTCACCTAAAAAGTAGGACTTGATATAGAAAAAGAATCAATCATATTTAGTAACTGAAAGGGGTCATAATATGATTTTTTTTCTACATTTAAAACTCGTCCTTATGGTCGACATTACAGGGCATGTAATGGTGGTGCTTTACATAATTATGTTTTACAGACCATAGTTTCGTTTTGTGGGCGGTCTTATTTACGTGCTGGAGCACTCCTCTCTCCTCCCCGTCAGCATTTTTGTAGTTTTTAGTACTTCCACATGGAGACTACTGACAAATATAAGTTAGAACTATACGCAACGTTTTGTTAGAAAAGGCAGAGGATTGAGAAAAATAAGTAACTTATTGAATACTAGTCATTGACTGCAACTAAAAAAACAATGGTAGTCGTGCAAAGCTCTCCGGGTAAACTGCTCCAATGTATGGAGATATCAATCGATATAACTATGAATAAAATACATCGCTGTCTCGTTTGGAAATAGCTAAGGTTGTTTGGTAACACTTTAGTATGGGGAACATATTCAGCACTAATTAGTTGCTTATTAACATGCAAATTAGTAACATATTGGCTCGTACATAGTCATTGTTAGGTACTTATTAATGCCTTATTCTGCATGGCCTTATTATACAACCAGTAAGCCATTAACTTAGTCTTCCCTCAACAACCTTAGAATTATTGCTTATTAGTACCAAGTAAGAAAGTTGTTGCATAAGATTCTCCTTTTAATAGCACTTAATGAATATTGTCTGTTCTTACATAACGAAACACAAAACCACAAATGTTAATAGTGTCCAAATAACTCAAAATGTTAATAAGCAACTAATTAATGGTGAATAGGTTCTCCATACTAAAGTGTTACCGATTGTTTTATTAACACCTACAACTGGTTTGGATTCAAATATTCGAGAGTTACAGGCATACCAAATACACAAGAACAGGTGTCATCAGGTAAAAAAAAACGCTGGTTTTGCATTGCGAAGAAGACCCTTGTGGTCTGTCCCAGTGTGTTTTCATAGAAAGGTTATGACTGATAAAACTATACACAATAGAATGAAAAGAGTGTATATTGTTTGTTGTAGAGTGTTCAACTAACTGGACTGAGTCCTCTTAAAGTGCACTAAAAAATGGACCAATATAAGAAAAATAATGTCCACCTTTTGTTATTCAACTGTCACGGCGCGGATTCGAACCCGTGTAGATCCTGCAACTGAGTGTCAAGATTCCTCCTCTGGCTGCTTGCCCGGACACGCCCCTGCTCGTGCTGGGCGCAGCACACCCACACAACGACAAGGCTGCAGACAATCATGCATCAGCGCACCTGACCCTGACGAGAGGGAGCGGCATAAAAGACCAGCGAAGCCAGGATACCTTTGCCAGGATGTAGCCAATCTCCCCTAAGTAAGCATCACGTCTGGCACCCCTTCCTTGTTCCTTGCTCGCCTTCTTGTGCTCTCCCTCGATCCCGACTTGATGTCCTTTGTGTTTTCCACAGTGTCTCCTGTGATCGTGTCTTGCCTCACGAACTCCTCCCGGATTTTTGCTTGCCTCCCCAATCCTCGACCACTGCTTGGACCCGGACATCGTTGCCTCTCTCCAGCCCCCGACTGCTTGCCTCCCTGCTGACTGCCTCTTTGCCTTCCCCCTTGGACTCGACGAAAGATACATCCAACACGCACAGACAACACCCTCTGGTAAATTCCACTTTGTTCATTCCACACATCGTCCGCATTCATTCACTAGTGGTAGCATACACACCCCACATTCATCAAAGGTTTGAATAAATATTCTAAACCGCAGTTTAGTCCTGGTTTTGCCTCCTTCCCTTTGCCTAGTACACAACAGCTACAGCTTTATTCCAAAATTTATTTTCCTACCCAAAATTCTACACGCAATACCCCATGCTCCAAATCTCCTCTTCCTCCAATCCAGGAGATCGCAAAAAATCCGCTGCCTGACCAGGGCACGGAAAATCTGCAGAGAGTCCTCCCACCCCCACTAAGGACTGATTTCACTGCTGGACTCTAGAAAGAGGTTCCATAGCCTCCGTAGCCGAACCTCCAGGTTCTGTAACAGCTTCTTCCCTCAGGCCGTAAGACTCTTGAACGCATCATAACAATCCCCTCAATTCCCCCCAAAAATGGATTAACTCGCTGGAATATAAAGACAATATAACATAGATGTATAAACGTGGGATGCATATGCAAAAGTGCAATATATTTATCTGTACAGTAAAATATTTATATCTGCACCTTATTGTTTTTTTATCCTGCACTACCATGAGCTAATGCAACAAAATGTTGTTTTTATCTGTAGTGTAAAGTTCAAATTTGAATGACAATAAAAGGAAGTGTAAGTCTATAGTGACAATGAAAATGTTTTTTCTTTTTAGAAATGCTTGCAAATGTATTGAAAAATAAAAAAATTAAAATTGACATGAACTGAAAGTATTCACAGCCTTTGCTATGAAGCTCAAAAGTGAGCTCGTGTGCATCCTGTTTCAACTGATCCTCCTTGAGATGTTCCGACACCTTAGTTGAAGTCCACATTTGGGAAATGCAGTTGGTTGGACATGACACACCAGTCCAAACATATAAGGTCCTCCACTTGACAGTGGATGTCAGAGCACAAACCAAGAACAAAGTCGAAGTAATCGTCTGTAAATCTCTGAGACAGGGTTGTCTCGAATCACAAATCTGGGAAAGGGTACAGAAAAATATCTGCTGCCTTGCAATGAGCACAGTAGCCTCCATCATCCGTAAATGGAAAGGGGTGAAGAACCCCCAGGACTCTTCCTATCTTCCTGGAGCTGGCAGCTGTCTAAACTAAGCGATCGGAGAAGAAGGACCCTAGCCAGGGAAGTGACCAAGAACCTTATGATCACTCTGTCAAAGCTACAGCATTCCTCTGTGGAGAGAGGAGAACTTTCCAGATAGAAAGATTTCTGTAGCAATCCACCAATCAGGCCTGCATGGTATAGGTAGAGGGACTCTCAGACAAGAACTAGAGCACAATTCTCTTGTCTGAAGAGACAAAGATTGAAATACTTGCTATGAATGCCAGGCGTCATGTTTGCAGGAAACCAGGCACCGCTCATCACCAGCCCAATACCATCCCTACAGTGCAGCATCAGGCTTTGGGGATGTTTTTTTGTGGCAGGAACTGGGAGACTAGTCCAGATAGAGAGAAAGATTAATGCAGTAGAGACATCCTGGATGAAATCCCGCTCCAGGTGATCTTGAACTCAAACTGGGGTGAAGGTTCCTCCTTCAGCAGGACAACAACCCCAAGCACGACCTGCTCAGTGGCCTTGGAGTTAGAGTGTCTGCCCTGAGATCGGTAGGTCGTGAGTTAAAACCCCAGCCGAGTCATACCAAAGACTATAAAAATGGGACCCATTAGCTTCCTGCTTGGCACTCAGCATTAAGGGTTGGAATTGGGGGTTAAATAACTAAAAATCATCTTTTTATATGATGTACTTAGTCCATAAGTACACAAACGTGTACTTCCACTTGTAGTGACAGGCAAAATTTTATTTTTACACTTTTTTTCCCCCCAAATTACATTCAATGTTATACTCTACTGACACCACCAGATAACAGTATAAGTGTCCGTATGTCGGCATAAGACCCCAATTCAGGAGTATACACAATTTAAATAAATAAATAAATAAATGGGTTGTACTTGCCATCCGAACGCCTCCCTAGGAAGGTGTTTAGGGCACGTCCAACCGGTAGGAGGCCACGGGGAAGACCCAAGACACGTTGGGAAGACTATGTCTCCCGGCTGGCCTGGGAACGCCTCGGGATCCCCCGGGAAGAGCTAGACGAAGTGGCTGGGGAGAGGGAAGTCTGGGTTTCCCTGCTTAGGCTGTTGCCCCCGCGACCCGACCTCGGATAAGCGGAAGATGATGGATGGATGGGTTGTACTTGTATAGCGCTTTTCTACCTTCAAGGTACTTAAAGCGCTTTGACACTACTTCCACATTCACCCATTCACACACACATTCACACACTGATGGAGGGAGCTGCCATGCAAAGCGCTAACCAGCACCCATCAGGAGCAAGGGTGAAGTGTCTTGCTCAGGACACAACGGACGTGACGAGGTTGGTAGTGCTGGCTGTCCAGAGTCAGGACCCGGGGTGGACCGCTCACCTGTGCATCGGTTGGGGACTTCTCTGCGCTGCTGACTCGTCTCCGCTCGGGATGGTCCCACTATGGACTGGACTCCCACTATTATGTTAGATCCACTATGGACTGGACTCTCACTATTATGTTAGAGCCACTATGGACTGGACTTCCACAATAGTATGTCAGACCCACTCGAGGTACATTTCACCCGTCTCCCCTAGAGAGAGAGGAGGGGGGGGGGGTTTCTCATAGACGTCCCACTGGGTTGTGAGTTTTTCCTTCCCCTTATGTGGCCGCTGATCCGCGGATATCGTTGTGGCTTGTGCAGCCCTTTGAGACACTTGTGATGTAGGGCTATATAAATACACATTGATTGATTGCACGATTGTAGCTGAGATAGGCACCAGCGCCCCCCGCGACCCCAAAGGAAATAAGTGGTAGAAAATTGATGGATGGGATGAATGATTGATTGGGGTGGGAAAGGGGTTAGTGCGTCTGCCTCACAATACGAAGGTCCGGATTAGTCAGGGTTCAATCCCAGGCTTGGGATCTTTCTGTGTGGAGTTTGCATGTTCTCCCCGTAACTGCGTGGGTTCCCTCCGGGTACTCCGGCTTTCTCCCACCTCCAAAGACATGCACCTGGGGATAGGTTGATTCAGGGGTGCTCACAATTTTTCTGCAGGCGAGCTACTTTTCAATTGACCAAGTCGAGGAGATCTACCTCATTCATATTTATATTTATTTATTTATGAAAGAGACATTTTTGTTAAGAAGTTAATGGTCTTTAATGATAATACAGGCATGTTTAACACATATAGATTCCTTTCTTTCATGAAGACAAGAATATAAGTTGGTGTATTACCAGATTCTGATGACTTGCATTGATTGGAATCAGACAGTGGTGCTGATAACGTCCGCATTTTCAAATGGAGGAGAAAAAAAGTCCTCCTTTCTGTCCAATACAACATGAAAGTGGTATTGGCATTTGGCATCTCATTTGTCCAACTTGCATACTCCTTTTTAATCACTTGGTTATGAGTAACATTTGTGAGTGGCCCTTTAATGTGTAGCAGCAGGTGAGTGACATCAGTGAGTGTGTGGGCGAGAGAGGAGAGGGAGAGGGAGCGGTCGCTGACGGCGGGGGAGAAATACATTGGCATCAAACTCCGTAGCTTGCTAGCTTGTGCATGGGTTCCAAGATGGCGGCGCCCGGACGGGCTGCAACATCGCGGAGCTCTTGCTAAAGATGGAACATTTGGCAGAAATACCGGACAATTCTGCAAACTTCATGGCTGGCTCACATCGTGGTCACTCCGTGATCACGTACGACCGCCAGACACTTCTGGATGTGGACATATCGGGCCGTTTTGGACTGATAGACGCGTGCTTGCTCGACGTGCTAACTAGCATGGGAATACTTCGGCGGCTACATCCAGCGGCCTGTGAAGCAGGGGAGTCTAGTAGCAGCGGGGGCCGTCTACGGAGCAGACGCCAGCGGTGTGATCGGAAACGCGGATGTCGAGCGGGGCTAAAAACAAAGCAGAAGGCTAATCCCCACAGAACACCACTTCCCTCCATCCTGAAGCCGGATTTAAATGGAAGATGCGAGACTACTGGTCTGGGTAAGGAGTCAGTTAAATTAGAACAAGTTTTTTCTGCTTTGATTGTTTCAGAGTTGGACATGTGTTCTACCGAGGTGGCTAACTATGATGCGTGCAGTTTATCAAAGCAACAAACAAACAATCGGAACATGCGTTCTACTGAGTTGGCTAACCATGATGCGTGCAGTTTATCAAAGCAACAATCAAACAATCGGAAAATTCCCGTCGTATCAATTCCTAGATATGGTCGTAATTATACTAAATGCACTGGGCATAATAAACACAACATTATTAATATTGCTACTACGGATAATTTGATCAAAAATTCCCTAAAACAGCCCACTACCTATAATATAGGTTTTTTAAACATAAGATCATTGTCTCCCAAAACGTTGTTAGTTAATGATATCATCAGAGACATCAATCTTAATGTCATCGGTCTCAGCGAAACCTGGCTTAAACCAAACAAATTTTTTGCGCTAAATGAGGCATGTCCTCCTAACTTTACACATGCGCATATTGCCCGTCCTCTTAAAAGGGGTGGGGGGGGGGGGGGGGGGGGTCGCACTAATATACAACGAAAACTTTAACCTTAGTCCTAACATAAATAATAAATATAAATCGTTTGAGGTGCTTACTATGAGGTCTGTCACACCGCTGCCTCTACACCTGGCTGTTATCTACCGCCCCCCAGGGCCCTATTCGGACTTTATCAATGAATTCTCAGAGTTCGTTGCTGATCTAGTGACACACGCCGATAATATAATCATAATGGGGGACTTTAATATCCATATGAATACCCCATCGGACCCACCGTGCGTAGCGCTCCAGACTATAATTGATAGCTGTGGTCTCACACAAATAATAAATGAACCCATGCATCGCAACGGTAATACGATAGACCTAGTGCTTGTCAGGGGTATCACAGTTTCCAAAGTTACGATACTCCCGTATACTAAAGTATTGTCCGATCATTACCTTATAAAATTCGAGGTTCAGATGCATGTTCGTCAAACTAATAAAAATAATAACTGCTATAGCAGCCGCAACATTAATACGGCCACAACGACAACTCTTGCTGACCTACTGCCCTTGGTAATGGCACCATTCCCAAAATATGTGGGCTCTATTGATAACCTCACTAACAACTTTAACGACGCCCTGCGCGAAACCATTGATAACATAGCACCGCTAAAGTTAAAAAAGGCTCCAAAAAAGCGTACCCCGTGGTTTACAGAAGAAACTAGAGCTCAGAAATTATTATGTAAAAAGCTGGAACGCAAATGGCGCACGACTAAACTTGAGGTGCACCATCAAGCATGGAGTGATGGTTTAATAACTTATAAACGCATGCTTACCTTAGCTAAAGCTAAATATTACTCAAATCTCATCCACCGTAATAAAAACGATCCTAAATTTTTGTTTAGTACGGTAGCATCGCTAACCCAACAAGGGACTCCTTCCAGTAGCTCCACCCACTCAGCTGATGACTTTATGCAATTCTTTAGTAAGAAAATTGAAGTCAGTAGAAAGGAGATTAAAGACAATGCGTCCCAGCTACAACGGGGTTCTATTAACACTGATACGATTGTATATACGGTGGATACTGCCCTCGAAAATAGTTTCTATCGTTTTGAGGAAATAACATTAGAGGAATTGTTACAAAGTGTAAATGGAATAAAACAAACAACATGTTTACTTGACCCTCTTCCTGGGAAACTGATCAAGGAGCTCTTTGTATTATTAGGTCCATCAGTGCTAAATATTATAAACTTATCACTTTCCTCGGGCACTGTTCCCCTAGCATTCAAAAAAGCGGTTATTCATCCTCTTCTTAAAAGACCTAACCTCGATCCTGACCTCATGGTAAACTACCGACCGGTGTCTCACCTTCCCTTTATTTCAAAAATCCTCGAAAAAATTGTTGCGGAGCAGTTAAATGAACACTTAGCGTCTAACAATCTATGTGAAACCTTTCAATCCGGTTTCAGGGCAAATCACTCCACGGAGACAGCCCTCGCAAAAATGATTAATGATCTATTGCTAACGATGGATTCTGATGCGTCGTCTATGTTGCTGCTCCTCGATCTTAGCGCTGCTTTCGATACTGTCGATCATAATATTTTATTAGAACGTATCAAAACACGAATTGGTATGTCAGACTTAGCCCTGTCTTGGTTTAACTCTTATCTTACTGATAGGATGCAGTGTGTCTCCCATAACAATGTGACCTCGGACTACGTTAAGGTAACGTGTGGAGTTCCCCAGGGTTTGGTCCTTGGCCCTGCACTCTTCAGCATCTACATGCTGCTGCTAGGTGACATCATACGCAAATACGGTGTTAGCTTTCACTGTTATGCTGATGACACCCAACTCTACATGCCCCTAAAGCTGACCAACACGCCGGATTGTAGTCAGCTGGAGGCGTGTCTTAATGAAATTAAACAATGGATGTCCGCTAACTTTTTGCAACTCAACGCCAAAAAAACGGAAATGCTGATTATCGGTCCTGCTAGACACCGACCTCTATTTAATAATACAACTCTAACATTTGACAACCAAACAATTAAACAAGGTGACACGGTAAAGAATCTGGGTATTATCTTCGACCCAACTCTCTCCTTTGAGGCACACATTAAAAGCGTTACTAAAACGGCCTTCTTTCATCTCCGTAATATAGCTAAAATTCGCTCCATTCTGTCCACTAAAGACGCTGAGATCATTATCCATGCGTTTGTTACGTCTCGCCTCGACTACTGTAACGTATTATTTTCGGGTCTCCCCATGTCTAGCATTAAAAGATTACAGTTGGTACAAAATGCGGCTGCTAGACTTTTGACAAGAACAAGAAAGTTTGATCACATTACGCCTGTACTGGCTCACCTGCACTGGCTTCCTGTGCACTTAAGATGTGACTTTAAGGTTTTACTACTTACGTATAAAATACTACACGGTCTAGCTCCATCCTATCTTGCCGATTGTATTGTACCATATGTCCCGGCAAGAAATCTGCGTTCAAAGGACTCCGGCTTATTGGTGATTCCCAAAGCCCAAAAAAAGTCTGCGGGCTATAGAGCTTTTTCATTTCGGGCTCCAGTACTCTGGAATGCCCTCCCGGTAACAGTTCGAGATGCCACCACAGTAGAAGCATTTAAGTCTCACCTTAAAACTCATTTGTATACTCTAGCCTTTAAATAGACTCCCTTTTTAGACCAGTTGATCTGCCGTTTCTTTTCTTTTTCTCCTATGTCCCACTCTCCCTTGTGGAGGGGGTCCGGTCCGATACGGTGGCCATGTACTGCTTGCCTGTGTATCGGCTGGGGACATCTCTGCGCTGCTGATCCGCCTCCGCTTGGGATGGTTTCCTGCTGGCTCTGCTGTGAACGGGACTCTCGCTGCTGTGTTGGATCCGCTTTGGACTGGACTCTCGCGACTGTGTTGGATCCATTATGGATTGAACTTTCACAGTATCATGTTAGACCCGCTCGACATCCATTGCTTTCCTCCTCTCCAAGGTTCTCATAGTCATCATTGTCACCGATGTCCCACTGGCTGTGAGTTTTCCTTGCCCTTATGTGGGCCTACCGAGGATGTCGTAGTGGTTTGTGCAGCCCTTTGAGACACTAGTGATTTAGGGCTATATAAGTAAACATTGATTGATTGATTGATTGATTGATGTTAGGTTAAGTGGCCGAGCCAGAGCCCAGACCGGAATCCCATTGAACATCTCTGGACAGATGTGAAAATGGCTACGCAATGACACTTCCCATCCAACCCGATGGAGTTTTCTGAGACTCTTATTTTGTTAGCACAGGCAGGATGAAGCAGGTCTTTTATGGTGAAGACAGGAACTGTGCAGTCGGTCTTTACAGTTTTGACAGCAAGTACGGCCCAAGAGTCTGTTGAAATAAAAAGTGTTTCTCTCCGTCCTGTCAGTTATTTTTGAGCTCGCTGCAGCCAGCGCCATCTCACAAGATCCGCGGGTGCCGAGAATCTCAAATAACTGACGAAAGTGAAGTCTTGGTGAAGCTTGATGATTGCTCATTTTTATGTCTATTTTTTTAATGCCTGGCTTGCGATCGACTGACACACCCTCCGAGATGTACTGGTAGTTCGTGGTCGACGTAATGCGCACCCCTAGGTTGATTGGTAACACAAAATTGGCCCTAGTCTGTCAATGTGAGTGTGAATGTTGTCTGTCTATCTGTGTTGGCCCTGCGGTGAGGTGGTGACTTGTCCAGGGTGTAACCCGCCTTCCACCCGATTGTAACTGAGATAGGCACCAGCGCCCCCCGGGACCCCAAAAGGAATAAGCAGTAGAAAATGGATGGATGATGGATTGATTGATTGTGGAAATAAGAGCTAAAAGGTGCTGTCCACGCATGTGGCCACTAAGGCCTTCAGAGGTTAGGTGGCTGAGCCAGAGCCCAGACCGGAATCCCATTGAACATCTCTGGACAGATATGAAAATGGCAGCGTAATAACGCTTCCCATTCAACCTGATGGAGCTTGAGAGGTGGCGTAAAGAGGAATGGGCGGAGCGTCCCAAAGATAGGTGTGCCAAGCTTGTGGCATCATATTCAAAAGGCTGTAATTGCTGCCAAAGGTGCATCAACAAAGTGTTGAGCGAACATTATTTTTTTTAAACCATAACATTTTCCTAATGGGGTATTGTGTGTAGATTTTTGAGGACAGAAATGAATGTATTCCATTAAGGAATAAGGCTGTAATATAACTAAATGTGAAAAAAGTGAAGCGCTGTGAATACTTTCAAGATGCACTGTAAATTAGCTGCTGAGTGGGGTTGTTGCATCGATAAGGTTTGAAGAAAACAAACAATTTTGATGCAGCAAGCTGACCTTGGCTGCTTGTGTCGTGGTGAGGTGTGTTGTCAGGCAAAGTTGCTGAGAATGTTGATAGAAGGGGTGTGGTCTTGTCGGACGTCAGCCTAGCAAATGGAGTCTGGGTGTCCTGCGTCCCGTTGTTTGTTGGCGAAGGCCACACTGACTCCTGTGCAGAAGTGACTGATCGCTGCTGTGTGCTGCCACCGCTCCAACCCTCATTTGTCTTTGTTGACAAAGAGGTAAGCGATATCGCTGTCCTCTGTTCTGTTGTTGACGAGGAGGTGGTGTCTGGAACTGAACAAACGCATTGAATAAAACACATCCCTCAAGGCTGATGACTTTCAGACCTTGACACTATCAAACCCAGAACAACTGGTGCGTAAGTAGCAAAAACCCAGATATAGTAGGGGTGCAGTTAACGATTATTTTAGTAATCGAGGAATTAGTTTGTTGGGTTAATCAAATATCGCATAAAACAGTGGTCCCCAACCACCGGTCCAGGGACCGGTACCGGGCCGCAGAGACAAATTAAATAACGGATGCATTTTCTCCGACTTAACTTTCACCTGTGCCACGAGACACACCAATAAGCTCGTTTATAGATGTACAATAAAACTCCAAATAGGAATTTTCCATTTTGTGTATTTTGTTATGATGAAAGGGAGTTTGACACCTGTGATCTATGCCATCGACGCATGGTGACAGACAGAACAATGAAAGGCTCTTCTTCCGCTAGAAGGCCATAATTTATATTTATTTTTTTTAATACTTTGTTTTGATGATTGGTAACACTATATTGGGGGATACCCGTCCGGTACCGATACTTTGGGCAAATATAGCAAACATGTCTTCTAAAATGTTAAAAGTTGTTTATTTTCAATTAAAGGCCTACTGAAATGAGATGTTCTTATTTAAACGGGGATAGCAGGTCCATTCTGTGTCCTACTTGATCATTTTGCGATATTGCCATATTTTTGCTGAAAGGATTTAGTAGAGAACATCGACGATACAGTTCGCAACTTTTGGTCACTAATAAAAAAGCCTTGCCTGTACTGGAAGTAGCAGAGGATGTGCTCGTGATGTCAGCCGGTGTGAGGGCTCCTCACATTGTTTATAATGTGAGCCACCAGCAGTAAGAGCAATTCGGACAGAGAAAGCGACAATTTCCCCATTAATGTGAGCGTTTAAGATGTAATTAGATACATTTACTAGGATAATTCTGGAAGATCCCTTATCTGCTTGTTGTTTTAGTAGTGTTTTAATGAGATTCTAAAGACATACCTCAAAGTCGGATGACTGCGGTGAACACGCCAGTGTCTGAGAGAGAAGCCGAGGAGCCAAGCTCATAGCTGCCTTTTCTGACAGCCACTGCAGGAGGATGCATAATCCACTGATGTCTACGGTAAGATATATATCACAATTTTCCCATCCAAAAACATGCTGGTTGACGTAGAGAAACATGTTCGCTTGACCGCTCTGTGTTAAAGCTTCACAACAAACAAAGACAGCTGCAATCCACCGCTTTCCACCAACAGCATTGTTCTTAAAAGTCTCCATTATTAATTGAACAAATTGCAAAAGATTCAGCAACACAGATGTCCAAAATACTGTGTAATTATGCGATGAAAAGAGACGACTTTTAGCCGTAAGTGGTGCTGGGCTAATATGTCTCCTCCAACCAATAACGTCACAAACACACGTCATCATACGCGTCATCATTCCGCGACGTTTTCAAAAAGAAACTCGCCGGGAAATTTAAAATTGTAATTTAGTAAACTAAAAAGGCCGTATTGGCATGTGTTGCAATGTTAATATTTCATCATTGATATATAAACTATCAGACTGCGTGGTCGGTAGTAGTGGGTTTCAGTAGGCCTTTAAAAAACATTTTTATCTAGAAAGAAAACAGTAAAAATGGAAGAAAAAAAAAAGAAAAAAATCATTTAGAGCAAATAGTAAGAAATCATTTTAATATTTAATTGATTGTTTTTGTTTGGTTATAAGTAGGGATGTCCGATAATATTGGACTGCCGATATTAGCGGCCGATAAATGCTTTAAATGATCGGTATTGGTTTCAAAAAGTAAAATTTATGACTTTTTAAATTGCTGCTGTGTACACGGATGTAGGGTGAAGTACAGAGCACAAATAAACATTAAAGACGCTTCCTTTGTATGCCGGCCGAGTCACATAACATCTACGGCTTTTCACACACACAAGTGAATGCAACGCATACTTGGTCAACAGCCGTACAGGTCACACTGATGGTGGCCGTATAAACAACTTTAACACTGTTACAAATATGTGCCACACTGTGAATCCACACCAAACAAGAATGACAAACACATTTCGGGAGAACATCCGCACCGTAACATAATATAAACACAACAGAAAAATACCCAGAACCCCTTGCAGCAGTAACTCTTCTGGGACGCTACAATATACACCCCCACTACCCCCTAACCCCCACCTCAACCCCGCGTTCTCTCAGGGAGAGCATGTCCCAAATTCCAAGCTGCTGTTTTGAGGCATGTTAAAAAAAATAATGCACTTTGTGACTTCAATAATAAATATGGCAGTGCCATGTTGGCTTTTTTTTTCCATAACTTGAGTTGATTTATTTTGGAAAACTTTGTTACATTGTTTAATGCATCCAGCGGGAAATCACAACAAAATTAGGCATAATAATGTGTTAATTCCACAAATGTGTATATCAGAATCGATAATTAAGAGTTGGACAATATCGGAATATCGGCAAAAAAGCCATTGTCGAACCTCTCTAGTTATAAGTGTGATCTAAAATTGAATCATTCAATTATCTTGATAACTTTAAACATCGCAGTGGAATGACAAATACTGCCCCTGTAACTACTTGGTATTGGATCGATACCAAAATGCGTAGTTTTGCCCGAAACTAATCCAAACAGAGGAATAAGTGCTTATTACATTATAACAGAAGTTTAGCCAGAACAACAAGTAACAACAGAAAGTAACCTGATATTAACAGTAAATTATCAGATAGAGTAATAACATTCTTTAGAAAATATTACAACCGGAAATTGTTGAATTGTTACCGCATAAGACATCAGTCCAATTCGGACTCTTTTGAAATGTTTTTTTGTTATCATTCACAAACCAAAATTATATACTGATATATATCTTTCTCGCAGGATGCAGCATATTTAAAGATAGAGATCAGGGGTAGGGAACCTATGGCTCTCGAGCCAGATGTGGCTCTTTTGATGACTGCATCTGGCTCTGTTAAATCTTAGCTGACATTGCTTAACACGATAATTAATAATTCCGCTGGTATACACTGTGTTAAAAATCAGATTCAAAATATAATACATTCTCATGCATTTTAATCCATCCTTCCGTTTTATACCGCACCTGTTCAAGAAGTCCCATTAATGGTAAGAAGTATTTTATTTATTATTGGTTGGCTTCAGAATAACAATGTTATTTATTAAAAATAATAAGAGAAGCATTATACTCTAAAAATGTTTGTCTTACTTAAAAATGCATGCAATTAGTTGTATTCAGTGTTACAAAATATTATATGGCTTTCACGAAAATACATTTTAAAATATATGGCTTTCATGGCTCTCTCAGCCAAAAAGGTTCCCGACCCCTGATATAGATTTTAGGCTATTCCCATTTGAAAATATAGGGAAATTATCCAGTGTCAAAAATCTCTGCTTTAAAGCTCATTATTAAAACCACACAAACACACCTATATGCCTATTTAATATTACTTTAGGCAGTAGAAATGTAAAAGGCTGACTTACCCCGACTGATGGTCACAGCCACCATTGAGACGAGGACAGTCAGGTACATCGCTGCTGGCATGTTGAGAAAGGGAAAGACTAGAAACACACAACACGCACACACATCCTTGACAGCAGGATGCTGTCAACATTTGGCCAATGCCAGTAATCTCCTTGAAGCTGGTTGGGTCAATGTTTGAAGAGAATCTCACATGCATCATTGACCGAGGAATACTCTCAGCTTCCAGCACATCATGTTGCATATTCATTTTATTCTTAAATACTTTATTGCCCAGCTGTCAAACTCAAACATGGCCTGCCATCCTGTTGTTTTTAACAGATTGTAAATAACGCAGGTCGTGCTGGATCATGTGCAGCGGTTAAAAGAACAAAAGTGTTGTGGCAAGTCAGCACAGTTGTTGATGTGGCATTTTTAATTTGTTGAGAGTGAGAGTTCTCCACAACATGTGAGGTGATACAGGTACGGCATGTAGCGCCATGGTCCATCATCACAGAAAAAAAACCAGTTCAGTACGTCACACAAGGAAGGCACGGTGAGATATAGTCGAACACAAAATCACTCAAAAATGCAGAGGACTTGAAAAAAACGTAATATAACTTAAAATATAATTAGGAACAAGATGGAATTGATAGGTTGTACTCTATTATTTCATTAAAAGTGAACATTTGAACATAAAAACCTGTTTATACTGATTATTATGGGTGCACCAACATTGATTCGCATCCGAATCGTAATTCTTATTCATTCCGATTCCGGATCAATTCATGATTTCACAAAATTGATTAAAAAAAAATAATAAAAAAAGTGTTTGGTAAATATAAGAATCAATTATTTGTAATTTTTCATTAACTTGCAATAATTACCGTATTTTTCGGACTACAAGTCGCAGTTTTTTTCATAGTTTGGGGGTGCTACTTGTACTCATAAACGACTTACCGCATTTCCTTGAATTGCCGCAGGGCATATAGTATGCGCCTGCCTATAACTACTGCCGGGTCAAACTCGCTTCCCAAAATAATTAGCGCATGCTTGGTTGGTCAAACTTGTGATGTCATGAGTGACACTTCTCCTGTCATCATTTTCAAAATGGAGGAGGCTGCTTTCAATACCGGTAGTTTGAAATCGCAAGAAGAAGATTAAAAGCTATTCAGTAGGATTTAAGGTCCACTCAAATTTTTACTGCATGCCTTTGGTAAGTGCTGGAGTGAGAAGAAGTTTTAAAATACTTAGCGCCCCGGCGGCAATTCGAGGAAATACAGTATGTGTGAAATTATAAACACATTACCGTAGGAGTGACAGATTGTTTGGTAAACGTATAGCATTTTCTATATGTTATATTTATTTGAATGACTCTTACCATAATATGTTACCTTAACATACCAGGCATGTTCTCAGTTGGTTATTTATGCGTCACATTACGTACACTTATTCAGCCTGTGGTTCACTATTCTTTATTTATTTTAAATTACCTTTCAAATGTCCATTCTTGGTGTTGGGTTTTATCAAATAAATTTCCCCCAAAAATGCGACTTATACTCCAGTGCGACTTATATAAGTCTTTTTCCTTCTTTATTATTCATTTTCGGCGGGTGCGACTTATACTCCGGAGCGACTTATATTCCGAAAAATACGGTAGGTCTTCCGGCTGGCCTGGAAACGCCTCGGGATCTCCCGGGAGGAGCTTGACAAAATGGCAGGGGGGAGGGAAGTCTGAAATTCACTGCTTAGGCTGCTGCCCCCGCGACCCGACCTTGGATAAGCGGCAGACAATGGATGGATGAATTGGTTTGAATCGAGAACGGTGTTGAATCGTCAATCGAATCATCACTCTAGTAATGGTTATCGGATTGAATCTCTTGAAAACAGGGTCCTAGATTTTGGCGTGAAATGTCTGTACTTTCAAAATAATGTTAAATACTATTTTCACATTACAATCATCATCAATGTAAAAAAACAATATGTACTTAAATAAGAAGCCAGTTTAGTTTTACAATGTTTAAATATTACTCACAGTAACCAGCATCAAGTTTAGGAATTCTTCCTTCCTAACACGTTAAGCAGTCCTGCTGTTTTTCTGCAGGCAGTGAAACAGCTCTTCTGTTTGTTTTGAATCCCTGAACAGTTTCACAAACGCATCACACTGCCTGAATAAACAGACAAAACGACCGCCATACCAATAAAAAGCCACAGGTGCCACCTTTAAGCTTTTTGCAGCAGGTACCGTCATCTGGAACAAAGAGTTTGTCTTTCACAAAATCACCATCCACTTTTCTCCTCCAGAGGTTCGGATGGTGGCAGAGCTTCCTGCTGCACATCGGACACACTGTTGTCTGATAGCAGCTCAGAGGGCTTACTGTCATCCTGCCAACACAAGCAATATACACAGATACATACAATAAATATCAAGCAAATGTCCAAAGGAAATAATTTTTAAAGCCAACTTACTCTGTGTTTGAGATAGGAGAGGTAGGTGTCCCACCCCAAGGTAATGGTGTTGACGTACACCACACGGTATTTGGGTGAAAGATAATAAAAGTTGATCATCTGAGCCGCGGGCCAAACGCACCAGTCAGCCTGTCACAGCAGGAGTAACACAAATGAGAATAAACAAACCTGAGATGATTACAGGCAGTGCAAACATTGTTATAGCAGCAGTATTTGGACTGAGTCGTTTGGCATTAGATGTCATAAAGAGATATTATTCATACAAAGACAATCATTTGAGTTCTCACTACTTCTTGCACTTGAGCACGATTAATATCAGACAGATAATTATCTGGCATAGGACATCAAGCCGATAAATTTGATAACATCAAAATCAAGCGCTCCTTTTCTCCTGCTTGTGTTGTTACCTGCTGCTCCTGTTCTTAACTTCCCCTGAGCTCACTGTAAGCTGATCCTTCTCAAATAGTGGGGCGGGCCCCCCTGGAGGGGCACGGTGCGATGTCACATGTGAGCTCGGTGGCTTTTTTTGCCATACAAGAATATAATGAATCGTATGTAGCAGTTGGCTTCACTGTAAACACGGCATGAGACAAGGAAAGACCGGTGTGTTGTTTACTTTAATGTTAATAAGCTTACAATGTTATGCAGATGTAAACAAACCCCATTTCCATATGAGTTGGGAAATTGTGTTAGATGTAAGTATACACGGAATACAATGATTTGCAGATCCTTTTCAACCCATATTCAATTGAATCCACTACAAAGACAAGATATTTGATGTTCAAACTCATAAACCTTATTTTTTTTATGCAAATAATAATTAACTTAGAACTTCATGGCTGCAACACGTGCCAAAGTAGTTGGGAAAGAGCATGTTAACCACTGTGTTACATCACCTTTTCTTTTAACAACACTCAATAAAAGTTTGGGAACTGAGGAAACTAATTGTTGAAACTTTGAAAGTGGAATTCTTTCCCATTCTTGTTTTATGTAGAGCTTCAGTCGTTCAACAATCGGGGGTCTCCACTGTCGTATTTTACGCTTCATAATGCGCCACACATTTTCGATGGGAGACAGGTCTGGACTGCAGGCTGGCCAGGAAAGTACCCGCACTCTTTACAAAGCCACACTATTGTAACACGTGCTGAATGTGGCTTGGCATTGTCTTGCTGAAATAAGCAGGGGCGTCCATGAAAAAGAAGGCGCTTAGATGGCAGCATAAGTTGTTCCAAAACCTGTATGTACCTTTCAGCATTAATGGTGCCTTCACAGATGTGCAAGTTACCCATGCCTTGCATACTAATGCACCCCCATACCATCACAGATGCTGGCTTTTGAACTTTGCATGGATAACAGTCTGGATGGTTCGCTTCCCCTTTGGTCCGGATGACACAATGTCAAATATTTCCAAAAATAATTTGAAATGTGGACTCGTCAGACCACAGACCACTTTGCATCAGTCCATCTTGGATGATCTCGGGCCCAGAGAAGCCGGCGGCGTTTCTGGATGTTGTTGATAAATAGCTTTCGCTATACATAGTAGAGCTTTAACTTGCACTTACAGATGCAGCGACGAACTGTATTTAGTGACAGTGGTTTTTCTGAAGTGTTCCTGAGCCCATGTGGTGATATCCTTTAGAGATTGATGTCGGTTTTTGATACAGTGCCGTCTGAGGGATCGAAGGTCACGGTCATTCAATGTTGGTTTCCGGCCATACCGCTTACGTGGAGTGATTTCTCCAGATTCTCTGAACCTTTGATTATATTATGTCTCTAAATTTCTTGCAATTGCACTTTGAAAAACGTTGTTCTTAAACCGTTTGACTATTTGCTCACGCAGTTGTGGACAAAGGGGTGAACCTCGCCCAATCCTTTCCTGTGAAAGACTGAGCATTTATTTGGGAAGCTGTTTTTATAGCCAATCATGGCACCCACCTTTTCCCAATTAGCCTGCACACCTGTGTGATGTGTTTGATGAGCATTCCTCAACTTTATCAGTATTTATTGCCACCTTTCCCAACTTCTTTGTCACGTGTTGCTGGCATCAAATTCTAAAGTTAATGATTTTTTGCAACAACAAAAAAAATGTTTATCAGTTTCAATATCAAATATGTTGTCTTTGTAGCATATTCAGTTTAATAAGGGTTGAAAATTATTTGCAAATCATTGTATTCCTTTTATATTTACATCTAACACAATTTCCCAACTCATATGGAAACGGGGTTTGTACTTATAACAAGGGATGGGCAATATATCGATATACTCGAGTTTGTCTCTATGTGATATAGAAAATGACTATATCGTGACATTAGAGTATACGTTGTCACACAGTTGCTTTTAGCTATGGGCATTACACTACAGGCTTTATTTACGCTTTCTTGTCTCTCCTTCTCACAGAGACTTAAAACAAACGCACCTTCTTACATACGTCACATACTGTCGCATCATACGCCCTCGCTGAGCGGAGAAGTAGGGGCATGGTAACATTAGCTGTGATGCTACCACAGTGGTGCGAGTGGTAATACCAGAGAAAGAAGGTGTGAATCTGGTAACAAGATTAGATCCTAAGAAAAACAGCACGGGGTCCATCGTCTGGCGGTGGTTTGGCTTCAAGCGGGAAGATGTCGAACAAGTATGCGGCAAAAGCGTTGCTACAAAAAGTAGCACCTACTGCTAAATTGTAGCATTATTTGAAAAGTCACCCGCTAGAGAATGAAGAGTGCTTGAAACTCCGCATGTCAACATCTCCGTTTGGTGCCACACCAACAAAATGCCAAAGCAACCATTTTCAGATTAACACCATATGAAAACATTTGTCAACAACAGGAGATAACGTCTGCAGGAACCTACCACATAGCGAAGGACATAAACCATTTGATTTCCTATTATGCAGCTCATTTTTATTTGACAGTTATTGAAATATCTTGTGTTACATCATGCGTACAAGTGCACTTTTATTTGTTTTAAACTATTGTAGTTGCGTTCTGGACAAAAAATTCACTTTACTTTAGTGTTGTTTTGATGTATCATCTTAGTGAAATCATGAACTAAAGTGCACTTAGCTTGTTTTAAAATGTCTCTGACAATCTTGCACTTTCTGTTTTGGAAATGACATGAATGTTTGTGCCACTGCTCAATAACTGTTTAATAAATACAGTTTTGGTCAATTAACTTAGTCGTGATTTCCCTCTCTGCATGAAAGTTTAAAATGAGCATATATTAATGCAGTAGGAACAAGAAAGTTTTAATGTAGACACACAGAATCATCATACTGCTGTGATTATATGCAACAAGTCTTCATTCAAGGCTAAGCCAAAATATCGAGATATATATATCGTGTATCGCGATATGGCCTAAAAATATCGAGATATTAATAAAATGCCATATCGCCCAGCCCTAGTTACAACAATTTTATAGACAAATTGTAGCAAAGAGCAAACCTTTTACAACAGCATATCGCTTCGTTTCACTTCATTTCACTCGCTTCACTTCTGTCGATTCTCGGCATTGCTTATAGAACCGCACTGCTGTTATTAGAGGTGTGGACAATATTGGAGACGGACACATTTGTCCCACCCAAAAAGTATACAGGGATTTGATGTTGCCAATGTGTAGGGATAGTTGCCACAACTTGTTCATAACATCTTGCTGTTTGTTTTCTGGGATGGTCACTTGTCCATTATTTAATTGCTAACGTTGTAAGTATTCCCAATAATGTCAACACTATCTGAAATGTTTTATCATCTCATTGAATTGAATGCCGGCGCTAAAGTGACAGCACGCTGAGTTGTCAGGCACAAAGCTTGTGCATATAGATTATAGACAACTCTGACATGCCACAAGGCTAAAGACACAGCCAACCAGGGTTCCTGCTTCACGCCAATCTATCCATCCATTCATTTTTTGCCGCTTGTCCATTTTTGGGTCGCTGGAGCCTATCTCAGCTGCATTCGGGCGGTAGGCGGAGTACACCCTGGACAAGTCGCCACCTCATCGCAGGGCCAACACAGATAGACAAACAACATTCACACTCACATTCACACACTAGGGCCAATTTAGTGTTGCCAATCAACCTATCCCCAGGTGCATGTTTTTGGAGGAAGCCGGAGTACCCGGAGGGAACCCACGCAGTCACGGGGAGAACATGCAAACTCCACACAGAAAGATCCTGAGCCTGGGATTGAACCCAGGACTAATCAGGACCTTCGTATTGTGAGGCGGATGCACTAACCCCTCTTTCACCGTGCTGCCCTCACGCCAATCTAATTACACATTTTTTACGCACACAACTCTTAGACACAGATTGCATTACAAATTCACGCATCTGAGTACGCACACACAAATATGATTACGCAAACGCAATTCTTTCATCGCAGAAACGTAGCAAAAAGGAAACAGATTTTTTTTTTACCCACAGGCAAATCATTACACAGACAGACAACTTAAAGGCCTACTGAAATGAGATTTTCTTATTTAAACGGGGATAGCCGGTCCATTCTATGTGTCATACTTGATCATTTCGCGATATTGAGATATTTTTGCTGAAAGGATTTAGTAGAGAACATCGACGATAAAGTTCGCAACTTTTGGTCGCTAATAAAAAAGCCTTGCCTGTACCGAAAGTAGCAGACGATGTGCGCGTGACGTCACGGGTTGTGGAGCTCCTCACATCCTCACATTGTTTACAATCAGAGCCAGCAGCAGCTAGAGCTATTCGGACCGAGAAAAAGCGACAATTTCCCCATTAATTTGAGCGAGGATGAAAGATTCGTGGATGAGGGAATTTAGAGTGAAGGACTAGAAAAAAAAAAAAGAAAAAAAAAAAGGCAAGAGCTGTGAGAGCGATTCAGATAGTAGGATAATTCTGGAAAATCTCTTATCTGCCTATTGTGTTACTAGTCTTTTAGTGAGAATATAAAGTACCTGAAAGTCGAAGGGGTGTGGCCACGGTGTGTTGACGCCAGAGTCTCTGAGGGAAGTCACGCAGCAGCAGCAGCAAGACGGAAGCTCCGCTGATGTCTCCGGTAAGAGCTGACTTATTACCACAATTTTCTCACCGAAAACTGCCGGTTGACAATTGGTCGAGATCCATGTTCATTTGACCGCTCTGATCAATAGTAAAGCTTCATCTTCGGGAATTTTAAACAAGGAAACAAAGACTGTGTTTGTGTGGCTAAAGGCTAAAAGCTTCCCACCTCCATCTTTCTACTTTGACTTCTCCATTATTAATTGAACAAATTGCAAAAGATTCAGCAACACAGATGTCCAGAATACTGTTTAATTATGCGATTAAAGCAGACTACTTATAACTTGGATCGGGCTGGAAAATAATGTGCGCTACAACCCGAGACGTCAAACGCACGCGTCATCATACGAGTCATCATACCGCGACATTTTCAACAGGACACTTCGCGGGAAATTTAAAATTGCAATTTAGTAAACTAAAAAGGCCGTATTGGCATGTGTTGCAACGTTTATATTTTATCATTGATATACAAACCATCAGACTGCGTGGTCGGTAGTTGTGGGTTTCAGTGGGCCTTTAAAACAGGCACATGCTTCTCTGTTTACATACACACACATTGAGATACATACACACACATTAGTACACAAACACGTGAATTAGATTACAGACGCACGGATGGATATATGCATTTGCAAATAATTTCCCTACATTAATATTTCTATAGGTCAGTTAATTAATGTGATTACTCATCCGATAAGTGCCAGTGGCTGGAGCCAGGGGAGCAAGGACAACTCGTCTTGCATGGAATTTAGTGCATGGAAATGTGTTTGTGGTGTAGCTTGTTCAGTAAAATTGACACAAAAAAAAATTTAGAAATTACTGTGAATTGAGATCACAATTATCTTTAATTGTCCATTTTTTAGTAACAACATTTATGATTATTGTGTTTGATAATGTGGGATACAAGACAACTGCAATCATTTTCATTTAGAAAACCGAGTGCTTATGTCTCAGGTACAGGAATACACATACAATTAGAGAATTCATTGATGCCTGTCCATTGTCTACAACGCCGTCCACATACACTTACCTTATAAAATTCCCAGAATTTGTCTCTAAACTCCTCCCATCCTTGAGATAAAGAGCGTCCCTCCATGACACCCATACCTGCAATGAGCGCTGTTGTAAGTCGGACGTGCGTCACCAATGTGCTTCATCAAGACACACTTGAGATAAGTCACACACTTGAAGGTGATCGGCGGCCACAAACAAAGCATCAGTAAAATGTATCACACACGACCTCTGAACCCTTCCTGAATCGAACACACGTCATCTTTTGTTTTACCTCACCTACAACTTCCAACACCTCAACCTTTGACCCTGTT
This sequence comes from Nerophis ophidion, assembly GCF_033978795.1. Taxonomy (NCBI): domain Eukaryota; kingdom Metazoa; phylum Chordata; class Actinopteri; order Syngnathiformes; family Syngnathidae; genus Nerophis; species Nerophis ophidion. The sequence goes on along the minus strand of NC_084632.1, from coordinate 18,649,929 downwards.
CACCTTAGGTGTGAAAATGTATGTGAGAAACGGGAGTGTCTTTCTGTGTTGGCATGCAATAAGGTGGCGTCTTCCGCCCGAATGTAGCTGGGATAGGCTCCAGTGTCGCGATACAGAGAGGGGCAAGCGGTAGAAAACGGATAGATGGAAGGAGCAAACACCACTTTGAATTAGGGCTGCAAATAACGATTATTTCAAGAATTTTTACAATTGAACGACAAGTCCAACCATTATTGCTAATGATCTGCTAGACACGTTTTGAGTTTGACCATGAGTCTGTGAATTGATTTAAACTCATTTTTAAAACCGGTTGTAGTCCATCCATCCATCCATCTTCTTCCGCTTATCCGAGGTCGGGTCGCGGGGGCAGCAGCCTAAGCAAGGAAGCCCAGACTTCCCTCTCCCCAGCCACTTCGTCTAGCTCTTCCCGGGGGATCCCGAGGCGTTCCCAGGCCAGCCGGGAGACATAGTCTTCCCAACGTGTCCTGGGTCTTCCCCGTTGCCTCCTACCGGTTGGACGTGCCCTAAACACCTCCCTCGGGAGGCGTTCGGGTGGCATCCTGACCAGATGCCCGAACCACTTCATCTGGCTCCTCTCGATGTGGAGGAGCAGCGGCTTTACTTTGAGTTCCTCCCGGATGACAGAGCTACGGTTGTAGTATAGTAACAAAATAAACAAAAATTACTGAGAAACTAACGGTTTTACTTTATCGTACAAAATAACTAACCACAGTGAAATATGCATCAATCGACTTTAAAGTGCAAGATATCCTGTAAACATGACATTCAATGCAAAAAGTATTTTATCCAGTACTGTTAGGGTTATTCATGTACTATTATTTACCTAAAGCAGTGATTTTCAAACTGTGGTACTGTTGGTACGCCACAGAATCACTGAATTCAATATTGTGTTTTATTTCCCTAAATTCAATCACAGTGTTACTGTTCAAACTGCATGTAATGTTACAGTGGCGAACAATATTAAATAGTCTTGTTAAATAAAACCTCTGCCATGTTTTAAATGAATACTTAGGCCTACTACGCTACTGTATTTTAATGTTGGTATTTATGGTGGTACTTGGAGAGCCAAGTGTTTTCTGAGGTGGTACTTTGTGAAAAATGTTTGAGAACCAATAATAATCAAATTTGATCAAATCCGGGCCGCGTGAAGAACCCAATACTTTGAACACACAGGTTTCTGCACGGCCACTGCAATAGAGGAGTGATTAGCTAAGAGTGGATAAAAAAATATCTTAGTCGAATTTTTTTTTTTTTTTTACATTTTTGATTACCGTATTTTTCAGACTATAAGTCGCAGTTTTTTCCATAGTTTGGGGGTGCGACTCATACACATGAGCGACATATGTGTGAAATTATTAACACATTACCGTAAAATATCAAATAATATTATTTAGCTCATTCACGTAAAAGACTAGACGTATAAGATTTCATGGGATTTAGCGATTAGGAGTGACAGATTGTTTGGTAAACTTGGAGCATGTTCTATATGTTATAGTTATTTGAATGACTCTTACCATAATATGTTAGGTTAACATTCCAGGCACCTTCTCAGTTGGTTATTTGTCATATAATGTACACTTATTCAGCCTGTTCACTATTCTTTATTTATTTTAAATTGCCTTTCAAATGTCTATTCTTGGTGTTGGGTTTCATCAAATAAATTTCCCCAAAAAATGCGACTTGTACTCCAGTGCGACTTATATATGATTTTTTCCTTCTTTATTATGCATTTTCGACAAGTGCGCCTTATACTCTGAAAAATGCGGTACGTCAATTAATCGTTGCAGCCCTACTTAGAATGCTGCAAAAAGGCTGCTAGGCTACAACAGACAACAAAAAATGTATTTCCTTACCTAAAAAGTACCACAAGCCGAGTGTTGGCGATGCAATCATCTGGTCCACTAGAACCTTCTTGACCACTGTGTTCAGAGCGTATCCCACAAACCTTCTGTCGAGCCATTGGTACCAAAAGTGCAGCACTGGACCCATGGAGCAGCCCACCGCAAACATACGACCTTTTGGGAACAAGAAAACACATGAATTCTTAAACCATACAAAACTATAAGAACATCCCCAACGGCTAGCAAATGTTACCAAGAGTGGATTAAGACAACATATTTAACAAATAAACTGCACAAACGTTGCAGTGTATGTGTTGTAGCAATGACAACTATTGTTACACAGTCACCGAGCAGCATCAACATTTTGGGAAGAGGGTCTACAATATTTGATGTGCGGCTCTTCTTTATTCAAGATGACAACGCATCCAGCATTTAACTGGGACATGGCGGCTATTAAAAATGAGCTCACTATTTGCGCATATTTGAGGCTCGCATTTATTTAGATTTCCATCCATCCATCCAGTTTCTACCGCTTTTTTCCTTTTGGGGTCGCAGGGGGCACTGGCGCCTATCTCAAATACAATCGGGCGGAAGGCTGTGTACACCCTGGACAAGTCACAACCTCATTGCAGGGCCAACACAGATAGACAGACAGCATTCACACTCACATTCACACACTAGGGCCAATTTAGTGTTGACAATCAACCTATCCCCAGGTGCATGTCTTTGGAAGTGGGAGGAAGCCGGAGTACCCAAAGGGAACCTGCGCATTCACGGGGAGAACATGCAAACTCCACACGGAAGGATCCCGAGCCTGGGATTTAACCCAAGACTGCAGGACCTTCGTATTGTGAGGCAGACGCACTAACCCCTCTGCCACTGTTTAGATTTCTGTGATCTGAAATTTTCTGTCATAGACAGCGGCACTTTATAAGAATTATTGAGTCCTGTAAACAATTTATTGGGTAGCATTTATTGCCTTTGATAGTAGCAATGAATCAACTATTCACAGATAAGGTAACTCATTTATAGTTTTATAGTCCATAGTAGACTGATGCAAATGATCACGCTAACTGTGTAGTAGGAATGTAACAATAAACAGTATTAATGATATATTGCGGGTTTGTCTGTGTGCGATATAGAAAATGACTATATCAGTATATTCAAGTATACATTCTCACACAGTTGCTTTCAGCTGCGGGCATTACATTACAGGCTCTTCTTGCTTTTTCCTGTCTCTCCTTCTCACAAACAAGCGCAAATTCTTACACACGTCACATACGTCATACGCCCTCGTGGAGCAGAGGTAGCAGCATGGGTAACGTTAGCTGTGGTGCTAGCAGAGCCGTGCGAGTGGTAATACGAGAGAAAGAATGTGCGAATGAAGTGTCAGAAAAATTCTGTGTAAATTATCAAATAAAACCTTGTATTACATTGTGTTCCTGACGAAAAGAAAAAAGGCTGGAACTTTCCAAGAAGAATGCTGGACTTCCAGGCGGACAGATGGCAGAATCTGCCCAACTTCCAGAGGAACACTTTTAAGTGTTTTTACGAACCCTCTTTGATCTATTTTATGGGACTCTCTGTGATCTATTTTATGGGACTTCCTTTGATCTGTTCGGGAACCGAAGGCAATGCTGGTCACGGCCCACTTCCTTGAGGAAGCAGCTGTGGGAAGGAGGGGGGTGAAAATCAACTGAAGAACTACAAGAATGATCTTGGGTTACAGCATGGTGCAGGAACTGTACAGGGTGTACAGTGGCCATGCCTCTCCTCGGATCAGAGTATAAATTTAATTCTGTCTCTGTTTGATTCTTTGCCTTTTTGTCTTGTTTAGTGAATTATATTTATATAGCGCTTTTTTTTTTTTTTTTTTTAATAGAGGTCATCCGTGTTTGAACCTGACATGAAGGAAGAAGTAATTCCCAAGAAAAACAGCAGTGGGTCCATCGTCTGGCGGTGGTTTGGCTTCAAGTGGGAATATGTCGAACAGACAACTGTAATTTGTCACCCACATTTGCGGTCCTCTCCAAGGTTTCTCATAGTCATTCACATTGACATCCCAATGGGTTCTGAGTTTTTCCTTGCCCTGATGTGGGCTCTGAACCGAGGATGGAGGAGGAGGTCGTTGTGGCTTTTCCAGCCTTTTGAGACACTTTGGATTTAAGGCTATAGAAATAAATATTGATTGATTGATTAATTGACTTTACCTTTAACTTCAACCAAAATTCAAGCATTTTTCAAACCTTAAACACAATATTAAAATCCAAGCATTTTCAAGGTTTTTAAGCACCCGTACAAACCCTAAATTTGGTGCTACGTCCTTGGCTACAGACCAGACAACCACAAGGACTCACAACGTTACCATTTGGGGCGGTATACCTCGGTTGGTAGACTGGCCGTGCCAGCAACTTGAGGGTTCCAGGTTCGAGCCCCGCTTCAACCATCCTAGTCACTGCCGTTGTGTCCTCGAGCAAGACACTTTACCCACCTGCTCCCAGTGCCATCCACACTGGTTTAAAGGCCTACTGAAACCCACTACTACCGACCACGCAGTCTGATAGTTTATATATCAATGATGAAATCTTAACATTGCAACACATGCCAATACGGCCGGTTTAGTTTACTACAGGACTGTCTCAGAAAATTAGAATATTGTGATAAAGTCCTTTATTTTCTGTAATGCAACTAAAAACATGCAAATGTCATACATTCTGGATTCATTACACATCAACTGAAATATTGCAAACCTTTTATTATTTTAAAATTGCTGATTATGGCATACAGCTTAAGAAAACTCATAAATCCTATCTCAAAAAATTAGAATATTTCCTCAGACCAAGTAAAAAAAAAAGATCTATAACAGCAAAACAAAATCAAACATTTGAAAATGTCAATTAATGCACTGCAGTAATCATTTTGCACGGATTACTGCATCAATGCGGCGTGGCATGGAGGCAATCGGCCTGTGGCATTGCTGAGGTGTTATGGATGCCCAGGATGCTTCAATAGCGGCCATCAGCTCATTTGCATTATTGGGCCTGGTGTTTTTCAGCTTCTTCTTCACAATAACCCACAAATTCTATATGAGGTTCAGGTCAGGGGAGTTGGCAGGCCAATGGAGGACAGTAATGCCATGGTCAGTACACCAGTTACTGGTGGTTTTGGCACTGTGGACAGGTGCCAGATCATGCTGGAAAATGAAATAATCATCTCCATAGAGCTTTTCAACAGATACAGCTTCAATAGCCGTACTCCCATGGTCAAGCCACTCCTGAACTCTAGACAACGGAAGTTCCCCCAGTCAGCAATGGTTTAGGGAGCCATGTCAGCTGTTGGTTTTGGTCCACTGTGTTTCATCAAGTCCAGAGTCAATGCAGCTGTGTACATGCTTCCATCTGTTGTAAAGCTCTGTGGAGATGATGATTTCATTTTCCAGCATCATCTGGCACCAGTCCACAGTGCCAAAACCAGCAGTAACTGGTGTACTGACCATGGCATTACTGTCCTCCATTGGCCTGCCAACTCTCCTGACCTGAACCTCATAGAGAATTTGTGGGTTATTGTGAAGAAGAAGCTGAAAGACACCAGACCCAATAATGCAAATTAGCTGAAGGCCGCTATTGAAGCATCCTGGGCATCCATAACACCTCAGCAATGCCACGGGCCAATTGCTTCCATGCCACGCCGCATTGATGCAGTAATCCGTGCAAAAGGATTCCCAACCAAGTACTGAGTGCATTAATTGACATTTTCAAATGTTTGATTTTGTTTTGCTGTTATAAATCTTGTTTTTTTACTTGGTCTGAGGAAATATTCTAATTTTTTGAGATAGGATTTTTGAGTTTTCTTAAGCTGTATGCCATAATCAGCAATATTAAAATAATAAAAGGCTTGCAATATTCCAGTTGATGTGTAATGAATCCAGAATGTATGAAATGTTCATGTTTTTAGTTGCATTACAGAAAATAAAGGACTTTATCACAATATTCAAATTTTCTGAGACAGTCCTGTAAATTGCAATTTTAAATTTCCCGCGAAGTGTCGTGTTGAAAACGTGGCGGTATGATGACTCGTATGATGACGTGTGCGCGTGACGTCTCGGGTTGTAGCAGACATTTTTTTCCAGCCTGATCCAAGCTATAAGTAGTCTGCTTTAATTGCATAATTACACAGTATTCTGGACATCTGTGTTGCTGAATCTTTTGCAATTTCTTCAATTAATAATGGAGAAGTCAAAGAAGAAAGATGTAGGTGGGAAGCGGTGTATTGCAGCTGCCTTTAGCAACACAAACACAGCTGGTGTTTCCTTGTTTACATTCCTGAAGGTGAAGCTTTACTATGGAACAGAGCAGTCAAGCGAACATGGTTCCTGACCACATGTCAACCGGCAGGTTTCGGTGAGAAAATTATGGTTATATGTCGGCTCTTAACGTAGACATGAGCGGAGCTTGCGTACTCCTGCAGCTGCGGACTCTCTTGCCTCTTCCCACCGGAGACACTGGCGGTCACCACACCCGTGGCCACACCCCTCCGTCTTGTAGGTACCATATAATTTCACTAAAACACTAGTAACCCAAAAGGCAGATAAGGGATTGTCTAGAATTATCCTAGTAAATGTGTCTAATGTCTGGAATGGAGCCTGCACTGCTTTAGACTGGAAGTCTCTACAGAGAGTGGTGAGGACGGTGGAAAAGATTATCAGGACTCCTCTTCCTCCTATCCAGGAGATCGAAAAAAGCCGCTGCCTGACCAGGGCTCAGAAAATCTGCAAAGACTCCTCCCACCCCCACCAAGGACTGTTTTCACTGCTGGACTCTAGTAAGAGGTTCTGCAGCCTCCGTAGCAGAACCTCCAGGTTCTGTAACAGCTTCTTCCCTCAGGCCGTAAGACACTAGAAAGCATCATAATTAAATTATCCCCTCAACTCCCCCCAAAATGGATTAACTCGCTGGAATAAAAAAGACAATAAAACATACATCCATAAACATGGACGCATGTGAAAAATTGCAATGTATTTATTTGTACAGTAATCCAGTGGTTCTCAAATGGGGGTACGCGTACCCCTGGGGGTACTTGAAGGTATGCCAAGGGGTACGTGAGATTTTTCAAAAATATTATAAAAATAGCAACAATTAAAAAATCAATTTTAAATATATTTATTGAATAATACGTCAACAAAATATGAAAGTAAGTTCATAAACTGTGAAAAGAACTGCAACAATGCAATATTCAGTGTTGACATCTAGATTTTTTGTGGACATGTTCCATAAATATTGATGTTAAAGATGTCTTTTTTTGTGAAGAAATGTTTAGAATTAAGTTCATGAATCCAGATGGATCTCTATTACAATCCCCAAAGAGGGCACTTTAAGTTGATGATTACTTCTATGTGTAGAAATATTTATTTATAATTGAATCACTTGTTTATTTTTCAACAAGTTTTTAGTTCAAGAAAGACTACGACCAATGAGTAATATTTTGCACTCTTATACAATTGAATAAATCAGAAACTGATGACATAGTGCTGTATTTTACTTCTTTATCTCGTTTTTTCAACCAAACATGCTTTGCTCTGATTAGGGGGTACTTGAATTAAAAAAATGTTCACAGGGGGTACAACACTGAAAAAAGGTTGAGAACCACTGCAGTAATCTATTTATTTATACCTGCAACTTATTGCGTTTTTTTTTTTAATCCTGCACTACCAAGAGCTAATACAACAAAACTTCATTCTTATTTGTACTGTAAAGTTAAAATTTAAATGGCGATAAAAAGGAAGTCTAAGTTTAAGTCTAATAACATCTTGAAGGAACTCTCCTGAAGGAATCAATAAAGTACTATCTATCTAGCTATCTATCTGAATCGCTCCCACTGCCCTCGCCTTCTGTTTTCTTGTCCTTCACTCTCACTACCCTCATCCACAAATCTTTCATCCTCGCTCAAATTAATGGGAAAATCGTCCCTTTCTCGGTCCAAATCGCTCTAGCTGCTGGTGGCCATGATTGTAAACAAAGTGAGGATGTGAGGAGCTCCACAACCCGTGACGTCACGCGCACATCGTCTGCTACTTCCGGTACAGGCAAGGCTTTTTTATTAGCGACCAAAAGTTGCGAACTTTATTGTCGATGTTCTCTACTAAATCCTTTCAGCAAAAATATGGCAATATCGCGAAATGATCAAGTATGACACATAGAATGGACCTGCTTTCCCCGTTTAAATAAGAAAATCTCATTTCAGTAGGCGTTTAAATGTAACTTAGATATTGGGTTTTCAGTATGTAAAGCGCTTTGAGTCACTAGAGAAAAGTGCTATGTAAATAAAATTCACTTCACACATTTTGCGACAGGACTAAAATTAGAAGGGGGTTACGTTTATTTGTTAAAAAGTGATAAACTTTGTCAGGGGCTCCTTCTAGTTCGCTCACCTGTCCTATTCCAGTCTCGGACTTTGGCCGGGTTTTTATACCTCTCCCGGCTCTGTTGCAGGAAGTCCCCCAGCGCCAGCATGCCTCCGCCGCTCACAGTGTTGGTGAGGAGCAGATACCGACCTTGGAAGAGCTGCCGCCACGAGAACCGAATGCGGACTACAAACTCCTTCCCCACCCGGGGAAGCATGTCGTATCGGCTGTAAAGTCTCTTAAGGGCGAGTTGGACAGAGGTCGGAGTAAAGTTATTAATGTGGAACCTTCTTAATGACTAGTGACGCATTGTTGCTGAAGGAAGTCGCAACAAACAGAGGAAAGCCACCAAGAGAATTTTATCCCCGTCCATGAAGGCAACTAAATGTCAGTGCGCCTCCTCCTGGCGTGGAGTAATACGGGGTTTTCTTTTTTTTCTTCCCATTTCATTTATTTATTTAAAGCAATGACATAAAAATAATAATCCATCAATCCTTTTTCTACCGCTTATTCCCTTTGGGGTCGCGGGGGGCGCTGGTGCCTATCTCAGCTACAATCGGGCGGAAGGCGGCATACACCCTGGACAAGTCGCTACCTCACCACAGGGCCAACACAGATAGACAGACAACATTCACACTCCCATTCACACACTAGGGCCAATTTAGTGTTGCCAATCAACCTATCCCCAGGTGCATGTCTTTGGAAGTGGGAGGAAGCCGGAGTACCCGGAGGGAACCCACGCATTCACAGGGAGGACATGCAAACTCCACACAGAGTCCGGGATTGAACCCAGGACTACTCAGGACCTTCGTATTGTGAGGCAGACGCACTAACCCCTCCTCCACCGTGAAGCCCAAAAAATATATATATAATACACACAAATAATAATAATACACACAAAAAAGTACAAAGTTGACAACACATAATAATATAAATTAATATAAAATAATATAGTGAAAAAAGGAAATGTATAGTATGTAATACATGATTGTCCAGTTTTGCCTGAATTGGAGTGGGAAGGAGATAATTTATTTAATCCCACCCCCAGTTCTCCATTCAGTGATTATTCACTTGAGTTTCACCGTTACTTCGTTTAAGGATTATAATATAAATGTTGTATCATAGTGGCATTAACATTGGTAACAAAAATCATTACACTGTAACAATAATTTGTATCAATAATGTAGGAATAATAAATATACCAGTGGTTCTCAAATGGAGCTATGCATACCCCTGGGGGTACTTGAAGGTATGCCAAGGGGTATGTGAGATTTTTACAAAAATATTCTAAAAATAGCAACAATTCAAAAATCCTTTATAAATATATTTATTGAATAATACTTCAAAAAAATATGAATGTAAGTTCATAAACTGTGAAAAGAAATGCAACAATGCAATATTCAGTGTTGACAGCTAGATTTTGTTGTGGACATGTTCCATAAATATTGACGTTAAAGATGTCTTTTTTTGTGAAGAAATGTTTAGAATTAAGTTGATGAATCCAGATGGATCTCTATTACAATCCCCAAAGAGGGCACTTTAAGTTGATGATTACTTCTATGTGTAGAAATCTTTATTTATAAATGAATTACTTGTTTATTTTTCAACAAGTTTTTATTTTTTTTTATATCTTTCTTCCAAATAGTTCAAGAAAGACCACTGCAAATGAGCAATATTTTGCACTGTTATGCAATTTAATAAATCAGAAACTGATGACATAGTGCTGTATTTTACTTCTTTATCTCTTTTTTTCAACCAAAAAATGCTTTGCTTTGATTAGGGGGTACTTGAATTAAAAAAATGTTCAAAGGGGGTACATCACTGAAAAAAGGTTGAGAACCACTGTAATACATGATTGTCCAGTTTTGCCTGAATTGGAGTGGGAAGAAGATAGTTTATTTAATCACACCCCCAGTTCTCCGTTCAGTGATTATTTACTTGAGTTTCACTGTTACTTTGTTCAAGGATTATAATACCACAGGTAACAATAATTATTACACTGTAACAATAATGTGTATCAGTAATGTAGGAGTAATGAATATACCAACAATGGTAATAGACAACTTTGCAATAATGGTAAGGTAAACATTGAGCACATGATAACACTTTGAGACAGACTACACAACAGATGCATAGCAAAAAGGTATACTGAGACATTCTACACTATATTTAGTCATTTAACCTTGTTTAGTATACAAGTAGAATCGTCTCACATCAACTTATAAATATGTGTGTGTGTATATATATATATATATATATATATATATATATATATGATATTAATACATATGCATCCATCCATCTTCTTCCGCTTATCTGAGGTTGGGTTGCGGGGGTAGCAGCCTAAGCAGGGAAGCCCAAACTTTCCTCTCCCCAGCCACTTTGTCCAGCTCTTCCTGGGGGATCCCGAGGCGTTCCCAGGCCAGCCGGGAGACATAGTCTTCCCAGCGTGTCCTGGATTTTTCCCGTGGCCTCCTACCGGTTGGACATGCCCTAAACACCTCCCTAGGGGGGCGTTTGGGTGGCATCCTGACCAGATGCCTGAACCATCTCATCTGGTTCCTCTCAATGTGGACGAGCAGCGGCTTTACTTTGAGCTCCCTCCGGATGGCAGAGCTTCTCACCCTATCTCTAAGGGAGAGCCCCGCCACTCATTTCGGCCGCTTGTACCCGTGATCTTATCCTTTCGGTCATAACCCAGAGCTCATGACCATAGGTGAGGATGGGAACGTAGATCGACCGGTAAATTGAGAGCTTTGCCTTCCGGCTCAGCTCCTTCTTCACCACAACAGATCGATACAGCGTCTGCATTACTGAAGACGCTGCACCGTTCCGCCTGTCGATCTAACGATCCTCTCTTCCCTCACTCGTGAACAAGATTCCGAAATACTTGAACTCCTCCACTTGGGGCAGGTTCTCCTACCCAACCCGGAGATGGCACTCCACCCTTTTCCGGGCGAGAACCATGGACTAGGACTTAGAGGTGCTGATTCTCATCCTGGTCGCTTCACACTCGGCTGCGAACCGATCCAGTGAGAGCTGAAGATCCTGGCCAGATGAAGCCATCAGGACCACATCATCTGCAAATAGCAGAGACCTAATCCTGCAGCCACCAACCCGGATCCCCTCATCGCCTTGACTGCGCCTAGAAATTCAGTCCATAAAAGTTATGAACAGAGTCGGTGACAAAGAGGGAGCCTCACAGGAAATGTGTCTGACTTACTGTCGACAATGCGGACCAAGCTCTGACACTGATCGTACAGGGAGCGGACAATACATATGCATATATTATTTAATATACAAATACAAATATGCATCCATCTTCTTCCGCTTATCCGAGGTCGGGTCGCGGGGGCAGCAGCCTAAGCAGGGAAGCCCAGACTCTCCTCTCCCCAGCCACTTCGGTCACGAGCTTTGGTTCATGACCAAAAGGACAAGATCACAGGTACAAGCGGCGGAAATGAGTTTCCTCCGCCGGGTGGCGGGGCTCTCGCTTAGAGATAGGGTGAGAAGCTCTGTCATCCGGGAGGAGCTCAAAATAAAGCCGCTGCTCCTCCACATCAAGAGGGGCCAGATGAGGTGGTTCGGGCATCTGGTCAGGATGCCACCCAAACGCCTCCCTAGGGAGGTGTTTAGGGCACATCTGACCGGTAGGAGGCCACGGGGAAGACTCAGGACACGTTGGGAAGACTATGTCTCCCGGCTGACCTGGGAACACCTCGGGATCCCCCAGGAAGAGCCGGACAAATACAAATGTGATATGCAACTAAATAAATATTTTTTTCCAATTAAATGCATATTTGTAAATATATTTTAGAGATTTTAAAACATATACAGATAAAATGTATAAATATGAAAATGTGACGTACAAATAAATCAAATATGCTTGATTTTGTATTTCTATTTGTATTGAATTTGCATATGTGGATCGCGTTTTTGCTTTTGTGTCGATGAGACATTCCTACCGCAAACCAGATGCACAAATAAATGTGACCTACACACTCCCCTGAACAACAAGCAGAGGGCACTGCAGCCAGAGCTGTCTGGGTCACAGAGCATTACATGCATAATATGCAAAATTCCTAGAGTTCTCTGCACAAAAAACATCCAGGTCTTTACAGAGATAACGCTCAACGGGCCTGAGCTAGCTAACGTTAATGTTGTTTTAGCTAATGCTATTTCATCCAATTAATCTGAAAGGCCGTGCTAGCTGCTTATTTTATTTTATCAATTCCATTTAATGACCTTGTCCCGATGTTGTTACTGATCTCTTATCAGTGCAATTTGTGTCAAATCATCCCAAAATCATGACGTAATATAACCCTCCCTAGTTTGCCTCTGATTGGCTCACCAATATCTGACCATGTCTGTGACCCAGACCGCTCTGGCTGCGGTGCCCTCTGCTGGTTGTTCAGGGGAGTGTATTTATTTGTGCATCTGGTTTGTGGGAGGAATGTCTCATCGACACAAAATCACAAAAAAAAAAAACGATCCACAGATGCAAATTCAATACAAATACAAATACAAAATCAAGCATATTTATATTCAAATCTCAAAAATATATTTACAAATACACGTTTTTTTTATACAAATTCTTGACTTATTTGTATGTCCCCCTCCATCCATCCATTTCCTACCGCTTATTCCCTTTCGGGGTCGCGGGGGGCGCTGGCGCCTATCTCAGCTACAATCGGGCGGAAGGCGGGGTACACCCTGGACAAGTCGCCACCTCATCGCAGGGCCAACACAGATAGACAGACAACATTCACACTCACATTCACACACTAGGGCCAATTTAGTGTTGCCAATCAACCTATCCCCAGGTGCATGTCTTTGGAAGTGGGAGGAAGCCGGAGTACCCGGAGGGAACCCACGCATTCACGGGGAGAACATGCAAACTCCACACAGAAAGATCCCGAGCCTGGATTTGAACCCAGGACTGCAGGACCTTCGTATGTCCCATTTTAATATTTATAAATTGTATTTGTAAATATTTTCAAATCTCAAAAATATATTTACAAATGCGCGTTTATTTATACAAATTATTTATTTATTTGTACATCAGTTTTCCATCCATCCATCCATCCATTTTCTACCGCTTATTCCCTTTCGGGGTCGCGGGGGGCGCTGGCGCCTATCTCAGCTTTGTATTTTTATATTTATTAATATATGCATTAATATCATATTGATATAAATATAAGTTGATATGAGACAATTTTATTATCAGTTAATATGCTATATTAACTTCACATCTAATTGCGATGAGGTGGCGACTTGTCCAGGGTGTACGCGCCTTCCGCCCGATTGTAGCTGAGATAGGCACCAGCGCCCCCGCGACCCCTGAGGGAATAAACGGTAGGAAATGGATGGATCTAATTAAATGACCACCAAATTTTATAATATAATTCATCCTGAATTAATTAGTGGAGGGTGTATTTAGTTGAGCAAAAAAAGGGAGAATAATCCTCTTTTCTTCTTTGATGCTTTTGCAATCTCAGTTTATGAAATGAATACAAGTAAAGATCACATCTGCAAGCTGTGGTTACTGACATACTCGTCAGTAATTCTGCCCCGCTAGCAGCTCTCATTAATAAAATATGTCATGGGTGTATTTCCAGTACACTCCTTGATTGGTCAGGTACACTGTCCACCAAACATGTAAACAAACCGTTAGTACAGCCGAATAAATAACGGAAACATGGCATATCCTTCAAAGTAAAAGTTTTAGTTGAAAGAGCAGTGGTTATTCTTAAAAACGACACCACCTTATAAATTAAAACATTGGGACCAACAAAGTGAGCCACATGAGGTATAATAAATAAACTTATCACGTTTAAACGTCGTTTTTATTCCGAGTTGAAGTCATCCTGCCTTATTTTGAAAGTCTTTACCGGATCTAGTTACATTTATTTTTCCTATTTGGATAGTGGTGGTGTCTGCGGATGCAGGACGCGGTGGACAGCAGCCGGATAGAAATCTACCAAGGTGAGGTTAAGACCTTTTTCATATTGTAATCATTTTACATCAAATTAACCGATCTGTAAATGAATTAATATATGGTGTGATTCATCAAAAAATCGCCTGCGCACAATTCGGACCGTCCATGCACAGGAAATGTTGCTGTTAGAACAGCTGTTTTGTAAGGAAAAAAACCATGCATGCACATCAATGTATTCGTGGACTGGATGTCCAAGACAAGTGCTGAGGGTTTTATGTGCTTTTTTCAAGAAAAACTGTGCATTTCTGCAAGAAGGGGCGTTACACAATACTAATCGGGATAATGCATCCTAATTGCCCTGAAGCTTGCACAGAAAGAACTATTACTCCTTAGAGAACGACTGTATTTCATAGCTGATGCTACAGGCAATACTGCAAATGTATGTTCATATAAGAGTACTGCATAATAAATACATAGAAAAAAAATACTCCAAATATACTGTCAATGCTTCACTTAGTGTGAATATAAATTGAAATACTCACCAATACCATTCATTTTATTAAAGGCCTACTGAAATTAGATTTTCTTATTCAAACAGGGATAGTAGGTCCATTCTATGTGTCATACTTGATCATTTTGCTATATTGCCATATTTTTGCTAAAAGAATTCAGTAGAGAACATCGACGATAAAGTTCGCAACTTTTGGTCGCTAATAAAAAAGCCTTGCCTTTACCGGAAGTAGCAGACGATGTGCGCGTAACGTCACGGGTTGTAGGGCTCCTCACATCCTCACATTGTTTATAATGTGAGCCTCCAGCAGCAAGAGCTATCCGGATCGAGAAAGCGACAATTTCCCCATTAATTTGAGCAAGGATGAAAGGTTCGTGGATGAGGAAATTTAGAGTGAAGCACAAAAAAAAAAGCGACGGCTCCAGGCGGCAGTGGGACCGTTTCAGATGTAATTAGACACATTTACTAGGATAATTATGGGAGATCCCTTATCTGCTTATTGTTTTAATAGTGTTTTAGTGAGATTGTAAAGTCATACCTGGAAATCGGATTGCTGGCTGCGGTGAACGCCAGTGTCTCTCAGAAAAACCAACGGAGGAGCCAAGATCACAGCTGCCTTTTTGAGCTGCAGGAAGAAGTCCCATAATCCACTGAAGTCTCCGGTAATAGTATCACAATAATATCACAATTTTCCCATCCAAAAACTTGCTGGTTGACGTAGAGAAACATGTTCGCTTGACCGCTCTGTGTTAAAGCTTCACAAAAAAACAAAGAAACACCGGCTGTGTTTCGATGCTAAAGGCAACTGCAATCCACCGCTTTCCACCAACAGCATTCTTATTTATAGTCTCCATTATTAATTGAACAAATTGCAAAAGATTCAGCAACACAGATGTCCAAATTACTGTGTAATTATGCGATGAAAAGAGACGACTTTTAACCGTGTGTGGTGCTGGGCTAAAATTTCCCCTCCAACCCGAGACGTAACGCGCACGCGTCATCATTCCGTGACGTTTTTAACAAGAAACTCCGCGGGAAATTTAAAATTGTAATTTAGTAAACTAAACCGGCAGTATTGGCATGTGTTGCAATGTTAATATTTCATCATTGATGTATAAACTATCAGACTGCGTGGTCGGTAGTAGTGGGTTTCAGTAGGCCTTTAAGGACATAACCATAGACAAATATTGAAGTTCATTACATTACATTATTATACCATTGTAGAATAAAGCAAATAATATTATTACTGAAATGATTGATTCTTCGGGAATAATAATAATAAAAAAAAAACAGTTCATAGTAAGGTTTGAATTGTCCATTTGCAACATCCAGTTAATGGAAGAAAACCTATTTTATTGCCTGATAATACTGTATGTTCATGCTTTCATGTCAATAGACACACGGTACTATCATAAAACGTATTAGTCGAAATCAGACCTGCAACGTAATTACGAGATGTAATGAAGATTTCACAAATATGAGCGATTATGATGACTGAAGTGCTTATATCAACTAAACCTAACCCCACCCCTCGGATTGTAAATAATGTAAATAATTCAATGTATATACTCCGATGATTAACTTGTATGATGACTGTATTATGCTGATAGTATATATTTGTACCATGAATTGATTTACGTGGACCCCGACTTAAACAAGTTGAAAAACTTATTCGGGTGTTACCATTTAGTGGTCAATTGTACGGAATATGTACTGTACTGTGCATATTAATAATAATAGTTTTAATCAATCAATCAATCAATCAATTCGGCGTGCAAAACTAGTTTTCGAAGTGAAAAATCCAATTGCGAAAACAGAATTGTGCGATTGCATCCCACTCAGTCTGGAAAGAGAGTCGGTATGAAACATAACGCTTGTATTTATATGTTGTAGTAGTATAACAAGAATGGAGAATACATTAAAAAGGTGTTGAAGCATAATTATTAAAATAAGTATTTTGACGTATAATAAAATGTCTTTAAAGAAGAAATTTGTTTTTTGGAATCAAAAATTTGATTGAAAAAACCTGCAGTCAAAATCATAATTCAAGATTGTACAAGTCGGAGCACTTTGACAAACAGTATTGACTATTGTGTTGAAAACAGCTAGTTAAAAAAAAAAAAAATCTGACTTTGAAAACAAAATTGTGAAATTGATTGCATCACACACACACACAGAGAGTCCGTATCAAAAATACTGGTTGTTTTTATTTTAAAAAAAAGCTTGACTGAAATAAAGAACAATCTTGAAGTTCCATCAAGATTGTAGAAATATGAGCAATTCGTCTTATTTTAATTACCATTGTTTTGAAAACAAAAATGTTTTTTGGAAATCGAAGACCTGCAACAAAATGATGAGATTCAATCAAGATATCAAGCAAATATGAGCGATTTGACATATCTTGAAATGTCTTAAAAAGAAAATACATGCAAAAACCTGCTGTCAGTAAACAAATTATGACATTCTAACAAGATTGTACAAGTATGAACCATTAAAAACTAAGCTAGTTTTCAAAGTCAAAAATCTAACTAAATTCAGTGAGAACAGAATTGTGAGACTCTGTCACACAAAGTCTGAAAAGATAGTATCAAACATAACGTGTGTATTTTTATTTTATAATAACTTAACTGGAATAAAGAAAAGTCTAAAAGTTATTTGGAGATTGTACAAATATGAACAATTTGTCTTATATTAACTACCAGTGTTTTGAAAACAAAACTAGCTATTTTGAAATGTATAAATCAGACTGCAAAGACCTGCAAAATATGAGATTCAAACAACATTGTGAAAATATGAACAATTTCACATGTATTGAGATGTCTTGAAAATAAAATTAGTTTTTCAAATCTGAAATTCCAATGTAAAAACCTACAGTTAATCACACAATTATGGAATTCCGTCAAGATTGTACAAATATGAGCCATTTGACATACAGTATTTTAGCATAGTTTTAAAAACAAAGCTAGTCCTTTTTAATCTGACTGTAAAAACAGAACTATAAGCTTGTGTCACACGCAGCCTGGAAAGATAGGCAGTATCAAACATAATGCATGTATTTATATTATACTTTTAGAATAAATAACGAAAAATTGGTCTGGAAGTTGACCTGGGCAGCACGGTGCTACAGTGCTTAGTGCATGTGCCTGACAACATGAAGGTCCTGAGTAGTCCTGGGTTCAATCCCGGGCTCGGGATCTTTCTGTGTGGAGTTTGCATGTTCTCACCGTGAATGCGTGGGTTCCCTCCGGGTACTCCGGCTTCCTCCCACCTCCAAAAACATGCACCTGGGGATAGGTTGATTGGCAACACTTAACACTTGTCCAGGGTGTACGCCACCTTCCGCCCGAATGCAGCTGAGATAGGCTCTAGCACCCCCCGCGACTCCAAAAGGGACAAGCGGTAGAAAATAGATGGATGGATGGTCTGGAAGTTCATTTAAAAAGTACAAGTATGAGCAATTCAACTCATATTACCAATGTTTTGAAAATGTGAAATATGCCATTATAAGTGGGGCAAAAAAGTATTTAGTCAGCCACCGATTGTGCAAGTTCTCCCACTTAAAATGATGACAGAGGTCTGTAATTTTCATCATAGGTACACTTCAACTGTGAGAGACAGAATGTGACAAAAAAAATCCAGAAATTCACATTGTAAGAATTTTAAAGAATGTATTTGTAAATGATGGTGGAAAATAAGTATTTGGTCAACCATTCAAAGCTCTCACTGATGGAAGGAGGTTTTGGCTCAAAATCTCACGATACATGGCCCCATTCATTC
The DNA here is from genome assembly GCF_033978795.1 of Nerophis ophidion. NCBI lineage: Eukaryota > Metazoa > Chordata > Actinopteri > Syngnathiformes > Syngnathidae > Nerophis > Nerophis ophidion. The sequence goes on along the minus strand of NC_084632.1, from coordinate 18,631,441 downwards.
TTTCCTTAACATGGATCAATCGTCCTGTCCCCTTAGCAGAAAAACAGCCCCAAAGCATGATATTTCCACCCCCATGCTTCACAGTAGGTATGGTGTTCTTGGGATGCAACTCAGTATTCTTCTTCCTCCAAACACGACGAGTTGAGTTTATACCAAAAAGTTCTATTTTGGTTTCATCTGACCACATGACATTCTCCCAATCCTCTGCTGTATCATCCATGTATCCATTTTGGTATAAACTCAACTCGCCGTGTTTGGAGGAAGAAAAATACTGAGTCGCATCCCAAGAACACCACACCTACTGTAAAGAATGGGGGTGGAAACATCATGCTTTGGGGCTGTTTTTCTGCTAAGGGGACAGGACGATTGATCCGTGTTAAGGAAAGAATGAATGGGTCCATGTATCGTGAGATTTTGAACCAAAACCTCCCTCCATCAGTGAGCGCTTTGAATGGTTGACCAAATACTTCTTTTCCACCATAATTTACAAATAAATTCTTAAAAATTCCTACAATGTGACTTCCTGGATTTTTTTTTCACATTCTGTCTCTCACAGTTGAAGTGTACCTATGATGAAAATTACAGACCTCCGTCATCATTTCAAGTGGGAGAAATTGCACAATCGGTGGCTGACTAAATGCCTTTTTCGCCCCACTGTATGTTGAAAAGTATTTTCAGGTTCACGCTGGGCCATTCTTTTTTTCTCTCTCTCTCTCCTCTTTTCAACAACCTGCACCTCTCATAAAAAAACAAATACACACACGCACGCACACACAGCTCCCCTTTGCCTCTCCCTGCTTCTCTGTGTGCTGTGCAGAGGAGAGAAAAAGATGACGCTGTACTATTTTTAGCTGCCCCTCCTGTCATCTGCATCCACACGCTTCCTCGAAGAGGAGGCACATGATTGGGGGAAAAGGGGGAGGGGGCGCTCCGCCATCTCAGACAACCTGAAAGGACGCAGCATCTGCATTACTCGCTCTGACGTGATTGATGTGTGCTATTGACATCACTTGAAGGATGCAAGCTGCACTTTCTTCATTTCCCCTCCGGGCTGACCTTTGACCTGTGACATTCCGTCCAAATTTCAAAAACATGGTATTGATACTACCGCTTATGGATGAACTGTAGGGGAAGTTCTGTTGCCACATTATTTTATGTGGTCCTCTACATTATACAGACCCCGTTTCCATATGAGTTGGGAAATTGTGTTAGATGTAAATATAAACGGAATACAATGATTTGCAAATCATTTTCAACCCATATTCAGTTGAATATGCTACAAAGACAACGTATTTGACGTTCAAACTGATAAACATACTTTTTTTTTGCAAACAATAATTAACTTTAGAATATGATGCCAGCAACACGTGACAAAGAAGTTGGGAAAGGTGGCAATAAATACTGATAAAGTTGAGGAATGCTCATCAAACACTTATTTGGAACACCCCACAGGTGTGCAGGCTAATTGGGAACAGGTGGGTGCCATGATTGGGTATAAAAACAGCTTCCCAAAAAATGCTCAGTCTTTCACAAGAAAGGATGGGGCGAGGTACACCCCTTTGTCCACAACTGCATGAGCAAATATTTCAACAGTTTAAGAACAACGTTTCTCAAAGTGCAATTGCAAGAAATTGAGGGATTTTAACATCTACGGTCCATAATATCATCAAAAGGTTCAGAGAAACTGGAGAAATCACTCCACATAAGCGGCATGGCCGGAAACCACCATGGAATGACCGTGACCTTCCATCCCTCAGACGGCACTGTATCAAAAAACGACATCAATCTCTAAAGGATATCACCACATGGGCTCAGGAACACTTCAGAAAACCACTGTCACTAAATACAGTTCGTCGCTACATTTGTAAGTGCAAGGTAAAGCTCTACTATGCAAAGTGAAAGCCATTTATCAACAACATCCAGAAACGGCGTTGGCTTCTCTGGGAACAAGATCATCTAAGATGGACTGATGCAAAGTGGAAAAGTGTTCTGTGGTCTGACAAGTCCCCATTTCAAATTGTGATTGGAAATATTCGACATCGTGTCTTCGGGACCAAAGGGTAAGCGAACCATCCAGACTGTTATCGACGCAAAGTTCAAAAGCCAGCATCTGTGATGGTATGGGGGTGCATTAGTGCCCAAGGCATGGGTAACTTACACATCTGTGAAGGCACCATTAATGCTGAAAGGTGCATACAGGTTTTGGAACAACATATGCTGCCATCTAAGCGCTGTCTTTTTCATGGACGCCCCTGCTTATTTCAGCAAGACAATGCCAAGCCACATTCAGCACAAGTTACAACAGCATGGCTTCATAAAAAAAGAGTGCGGGTACTTTCCTGGCCCGCCTGCATTCCAGACCTGTCTCCCATCGAAAATGTGTGGCGCATTATGAAACGTAAAATACGACAACGGAGACCCCGGACTGTTGAACGACTGAAGCTCTACCTAAAACAAGAATGGGAAAGAATTCCACTTTAAAAACTTCAACAATTAGTTTCCTCAGTTCCCAAACGTTTATTGAGTGTTGTTAAAAGAAAAGGTGATGCTGGCTGGACCCTGTGATGCCAAGCATTCTGTAGGCCCTGCAGAGAGATTTGCCCACAAACCCTCAACATCCCACTTCAACGGACCGGAGCATCGCTCGCCACCCATTACTCTGACACTCCTCCACAAGCTGAAAGTACTTTGCGCTCTTCTATCATTGGCCTCCTCCATACGGTCCTCTCAAGGCACTGTGAGCTCCAGGAGGATTACTTGCTTGGAGGCCACTGAGTTGAGCACAATATCTGGCCTTAGTGTTGTTTTGGCAACCACGTCAGGGAACTTCAACTACTTTCCCAGATCAACTGACAGCTCCCAGTCGTCTGCTGTTGCCAACAGACCAGAAGAGGTGTTCCAGGCAGCCGGTGTTGACTTCTCCCCAGCTCTGATGAATGCGGGGCTCTTCACTGGGCGGAGGCTCTTGCTGTGACTGACTCCCCGGCAGATGGATTCCCAACTGCTTTGGCATGTATTATAAGTTAATTATTATTTGCAAAAAAAAATAAAGTTTATGATTTTGAACATCAAATATCTTGTCTTTGTAGTGCATTCAACTGAATATGGGTTGAAAAGGATTTGCAAATCATTGTATTCCATTTATATTTGCATCTAACACAATTTCCCAACTCATATGGAAACGGGGTTTGTTTATGAAGGCCGCCACCTTAATTATGTGGCCGGCCACATTAATTAAGTGGCACGCCACGTCATTTACGTGGCCCATTTCATTATTTAAGTGGCAGGCCAAAACATTTACATGGCCCATTACATTATATTTGAGGGCAGCAACAATATTTACGTGGCCTGCCACATTATTTTAGTGGCACGCCACATCATTAAGTGGCCCATTACATTATTTAAGTGGCAGTCCACATCATTTATGTGGCCCATTACATTATATATGAGGGCCGCACAATATTTATGTGGCCGGCCACATTATTTAAGTTGCATGCCACATCATTTACGTGGCCCATTACATTATTTAGGTGGCAGGCCACGTCATTTCACATGGCCCTCTACATTATACATGAGGGCCGCGACATTATTTAAGTGGCACGCCACATCATTTACGTGGCCCATTACATTATTTATGTGGCAGGCCACATCATTTTATATGGTCATCTACATTATGCATGAGGGCTGCTAGGATGTTCATATATTCCCATTTAGATGACAAATGTCTCATAATCCTCAAGAAGAAAAAGGGTGGGGGGTGGGGGTGGGGATCAAGCCCACTTTCGTGTCTTTCTCGCGAGGGTCCTAAATGTCATGATCCGTGGTCCGTATCATGTTTTTGTTATGTTCTGTTAGTTTTAGACTCCGTTTGTTCCGTTTTTTGTGCACCCTTGTTTGTTTTAGTTACCATGGCGACTTATGATTTTCACCTGCTTCTGGTGTTCGGGACGCGCACCTGTTTCCAATCAAGAGACATGATTTAAGCCCACCTTTGCCAGTCAGTCGTGCTGGCGTCATTATCGGTTTCATGCCCCAGTTTCATGTTGTGTTCATAGTTCATGCCTGCGTTAAGTTTTTTTGTTCTTTAGTCTCTCGTGTGAACGGCGCGCTTTTCTTTTGTTCTCGTTCCTGTCTTTTGTGATGTGTAGGATTAATTAATTAATAAATATGTTCCTACCTTCAAGTCCTGTCCGGAATAGTCCGTTTGTATCCTGGGAGAACAAACCTCGCAGCGTGCTGCAACCCCCCCCGCCGTTATGACACTAAATAGCAGTCAAAGTGTACCAACTTGTTGGAATACCTACTCAGACTTATTCAGTCCAGGTGAGAGGAATGATTTATAATCTACAATAAACTCCCACAAGCAGGGAGGAAATTGTTTATCCGTGTTTGCGCTTAAAATAACAATATCACTAATACTTGGTTAATATTCAAGTCACGAAATGTAAATGGAATATTATTGACACTTTTTTGAATGGTTATATATTGGATTTCATGGGCGAAATAGTGGCGCTCCCATTAGCTCCGCTGAAAGCAGACTTTTACTCACGTTTAATATTTAGAGAGCATACAATTTTAAAATATCCATCCGTCGTCATGTCTTTCATAAATGATCGTGAAGGATAGGCAAAACTCCCCCAAAATTGCAGCTCCACTTTAAATATCTGTGTCACCTTGAGCTAGGATTTTATAACAAGTATGCATTCATCTGTAAAACAGTTGCCTATGCAAAATGTGTAATGAGGCAACTATATGTTTTTATTTGTACTGATACAACCGGCCACAATTGCAATGTGGCCCTCAATTAAAATTTAAAACACCACTGTCCTCACCTGCCATTGTCAGGTCTGACAATATGTATTGTTTTTTTCTATGTTGATGTTTAGTTCCTGTCCAGCACTCTTATTTTTAGTTTTCCCTTCCTGTTCTGCCATTAAGCGCTAATTGTACTCGCCTGCCTCTGATTGGTTATCAGGAGACTCACCTGCCTCAGTTAAGTTAAAGTTAAGTTAAAGTACCAATGATTGTCTCACACATACACACTAGATGTGGTGAAATTTGTCCTCTCCATTTGACCCATCTCCTTGCTCACCCCCTGGGAGGTGAGGGGAGCAGTGGGCAGCAGCGGTGGCCGCACCCGGGAATCATTTTGGTGATTTAACCCCCAATTCCAACCCTTGATGCTGAGTGCCAAGCAGGGAGGTAATGGGTCCCATTTTTATAGTCTTTGATATGACTCGGCCGAGGTTTGAACTCACAACCTACCGATCTCAGGGCGGACACTCTAGCCACTAGGCCACTGAGTAGGTTAGATCACTAATCAGAGGGGTTTTGTGCCAGCCTCACATCTGAATCGAGGGTAAATCCTTGCTTTTTCTTGTGTTCATGCTTCTTGTGCACTTCCCTGCTGCACTATCACTATCATTTCAGGTCAATGCATCTTCCTCCTGGGAAATGTTGAGTAAATTGACATGTACAACAGCACCCTCTGCTGGATTTAGAACTACATTTCCCCTGCAGATAGCGCCATCAAACCACTTTCAATTCAAGTTACTAATAGAAAAAAATATTAGCTATTTATGGCTGAGAAAAAGTGTTGTGGGGGTCTACTTTAATCAAAACTATGCTGTTGACATTGTTGCCTATGGGCCCAATTGACCCTAAGAAAGATGGGAGTTCTAAGCAGTTTTCTCAAGCAGGAAGACGAGAAAGGCACTGATTAATAGATTGAACCCTACTCGCTGGCAGCGGCACTTAAGTCCTGATCAACCCAGCTCGTCAATCCTTTTTAGGTGTCAGCTTTAAAGGGGAACATTATCACCAGACCTATGTAAGCGTCAATATATACCTTGATGTTGCAGAAAAAAGGCCACATGTTTTTTTAACCGATTTCCGAACTCTATAAGGGTGAATTTGGCGATTGAAACGCCTTTCAATTGTTCGCTATCGGAGCAATGACGTTACACCCGTGACATCACAACAGGAAGCAATCCGCCATTTTCTCAAACACATTACACACACCAAGTCAAATCAGCTATGTTATTTTCCGTTTTTTTGACTGTTTTACGTACCTTGGAGATATTATGCTTCGTCGGTGTGTTGTCAGAGGGTGTAACAACACGATCAGGGACGGATTCAAGTTGACTTACGTGGAGTGCGCTAATCAGACATATCAATGGTCAAGGCATGCTAATCGATGCTAACATGCTATTTAGGCTAACGTTATGTACATATTGCATCATTATGCCTCATTTGTAGCTATATTTGCATCCAGCCTTTCCCTCCACCCACATTTAATGCCAAACAAACACATACCAATCGACAGATTCAAGTTGACTTACGTGGAGTGCGCTAATCAGACATATCAATGGTCAAGGCATGCTAATCGACGCTAACATGTTATTTAAGCTAGCTTTATGTACATATTGCATCATTATGCCTCATTTGTAGCTATATTTGCATCCAGCCTTGCCCTCCACCCACATTTAATGCCAAACAAACACATACCAATCGACGGATTCAAGTTGCACCAGTGGTCAAAAGATGCAATCGTTGGTTAGAAGGCGATCGCCGAATAGCTTCAATAGCTATTCGCTCAATAGCTTCAGTTTTTTCTTCAATTTCGTTTTCGCTATCTGCCTCCACACTCCAACCATCCGTTTCAATACATGCGTAATCTGTTGAATCGCTTAAGCCACTGAAATCAGAGTCTGAATCCGAGCTAATGTCGCTATATCTTTCTGTTCTATCCGCCATTTTTGTTTGTATTGGCATCACGCAGTGACGTCACAGGAAAATGGACGGGTGGATATAGCGATGTTGAAAATCAGGCACTTTGAAGCAGTTTTTCGGGATATTGCATGATGGGTAAAATTTTGAAAAAAACTTTTAAAAATAAAATAAGCCACTGAGAACTGATTTTTATTGGTTTTAACCCTTCTGAAATTGTGATAATGTTCCCCTTTAAGGGAGCACCTTATGATGTCATCATCATCCAGGACATGATTAGTTTCACAAACTACAACAACAATAATTAGCTACAAGTTTTAATAAATGCAGAAATTACTGCTTTTATTTAATTTTTACTATTTGTTTGTATATTGGATGATCGAGTTTATACAAATTATCTGCATGAAAAACACATTTATTTAATGTTGGCTCTTGGGGAATTTACAGTGCATTGTAAATCAAAACCCCCATACAAGCTGTACTCTAAAGTATATTGAAGTTTCTTTTCGGAAGCCTCATTTTTTCCTTTTTGGTTTGTGCTTCTTCATTATTTATGGAGCATCTCTGTGTTGCTTCATGTAAACTGATAGGAGGGTGCAGTTGTTTGGTCTCTCAACAATCTAGTGTTCCACTGCAGCGAGTCAAGATAACACGCTAAGTATAGAGCAAGCCACTTGTACTCTGACGGGAGTCAACATCTTCTCAAGGTCTCCCAGTTTCCTCGGTTTTGTCCTTGCGGTGCTCTGCGTCATGCGGTTATGAGACAGTCGCTTTGATTATTCCAACAATTCAGGGAAATTAGAAGGAAGATGAGAAAGGATGCAGAGAAAGCGCTTACTGACAAACAAAAGGGACGTGGGGTTCTACTTTGATACTTGTGGTACATTAAAGGTGCTCAAACGGTCAATACACTGTATCTTCGCTTTATACAAAGCTAAGATATAAATATACAAACCCCGTTTCCATATGAGTTGGGAAATTGTGTTAGATGTAAATATAAACGTAATACAATTATTTGCAAATCATTTTCAACCCATATTTAGTTGAATATGCTACAAAGACAACATATTTGATGTTCAAACTGATAAACATTTTTTTTTTGCAAATAATCATTAACCTTAGAATTTGATGCCAGCAACACGTGACAAAGAAGTTGGGAAAGGTGGCAATAAATACTGATAAAGTTGAGGAATGCTCATCAAACACTTATTTGGAACATCCCACAGGTGTGCAAGCTATTTGGGAACATCTGGGTGCCATGATTGGGTATAAAAACAGCTTCTTAAAAAATGCTCGGTCTTTCAAAAAAAAAAAAGATGGGGCGAGGTACACCCCTTTGTCCACAACTACGTGAGCAAATAGTCAAACAGATTAAGAACAACGTTTCTCAATGTGCAATTGCAAGAAATTTATGGATTTCAACATCTACGGTCCATAATATCATCAAAATGTTCAGAGAATCTAGAGAAATCACTCCACGTAAGCAGCATGGCCGGAAACCAACATCGAATGACCGTGACCTTCCATCCCTCAGACGGCACTGTATCAAAAACCGACATCAATCTCTAAAGGATATCACCACATGGGCTCAGGAACACTTCAGAAAACCACAGTCACTAAATACAGTTCGTCGCTACATCTGTAAGTGCAAGTTAAAGCTCTACTATGCAAAACGAAAGCCATTTATCAACAACATCCAGAAACGCCGCCAGCTTCTCTGGACCCGAGATTATCTAAGATGGACTGATGTAAAGTGGAATAGTGTTCTGTGGTGTGACGAGTCCACATTTCAAATTGTTTTTGGAAATATTCGACATTGTGTCATCCGGACCAAAGGGGAAGCGACGCAAAGTTCAAAAGCCAGTATCTATGATGGTCTAGAGGTGCATTAGTGCCCAAGGCATGGGTAACTTACACATCTGTGAAGGCCCCATTAATGCTGAAAGGTACATACAGGTTTTGGAACAACATATGCTACCATCTAAGCGCCGTCTTTTTCATGGACGCCCCTGCTTATTTCAGAAAGACAATGCCAAGCCACATTCAGCACGTGTTACAACAGCGGGGCTTCATAAAAGAAGAGTGCGGGTACTTTCCTGGCCCGCTTGCATTCCAGACCTGTCTCCCATCAAAAATGTGTGGCGCATTATGAAGCGTAAAATACGACAGCAGAAACCCCGAACTGTTGAACGACTGAAGCTCTACATAAAACAAGAATGGGAAAGAAATCCACTTTCAAAGCTTCAACAATTAGTTTCCTCAGTTCCCAAATGTTTATTGAGTGTTGTTAAAAGAAAAGGTGATGTAACACAGTGGTGAACATGCCCTTTCCCAACTACTTTGGCACGTGTTGCAGCCATGAAATTCTAAGTTAATTATTATTGGCAAAAAAAATATAAAGTTTATGAGTTGGAACATCAAATATCTTGTCTTTTTAGTGCATTAAATTTAATATGGCTTGAAAAGGATTTGCAAATCATTATATTCTGTTTTTATTTACCTCTAACACAATTTCCCAACTCAAATGGAAACAGGTTTTGTAAATATATATGTTATTGATTAAGCACGGTTGACTTTTTTGATCACACTTATGACATGGGTTCAATTAAAGACCTTACCCTTTTTCCATTGGTGTCCACAGATGGCCTCAGCAACAGCAACCTATGGACAGAAGGAGTCCTCAGACCAGAACTTTGACTATATGTTTAAGATCCTCATCATTGGCAACAGCAGCGTGGGTAAAACGTCCTTCTTGTTCCGTTACGCTGACGACTCCTACACACCAGCCTTCGTAAGCACGGTGGGCATCGACTTCAAGGTGAAGACCATCTACAGGAACGATAAAAGGATCAAACTGCAGATCTGGGTAAGACTTTAGGGCGGATGAACTTGAGGTGATACTGTCAAAATCATTTTCAGTGAGGGCCACATCGCAGTTATGGCTTGTTACAGTGAACAAATATGAAATATAATGTATAATCTCCTCATTATATTAATACTGTCAAACTGTGGACTATGAGGCAGTTTACTGCATGGATTGTTTTCCCGAGATGCAAAAGAATAGGACCGAAGATGGTGTGAAGCTAAATACATGATTTAATTCTTACAATAAAAAGGTGCAAACAAAAGGCAAGCACAAGGTGTAGACAAAAACTTGGCTGAGGGACAAAACTAACACTAAGACATAAACTATGGTCATGAAACAAATCAACACTTACTGTGACACGAATAAAGAAAAGCTTACTTGGCCGAGCATGGAACTATGGCATGGAGTGGGCATAAACAGAGTGATGACGCCACCGACTACCTGGCAACTACAGGCTTAAATAGTCATGTGATGATTGAAAACAGGTGCATGAGTCCAACACGTCAGACAGGTGAAAATAACGGTCGTCATGGTGACAAAACAAACAAGGATGTGGAAAAACAGGAGCTAATGGAGTTTTAACCAAACAGAACATAACTAAACAAAACATGATCACAAAACATGACAAATACACAATTCCCCATACGTTAGATTTTTTTTCACGTACAAATTGATGGATAACATACAGTACTTGCTTTTGAAATCATAAGTCAGGGGGACAGGCATTATTTGTAACAAAAATGTTTGAAATATAAGTTAATGACAGGGATGTCCCAACTTTTTCCAACAAGTGAAATAAATTTTATTTATATAGCGCTTTTTTCCAGTGACTCAAAGTGCTTTTACATAGCGAAACCCAATATCTAAGTTACATTAAAACCAGTGTGGGTGGCACTGGGGTCAAGTGGGTAAAGTGTCTTGCCCAAGGACACGACGGCAGTGACTAGGATGGCGGAAGCGGGGATTGAACCTGGAACCCTCAAGTTGCTGGCACGGCCAGTCTACCAACCGAGCTATACCACCCAACAAGATTTGCATACTAAAAAGTCAAAATATGCAGGGGCCATTTTGACATTTTGTGTATATTACTAGGGATGTGCGATAATGGCTTTTTTGCTGATATCCGATATTCCGATATTGTCCAACTCTTAATTACTGTACCGATATCAACCGATACATACAGTCGTGGAATTAACACATTATTATGCCTAATTTTGTTGTGATGCCACGCTGGATGTATTAAAAAATTTAACAACATTTTCCAAAATGAATCAACTCAGGTTATTGAAAAAAATGCCAACATGGCATTGCCATATTTATTATTGAAGTCACAAAGTGCATTATTTTTGTTTAACATGCCTCAAAACAGCTTGGAATTTGGGACATGCTCTTCATGAGAGAGCATTAGGCGGTTGAGGTGGGTGGGTTTATAGTGGGTAGAAGGGTATGTATATCATAGGGTCCCGGAAGAGTTAGTGCTGCAAGGGCTTCTGGGTATTTGTTCTGTTGTGTTTTTGTTGTGTTACAGTGCGGATGTTCTCCCGAAATGTGTTTGTCCTTCTTGTTTGGTGTGGGTTCACAGTGTGGCGCATATTTGTAACAGTGTTAAAGTTGTTTGTACGGCCACCCTCATTGTGACCTGTATGGCTGTTGACCAAGTATGCCTTGCATTCACTTGTGTGAGTGACAAGCAGTATCTATTATGTGACTGGGCCGAGCACGCAAAGGCAGTGCCTTCAACGTTTATTGGCGCTCTTCATTTCATCCTACGCCCGTGTACACAGTGGCGTTTTGAAAAGTCATTTATTTTACTTTTTGAAACCGATTCCGATCAATTTGAAACCAATACCGATAATTTCCGATATTACATTTTAAAGCATTTATCGGCCGCTAATATCGGTCATCTCTATATATTAAAGATATATTTAAAGAGAACATTTAGCGTCCCATTTGTGTTATAGGTGACAAACTGTAGAGAAAATGAATAACATTTTAGGGGTGGGCCAAAGACAAAGTAAACTAAAATGAATACGTACAGTGGAGTGCGGGGACCCCTAGAGGTAGTTGTAAGGTGTCACCAGATAGTTATTAGTAATGGACCCTTGCTTGTACACTCTCAGTTACATTAACTTTGATATTATACATGTGGGCCAATAGATATAAATGCTGTTAAATGTAGCTTTGATGTAGTAAGCTACTTTTGCCGTATAGCTTGTAGTGTAGCTTGCTATAATTTTCCGGGGATAGCTTCTCCTGTAGCTTAGCTACATTTAATCGAGAGTAACTTGTAGCTTAGCTTGCGTTAAGTTGGAACAAGCCGATAATTAAAGCCAAAGTGGCTCACATTTCCACTGCACTGCTGTTTTACTGCAATCTAGCAGTTGTTATTGAGCGGAAAATATTTAAAAACGTGTGTCAGGTCGACCTTTTCTTTGAACTGTTTTGTAACCAAAGGCGATGGCTGTTTACGACCCCTGTCCCTTTAGAAACAGCTGTTGCCATGTAATGAGGGAAAGTCCATATAAAAGAGGAGGCGTACAATCTTTCGGCAGAGCGTGGTGGGACACTGTACAAGAGTACAGCCCAGACTTTTCTCGTCAATTGAGCCAGATTTATTTCTGTCTCTGTTTAATTCCTTGCTTCTTTGTCTGTTTAATAGATGTCATCAGTGTTTGAACCTGACAACGTGTTCTTAAAAAAAAAAATGATGGTCTAGTGTCTTCTGCATAACTGGGCTATTTTGTCCCGAAATGTGTAAAGTTGACAACACGACTACTGCGGAGGATGCAGGTTCTGAGGGAGGATGTCCGGGGTCGTCAACACAATATAGTGTTTGAATAAAAGTTGTGTGGGTTTACTTCAGTCAAGAGTATGAAATGTCCTGATAGTTGAGTAGGATGATTCAAAGCTGAAAAGAAATGCTTCCAACTGGTGTTTCAGAATGATGCTGGTTGTTGTGAGATTGTTGGATGTGCAGGAGACTATTGCATTGTTGGGTTTGTGTATTTAGAATTTCAGTTTTTTTAAATAAATACATGGGTTGTACTTGTATAGCGTCACTTATTTACATGTGGAAATGGAGCTACTGTCATGACTTGGACTATGGTGCGGCTTGTTTTCCCGTGGTGCAAAGCGACTGGATCAGACACGAAGTGAAGGTAACGACATCTTTTAATCTTAACTCGATAAAAAGGAACAAACGAAAGGCGCTCGCAGCGGAGGTACAAAACTTGGCTAAGAAAAAAAAACAAGCTCTAAGGCAAAGCTATGGACATAAAACAAAACTTGCAAACTATGGCATGAATTAAGAAAACTTACTTGGAACAAGAAAAGAGCATGGATCATCAGCATGGATAACAAGGGTGACTGTCTGGCGACTACAGGCTTAAATAGGGCTGTGGTGATTAACAGCTGCATGAGTTCAAGTGAATCAGCTGCGTGACATGACAGGTGAAAACTAATGAGTCGTCATGGTGACAAAAACCAATAGTGCACATTGAGTCCAAAACCAAACAGAACGTGACCACAAAACATGACAGCTACCAAGGTTTCAATGTTAAAACTTCGTTGTACAAATAGGTTGTTTAAAGTGCTGGGGGTTATATGTATACTCTCATGTTATCTTGAAGATAGGTATACAGTACATGTTTGCGTGTGTGTGTGTGTGTGTGTGTGTTCTGGCAATGCTTTCTTAATGGGGACATCGCTCTGTTTACATAGTCACCTTTAGGGGACCTCTGATGGTATGGGGACAAAAAAACAGGTTCCCCAAAGGGTTAGAGTTCCTTAGGATGACATTTTAATACAGCATGGTTATAAAACATCATTACCTTAAAGTATGATTCACATTCAGAATTTTCCATCCTTTTATATATGGTAGATGGAGTTGCAGACAACTTCATTACTGCTAAATGGCAGTTTTCAGTAATGTCACAGAAGATGCCGGATTTGCTTTAACATTTAAGTGGTGAAACTTCCTATAAGAGGAGAGCTGTAGTGCTGTATTCTGAGGATCATGTCATATTTAATTTGAACTTCTTTTTTTTTTTAAATGGTCCTCAGTAGTCACGTACAAATTTGTGTGAATTATGCAAAATTATTGAAATTTGGTCCCCGTGAACCAAATTAACTCTTTTTTCCCCAGGGTCCCCAGTAAGTATGATCAGCACATTACTTCATCAATCCAGAGATTTAAAGACGTGTATGAGCAAACTGGGCAGTGGCCATTTTACCCCAAATCTTCTAAGCCTCCACAACCTGTAAAAAGGGTGGTCCCCACAAGTGATGATCAAAAAATTGGTCCCCATTCTAAATGATAACCAGTGTGTGGGTGTGGGTGTTTTTCCCTGTTGTCAGCCTTTTCCAGGTCTTGCCTCCAGGAAATAAGGCACAATCAGCCAATCAGAAAAAAGACAGCGGTGCCGGTCTTCCCTTCCCCCCATTACGAGACATCTCTGAGAAAATAGCTTCACATATCCACACACACACACATAAATGCACGCACATGCAAAATCCCCATCCCCCATTTCAGCAAGCCTCTCAGTTGAGTTGATGAAAATGTTTTGAGTATTTAGTGTGTTAACGTTCAAAGATGAGGGCTGTTTTCCCATCTATAATGCATCCAGAAAGCATTTACAGCACTTCACTTCTTTCACATTTGGTTATGTTACAGCCTTTTTCCAAAATGGAATACATTCATTTTTGTCCTCAAAATTCTACACACAATGCCCATAATGACAAAGTAAAAAGTTTTTTTTTTTTTAAATGCCTATATACAAACCCCGTTTCCATGAGTTGGGAAATTGTGTTAACAGTCTGGATGGTTCGCTTCCCCTTTGGTCCGGATGACACGATGTCAAATATTTCCAAAAACTATTTGAAATATGGACTCGTCAGACCACAGAATACTTTTCCACCTTGCATCAGTACATCTTAGATGATCTCGGGCCCAGAGAAGCCGGCGGCATTTCTGGATGTTGTTGATAAATGGCTTTCGCTTTGCATAGTAGAGCTTTAACTTGCACTTACAGATGTAGCGACAAACTGTATTTAGTGACAGTGGTTTTGTGAAGTGTTCCTGAGCCCATGTGGTGATATCCTTTAGAGATTGATGTCGGTTTTTGATACAGTGCCGTCTGAGGGATCGAAGGTCACGGTCATTCGATGTTGGTTTCCGGCCATGCCACTTACGTGGAGTGATTTCTCCAGATTCTCTGAACCTTTTGATGATATTATGGACCGTAGAGGTTGAAATCCCTAAATGTCTTGCTGTTGCACTTTGAGAAACGTTGTTTTTAAACTGTTTGACTATTTGCTCACGCATTTGTGGATAAAAGGGATGTACCTCACGCCATCCTTTCTTGAGCATTTTTTGGGAAGCTGTTTTTTTACCCAATCATGGCACCCACCTGTTCCCAATTAGGCTGCACACCTGTGGGATGTTCCAAATAAGTGTTTGATGAGCATTTCTCAACTTTATCAGCATTTATTGCCACCTTTCCCAACTTCTTTGTCCCGTGTTGCTGTCATCAAATTCTAAAGTTTATGATTATTTGCAAAAAAAAACAAGTTTATCAGTTTGAACATCAAATATGTTGTCTTTGTAGCATATTCAACTGAATATGTGTTGAAAATTATTCGCAAATCATTGTATTCCGTTTGTATTTACATCTAACACAATTTCCCAACTCATATGGAAACGGGGTTTGTATTAAAAATAAGAAATCACATGTACATAAGTATTCACAGCCTTCGCTCAATACTTTGTTGATGCACCTTAGGCAGAAATAACAGCCTCAAGTCTTTTTGACCACAATACCACAAGCTTGGTACACCTATCTTTGGGCCGTTTCGCCCGTTCCTATTTGCAGCACCTCTCAAGCTCCATCAGGTTGGATGGGAAGCGTCGGTGCACGGACTTTTTCAGATCTATCCAGAGATGTTCAATTGGATTCAAGTCTGGGCCACTCAACGACATTTGAAGAGTTGTTCTAAAGCCAATACTTTGTGCTTAGAGTAGTTGTCCAGCCTGAGATCACTCTGGAGCAGGTTTTCACCCAGGATGTCCCTGTACATTGCTACATTCATCTTTCCCTCTAGTCTCCCAGTTCCTGCCGCTGAAAAACAACCCCACAGCATGATGCTGCCGCGACCATGCTTCATTGTAGGGATGGTATTGACCTGCTGATGAGGGGTGCCTGGTTTCCTCCAAACATGACGCCTGGCATTCTCGCCAAAGGGTTTAATTTTTGTCTCACCAGACCAGAGAATTGTGTTTGTCATGGTCTATAAGTCTTTCGAGTGCATTTTGGCACTCTACCATACAGGCCTGATTGGTGGTTTTCTTCAGAGATGGTTGTCCTTCTGGAAGCTTGAGAGGTGCTGCAAAGAGGAATGGGCGAAACTGCTCAAAGATAGGTGTGCCAAGTTTGGGGTATCGTATTCAAAAATACTCAAGGCTGTACTTGCTGCCAAAGGGGCATCAACAAAGTGTTGAGCATAGTTTTATGAACCGCTGCTCGGATCATTCCATATTCGTGTTTGTTCAATTTTTGTATTATAGTCTGCCAATGTTTGCCTTAGTTCCTTGTTTAGTCTGTTACCATGGTTGCTCATTAGTTTTCACCTGCTCCTTGTTTTCGACGCACACCTGTTCGTGATTACTGCCTTATTTAAGCCTGCCCCTTTTGTTATTTCGTCCTCGGTTCCTAATTTGCTCTTATGCAACAAGTGACGACTGCTTTCCATGCTCTATTAATCATCCAATCAATGTTTATTTATATAGCCCTAAATCACAAATGTCTCAAAGGACTGTACTAACCACTACGACTACGACATCCTCGGAAGAACCCACATAAGGGCGAGGAAAACTCGCACCCAGTGGGCAAGGAGAATTCACACCCAGTGGGACGCCAGTGACAATGATGACTATCAGAACCTTGGAGAGGACCTCATATGTGGACAATGGGCAACCGAAAGCAATGGATGTCAAGCGGGTCTAACATGATACTGTGAAAGTTCAATCCATAGTGGATCCAACACAGCCGCGAGAGTTCAGTTCAAAGCGGATCCAAGACAGCAGCGAGAGTCCCGTCCACAGGAAACCATCCCAAGCGGAGTCGGATCAGCATCGTAGGGTTCCGACTCTGGACAGCCAGTACTTCATCCATGGTCATCGGACAAGACCCCCTCCACAAGGGATGGAGGGACAGAGGAGAAAAAGAAAAGAAACGGCAGATCAACTGGTCTAAAAAGGAGGTCTATTTAAAGGCTAGAGTATACAAATGAGTTTTAAGGTGAGACTTAAATACTTCTACTGAGGTAACATCTCGAACTGTTACCGGGAGGGCATTCCACAGTACTGGAGCCCGAACGGAAAACGCTCTATAGCCCGCACACTTTTTTTGGGCTTTAGGAATCACTAATAAGCCGGAGTCCTTCGAACGCAGATTTCTTGCCGGGACATATGGTACAATAGGATGGAGCTAGACCGTGTAGTATTTTATACGTGAGTAGTAAAACCTTAAAGTCACATCTTAAGTGCACAGGAAGCCAGTGCAGGTGAGCCAGTTTGGCGTAATGTGATCAAACTTTCTTGTTCTTGTCAAAAGTCTAGCAGCCGCATTTTGTACCAACTGTAATCGTTTAATGCTAGACATGGGGAGACCCGAAAATAATACGTTACAGTAATCGAGACGAGCTAGCTTTCGCGTTACGTTTTATTTTATTCTTAGTTCTCATGCTAGTTGTTTTGTTTTCCCTTTTTGTGCCTTTGTGCCAAGTATTAGTGTTTCCGTTAGTTTCCCTAGCTTCCATGCTAGCGCCTTTTGTTTGCCTTTTCTGCCTAGCACCAGTATTTTTGTTCTTAGCTTTTTATTAGTGAAATAAATTCTTTGTTGCTTTCCTTACGCTGTGTTCTTGCCTGACGCATCCTTGGAAGAACAAAGCCGGCATCGCTATGCCCACCAAACGTCACACATAGACTGTGATTACTTATGAACGGGTGATTTTTTTTTATTTTGTTGTAATAAAATTTGCAAAATAAAAAATGGAAACTTTTCCCATTGTCAATATGGTGTATTGTGTGTGGAATTTTTTAGGACAAAAAATGAATTCACTGGATTCTGTCATAAGGCTGTATCATAACAGAATATGGAAAAGAGTGAAGCGCTGTGAATACTTTCCAGATGTCCTGAGATACATCACGTAAGAGGTCAATAAATTACATGTAATTCCTACAGTATGGTTTTGTTTTCATGTTGTTTTAGTGCAGTGTCCATTTGCTGTGCTTGAAAAGCACTATAAAATATATTGCCATAAGTATTTGGCCACCTGCCTTGACTCACATATGAACTTGAAGGGCCATCCCATTCCTAACCCATAGTGTTCAATATGATGTTGGTCCACCTTTTGCAGCTATTACAGCTTCAACTCTTCTGGGAAGGCTGTCCACAAGGTTACGGAGTGTGTTTCTAGGATTTTTCCACAATTCTTTCAAAATTGAGGTCACACACTGATGTAGGGGGAGAAGGCCTGGCTCTCAGTCTCCGTTGTAATTCATCCCAAAGGTGTTCTTTCGGGTTCAGGTCAGGACTCTGTGCAGGCCAGTCAAGTTCATCCACACCAGACTTTGTCATCCATGTCTTTATGGACTTTGGGGCACAGTCTTGTTTGGAAGAGGAAGTGGCCCGCTCCAAACTGATATACAAAAAAATTGTCCAACATGTATAGCAGGGGTCACCAACCTTTTTGAAACCAAGAGCTACTTCTTGGGCACTGATTATTGCGAAGGGCTACCAGTTTGATACACACTAAATAAATTGCCAGAAGTAGCCAATTTGCTCGATTTACCGTTAATAAATAAATCTATCTACCGGTATATATATAAAAAAATGGGTATTTTTGTCTGTCATTCCGTCGTACATTTTTTTTCCTTTACGGAAGGTTTTTTGTAGAGAATAAATGATGAAAAAAACACTTAATTGAACGGTTTAAAAGAGGAGAAAAGAGGAAAAAAATAAAAATACAATTTTGAAACAGTTTATCTTCAATTTCGACTCTTTAAAATTCCGAATTCAGGGGGGGGGTCCTTTTTTTTCTTTTTTTTCTTTTTTTTTCTTTGTCATGAACAAAGGATGTTTTTGTCATGAAGAAGGGAGTTTTTTGTGGTTGGTGCACTATTTGTAAGTGTATATTGTGTTTTTTATGTTGATTAAATTAAAAAAAAAAAAAAAAGTTTTTTATTTTATTTATTTATTTTTTTTATAAAAAAAAAAATTCTGCGGCCCGGTACCAATCGGGCCACGGCCCGGTGGTTGGGGACCACTGCTGTAAGAGACGATTTATTGCAATTTTCTCACCGAAACCTGCCGGTTGACATGTGGCCGGGATCCATGTTCGCTTGACCGCTCTGTTCCATAGTAAAGCTTCACCTTTGAGAATTTTAAACAAGGAAACACCGGCTGTGTTTTTGTGGCTAAAGGCTAAAAGCTTCCCACCTCCATCTTTCTACTTTGACTTCTCCATAATTAATTGAACAAATTGCAAAAGATTCAGCAACACAAAGGTGCAGAATACTGTGTAATTATGCGATTAAAGCAGACTAATTATAGCCTGGATCGGGCAGGAAGATAATGTCCGCTACAAACCGAGACGTCAAACGCATGCGTCATCATACGAGTCATCATACCGCGACGTTTTAAACAGGACACTTCGCGGGAAATTTAAAATTGCAATTTAGTAAACTAAAAAGGCCGTATTGGCATGTGTTGCAATGTTAATATTTCATCATTGATATAGACTGCGTGGTCGGTAGTAGTGGGTTTCAGTAGGCCTTTAAGAATAATAATAGGCTCCAGCGACCCCCTATGGGACAAGCTGTAGAAAATGGATGGATGGTGTGGAGGTTTCTTTCCTCCGGGTTCCTTGGACCACCAATCACCGACATGACAGCTCCTTTCCAGGGTTTAGAACACTGTTTTATTTTTCAATCGAGTCTTTTTGTTTGGGCTTTTCAGCAAGTGTCTCGTCCTCTGTCTCTCTCGTTCGCGCTCCACCTACACCTCCCACTCTTCCCCGGCTGCTGCCTTTTAACAGAGCGACAGGTGAATAGATAAGCAGGCCCAGGTGGGCCATCTACGCACCTGTCGCTGATCTTGCAGCCTGTTTCGCTGCAGGTCCGCAGGCCTCGCCCCCTTCCACAGATGGATGTTTACATACCCTTGTCAGTAGGAGACAAAATTGCCGAATCAGATTATTTAGATTTTCTGATTAGGTTGATTTTTTAAAAATCTATTAGGACCGCCACAGAATGGTGTGGAGCTACCTGTTCGCCCCTTGTTCATAAACACATTATGATAGGACTGTAGCTTGTCGTTCCAACCGCATACCGTAGGTGGAGGTATGAATGTAATCTCATGCGCCCCTGGTCTGCCAGAGAATAAGAAGAAACAGCAGGAGGGGTCAGTATTGTCAACTTATTCAGACCCCTCAAGACAATGTGGACAGCTCATCAAAACAACTTTGTAGAATGTCTGTGATAGTAGATGACATCATTGCAGACACCAGTCAAGCGCTATTGTGCTCACTTTTGTTTTCAAGGACACGGCGGGTCAGGAGCGTTATCGCACCATCACTACAGCGTACTACAGAGGAGCCATGGGTTTTATCCTCATGTATGACATCACCAACGAGGACTCCTTCAACGCCGTCCAGGACTGGTATGTGAGCAACAACCACTGCTTTAGGGACATGCTTGAAGATATTGTTGCCGATGGAACAATGCAACTTTGCAGTTCACTTACTATGCACAGTCTCAGTGTGTCACATTTTAAAGAACCATTAAGTACTTTGGGAGTTGAGTACCCACTTGAATCGTCTGGAACAGGTGTGTCAAACTCATTTTAGATCGGGGGCCCATACTTGCCAACCTTGAGACCTCAGAATTAGGGAGATATTCAAAAGGCTGTAATTCACTGAAATTCAAGTATTTATTTTATCATAAATATATATATATATATATATATATATATATATATATACACACACACACACACACACACACACACACACATATATATATATATATATACACACATATATATGTATATATATATATATATATATATATACACATATAAATGTATATATATAAATACATATATATGTGTGTGTGTGTGCGCTTGAATTTCTGTTTTATATATATATATATATATATATATATATATATATATATATATATATACAAATATATATATACACATATATATATATATATACACACACATATATATATACACATATATATGTACACATATATATATGAATACACATATATATATATACACACACACATACATGCACAGATACACATATATATATATATATACACATATGTATATATTATAAAGAAATTATAAAGAATTTCAGTAAATTACAACTATATATATATATATATCCGTATATATATATATATAGCTGTAATTCATTAAAATTCAAGCACATATACACACACATACGTATATATACACATATACATACATATATATAAATATATATATATATATATACACACATATACATATATATATACACACATATACATATATATATACACATATATATTTATATATATATACACACATATACATATATATATATATATATATATATATATATATATATATATATATGTATATGTGTGTGTGTGTGTGTGTGTGTGTGTGTGTGTTGTATGTGTATGTGTGAGGCTTTTGCATTCCAGCAAAATGTATTTCTGAGCTCGTGTCTCTCTCTCTCTCTCTCTGGCTCCCACTCCAACTCCAACTTTGTGTCTCAGACCGGCTGTTGCTAATACAGGCGACAGGTGATTAAATAACAAGGCCCTACCTGGTCCATCTACTCACCCGTCGCAGGCCACACCCCCCTCCACATTACCTATTTTTTGTTTTTTGGACGTTTGACTCTCATTTCCTTGAAAATTATCAGTCAGCTAAGTAATCTTTTAGAATTTCAGTATTTCAAAAAAATTATAGAAAAAAAAAATATTTTACACAAATACGTTTTGAGTCTTGAGTCTTACGGATAAAAAGAATACAAAATTTAGTGAGACTTAAAGAACAGTGCCCCTGCTGGTTGCTGTTGAGTATTACACTCAATGTTGCATGCATTGCTTACCTGCCTCATTAAGACTAATCAATGAACTAATTGGTTTTAATCGTGACTTAATGATATGCTATCACGGCTGTGTTTGTTTAGGTCCACACAGATCAAGACATACTCGTGGGACAATGCCCAGGTGCTGCTAGTAGGAAATAAATGTGACATGGAAGACGAGCGCACGGTGAGTGGAGACAGAGGACGGCAGCTTTCTGAACACCTCGGTAAGTACAAACAAAACTTTCTTTTACTAAGATCCGAATAACACTCGCTAAACAGTGTGTGCAAACTATAAAATTGTGTGGGTGTGCAGTGTGTAATCTACTAAAACTGTCTGCGTAAAAATGGTACAGACCTTGTCTGGAGGTACATTTTTTGTCTTCATTACGGAAACTTTTTTTGACACTGAATTTATATTAAGGAATTTTTTGCGTTTACATTTTGTGAACTACATTTTTTACATTAAATTATGCTGATAATTTAAAAAAAAAATCATTTATTGTCTTGAGTTTTGAAGCACTGAATTTTCTTGCACTTCTCTTTTACACACTGGATTTTAAAACACTGGATATTAGCAAACACACATTTTGGTCACAAATTTGTATTTTGTAAAATTGTCTGCATAATTTGATTGAATTTGTGAGCAAAATGTGTGTGTTTAAAAATTTCGTTTGTCAAAATACAGTGTTTTAAAATTCAGTGTATTAAATATCTGTGTAAAAAATGTGCAGAAATATTTTTTTGCTTCAAACGTCAAGGTCTACTTCCGGTAAATTAAAGGAAAGTATGAAATTGTTAGCATATATTGATTTATTAAGTTCACAAAATTCAAATGCAAAAACTCAGTTACATAAATTCCGTGTCAAAAAAGATCATGTGATAAAGACTCAAATTAACCTACATCCATCTATTTTCTACCGCTTGTCCCTTTCGGTGTCGCAGAGGGGGCTGGAGCCTATCTCTGGTGGCGACTTGTCCAGGGTGTACGCCCCTTCCGCCCGAATGCAGCTGAGATAGGTGTCAAGTTCAAACACTGATGACATCTATTAAATGAGACAAGAAGCAAAAAATTAAGCAGAGACAAAATTGAATTTGACTCAAATTGAGGAGAGACGCCTGGACATTGTACCCTTGTACAGTGTCTCAACACGCTCTGGCGAAAGATTGTACGCCACCTCTTTTGTTTGGACTTTCCCTTATTACATGGCAAGAGCTGTTTCTAAGATGCGTGGGTCGTAAACAGCCATCGCTTTTGGTTATAAAACAGTTCAAAAGAAAAGGTCAAAAACAGTTCACAGAAAAGTTTGTGAAACAGTTCAAAGAAGAGATGCCTGAAGGGGAGTCTGGTCCTGCTTCCTGTTTGCTTTTGTGGTTCTTGGGTCAGACAATATCTATCCGTTGATTACAATACATGAGAGAAACAGAACACCTACATGTTGCTTCCCATTGTACACAGTGGAGTTTTACAAGCCTTTTGATTGGTAATGTCACGGCAATGGATCATGTTTTGTTTTGGTCTTGTTATGTTTTGTTTTTTGTACACTCAGTTCTGTTTTGCACTTCCTGGTTTGTTTTCGTCTCCATGCCAACTCATTGATTTTCACCTTGCCCTCAAGTCACGCCCCTGTCCTCAGCCCTCACACCTGTTTGCAATGATCACAGTTATTATTTAAGCCACATTTACCAGGTAGTCAGCCTGGCAACATCCCACATTTCCACGCACCTACCTATCCCTCAACTCCTTCATGCCATACCGATGCTGTTCGTTTTTCCACGCCACGTAAGTTTAGTACTTTATGCCACAGTGCAAGTTTTTGTGTTTCACGTTTATAGGTTGCAACCTTTGTGCTAGCCATTTGTTTTTTGTAGCCAAGTATTTGTTCTCCGCCATTGTGCGCGCCCTTTGTTTGCCTTTATGTAGTTTGTTTGTGTTAAAATATAAATAAAATGTACTCACATTCACGTCTGGCTCGTCCCAACTATCTTTTGCAATGAAGAAACAATCCAAGTCCAAGTCCATGTTTGACAGGTAGGATTAAAGACAGATTTTGTCCTCTCGTCGGGAACTCAATGTAACACAAAATATTGTGATAACTTAGATACATTTATTCTAAGAATAGGTTCAAGCGGTAGAAAATGGACGGCATGGATAAATATTAAATATGTATCTACAGTTTGAATAGTGACACTGTGTTTGAATACTTAATTCGGTGATTTTGTTTTGGTATACCACGGTTTAGAATCGCTATTCAAACTTTTCTCACACCAGGTTTCGAGTTCTTCGAAGCCAGCGCCAAAGACAACATCAACGTGAAGCAGACCTTTGAGCGCCTGGTCGACGTCATATGCGAAAAGATGTCGGAGAGCCTGGATGCTGGCGATCCCGCCGTCACAGGGGCCAAGCAGGGGCCTCAGCTGACAGAGCAGCCTGCTCCAGCTCACCAGGACTGTGCATGTTAAAGATCCCAGCTCTCCTCCTTCACCCTTCCAAGTGGGTACATTCTCCATCGCCTTTTCCTTCTTTCTCCCAAGAACCAACCTGTGAAAAAGTCTGAAATTTGCCGAGACCTGCTCTTCAGGTGCGCTTGTTTTCCTGATTTCAGACTCTTTGCAACTTCTGGTTCTTGAGGGTTCCCATCCCATCTTTTTTTGTTTCCATGGGTGTATTTATAAGTAGGATTTGATGGCCATTACAATCCACCTAATGTTTACAGTACCTTGTTTTTTTTACTTAGTAGTTTGGTATCGGTCCGGGGCTTGTTGGTCTAGTCCAGGGGTCGGCAACCCAAAATGTTGAAAGAGCCATATTGGACCAAAAATACAAAAACAAATCCATCTGGAGCCGCAAAAAATTAAAAGCCATATTACATACAGATTGTGTGTCATGGGATATAAATTGAATTATGAGGACTTAAAAGAAACTAAATGAGCTCAAATATAGCTAAAAATTAGGAATAATTATGCAATATGTACATACAGCTAGCCTAAATAGCATGTTAGCATCGATTAGCTTGCAGTCATGCGGTGACCAAATATGTTTGATTAGCACACTCCACATAAGTCAATAACATCAACAAAACTCACCTTTGTGCATTCATGCACAACGTTAAAAGTTTGGTGGGAAAAATGGCACAGAAAAAGAAGTGGCATAAAACACGTCTTAGAAAGTCGGAGAAAATTATACATGTAAACAAACTGCGGTGAGTTCAAGGACTGCCAAAATTGGTAGGACAAAACGGCGCTCGCCAAATACTCGAATCAGTGAAGCATGTTTAATATCAACTGTGTGCTTTATAGCAATTAGGGAGGTTTGTGTCATGTTTGTCCTCCTACAGAAACCAAATTAAAACAAAAAATATGTTTTTTTCCCCTTATCTTTTTCCATTTTTCATATATTTTTGAAAAAGCTCCAGAGCCGTGGGTTGCCGACCCCGGGTCTAGTGGTATGATTCTCGCTTTGGGTGTCAGAGGTCCTGGGTTCAATTCCCGGACAAGCCCTAACAGTGCTTTAAAACTCTTAGCTCAATTTTTTTTTTTTTTTTTTACCACAAATTGATTAACCTGGACCCCGACTTAAACAAGTTGAAAAACGTATTCGGGTGTTACCATATAGTGGTCAATTGTACGGAATATCTACTGAACTGTGCAATCTACTAATAAAAGTTTCAATCAGTCAATCAAACCAAGTAGATACAGAGCCAGTATTGCCAATACTAATACCGTTACTTTCTCCTGGAATTGTTTAAGATCATTAAATAATTTTTCTCTTTGTTTTTGCCTTTATTTTTGTTTTTGATCAGAATAAAATACGGAAAATCTTTTTAACAAACTTATTTCTGAACAATGAAAAAATAGAAATCCAATAATATCAGAAAATAATCAACAAAATAGTACAAATATGCCATCTGGCATGCATTTTTTTTTTTTTAGCAAAACGACACAACAAAAGCAAAACCTGCTTTTGGCTCTCATTCATACTTCTTGAATTATACAACAATATTAAAAATGTCACAAAAACATCAACAAAGCAAAACTATTTTCATAAAACAAGCATAGAAGAGAAGTGAAAATATTCAATGTCATCAGTAGGGGTGTCCCGGAACGATTTCTTCACTTCCGTTACGATATCTACTATATTGGATCCACTTTGGACTGGACTCTCACCGTTATGTTTGATCCACTATGGATTGGACTTTCTCAATATCATATTAGACCCGCTTGACATCCATTGCTCTCGGTCCTCTGGGGAGGGTTGCCCACATATGCGGTCCTCTCCAAGGTTTGTCATAGTCATCATTGTCACTGTCACCGACGTCCCACTGGGTGTGAGTTTTTCCTTGCCCTTATGTGGGCTCTGTACCGAGGATGTCGTTGTGGTTCGTGCAGCCCTTTGAGACATTTGTGATTTAGGCCTATATAAATAAACATTGATTGATTGATTGAATATCGATATCGGGGCCTTTTGGTTTTGGCTAATACCGATATTAATCCAAGCGATATCAGCACAAATCATACACTCTGGTATCGTTTTGTAGTGTTGAATGTTGGAAAAGGCTTGGTTTAGTGAAATGACTCAAAGAGACAACAATGTCACACATGAAACAGATCAAGTTAAATTCGGTAAATTAAATAGATGCGGACAAGGCTGTTACAGGATTATTTTTAACACGATTCTGCTCTAGAGCAGGCCTGGGCAATTATTTTGACTTGGGGGCCAAATTTAGAGACAAAAATGTGTCTGGGGGCCGGTATATCTATTTTTGGGAACACTAATACAAAACCCCACAATAATATCTGATTGAATGCTAAAAACGTTATGACAGACCGCCTTAAAAAACGTAATTGAATTTTACATTTTTCTATGAAGGATACAACACTGAATATTGACAACATATGAATGTCACACCCTCTTTCGATTGACATATTTTACAATCAAGTGAAACACAACAAAAATGCGACAAACAGTGAAGTATGAACGCGGAGGGTACAAAATAAACTCACCTACAATCTGATATATCTGATATTTGCTGAATTTCCCCCAGGGATCAATAGAGTACTTTCTATTTTATTATTTTCTATTCTATATATCACTAAGCTTTAGAACTTTGTTGTGAAAATCTCCTTCCGCGTCTGTGATGTAGATTACCATAGTAACTAGTTAGATTACCATAGTAACCAATTAGATAACCAGTTAGATGAACATAGTAACTAATTAGATGACCATATCAACTAATCAGATTAGTAAGTAGTATATCATCCCATAAGCGCGGATTCCAAGCATTGTAATACTTTGTATCAGGGGTCACCAACCTTTTTGAAACCAAGAGCTACTTCTTGGGTACTGATTAATGCGAAGGGCTACCAGTTTGATACGCACTTAAATAAATTGCCAGAAATAGCCAATTTGCTCAATTTACCTTTAATAAATAAATCTATTTATACATTTTAAAAAATGGGTATTTCTGTCTGTCATTCTGTTGTACATTTTTTTTCCTTTTATGGAAGTTTTTTTGTAGAGAATACATGATTAAAAAAAACACTTAATTGAACAGTTTAAAAGAGGAGAAAACACGAAAAAAATGAAAATTAAATTTTGAAACATAGTTTATCTTCAATTTCGACTCTTTAAAATTCAAAATTCAAACGAAAAAAATGAATAGAAAAACTAGCTAATTCGAATCTTTTTGAAAAAATTTAAAAAAGAATTTACTGAACATCATTAGTAATTTTTCCTGATTAAGATAAATTTTAGAATTTTGATGACATATCTTAAATAGATTAAAATCCAATCTGCATTTTGTTAGAATATATAACAAATTGGACCAAGCTATATTTCTAACAAAGAAAAATCATTATTTCTTCTAGATTTTCCAGAACAAAATTTTTAAAAGAAATTCAAAAGACTTTGAAATAAGATTTAAATTTTATTCTAAAGATTTTCTAGATTTGCCTGAATATTTTTTTAGAATTTTAATCATAATAAGTATGAATAAATATTTCACAAATATTCTTTGTTGAAAAAACAGAAGCTAAAATGAAGATTTAAATAAAAATGTATTTATTATTCTTTACAATAAAAAATTTAATTTACTTGAACATTGATTTAAAATGTCAGGAAAAGAGAGGAAGGAATTTAAAAGGTAAAAAGGTATATGTTTTTAAAAATCCTAAAATCATTTTTAAGGTTGTGTTTTTTCTCTAAAATTGTCATTCTGAAAGTTATAAGAAGCAAAGTAAAAAAATAAATGAATTTATTTAAACAAGTGAAGACCAAGTCTTTAAAACATTTTCTTGGATTTTTAAATTCTATTTGAGTTTTGTCTCTCTTAGAATTAAAAATGTCGAGCAAAGCGAGACCAGCTTGCTAGTAAATTAACACAATTTTAAAAATAGAGGCAGCGCGCTACTCATCTGGTCCTTACGGGCTACCTGGTGCCTGCGGGCACCGCGTTGGGGACCCCTGCTTTGTATAGTTCAAGACTTACTGTCGGTAGAAAACATGACTGCAGATCATAATGGCAACTAAACTTTCCATTTTAAAGATCTAAAAAAATGATTAGGGAATGTCCAGATTGAAAAGCTCAACGGGCCAGATGTGGCCCCCGGGCCGTAATTTGCCCAGGTCTGCGCTAGAGACTTCGTATCTGTAAGTAATATGCAACAATAATTATTTGATTCTTGTTCATATTGTTTTAGACTGCAGTGTTGTTCATTTAAGGACACGTATTACGTATGTCTAGCTTGTGTGCTATTGTGTGCTTAGCTGTTGTGTAGCTCCTAGCAGCCTATATCCTACCATGTTCACCAATGACTTTAAAGTAAAAGCTCTGCAGGACTGCTTGTAATAGAGCGATCATACGGCATCTTTTTAATGCAAAACAGTATGATTCTTGTGTTTTTTGCTGATATCAGATATTGGATCGGGACACCCCCTTGGTACTGATACAGTGTATATTTGAATCGATACATGGCAAGAATGAACCATCCAGCATAACCCATAATGATATTACCAGGTCTAAATACACATCTCACATTGATACTGAAGTTTCAATATCATTTAGCCTTTTTTTAGTGTTAATTTTGTTTTTGTAATCTGTTATGGCTTTCAGCTGTTGGTTGCATTGAAGGTGGAAACCTTTCGGACAAGATAAAACAGATGCAAAAAAATACCACTTCAGTTGTATGTATAAATACTGTGCGATACATGATCTATACAGGTATGCATTTCTGGAAATAAACTTTGAAGAGGTGTTATAGATGTGTTGTATATTTATGAGGTCTTTGTTGTGAGGTTTGTTCGGTTGGTCTGTGTGCAAGTGTTTGGCGACTCCTCACCTCGTGTCCTTGTCGGTTCTGCTGAGATGCTGAGAAATGACAGATTCCGTGTTTTGAAGAAAAAAAAAAAAGAAATCCATAGAAGCTCTGCTGCTATTAAATCTGCTTTTTGACAATTTCACACATTTGATGACATACTGGATTATTGTTTTTTTCATTTGCTTAAAAATAAATATTCATCAAAACTATTAAGATATGAAGAAATATATTCATCAGATATTGGACTCTGTGTGTAAATGTCATATTATTCAGACTTGACTGACCATCATCGAGTCACTTTTTAATGTTCTTTTTTCTTGTCATTTTCAATGTTGTAAATTGTAAATTTCAGCTTTATTTATGTACAGATTTTCTCTTTTGGGTCCACAAAGCCTAATCAGTGGCCTAGTGGTTAGAATGTCCGCCCTGAGATCGGTAGGTCGTGAGTTCAATCCCCGGCCGAGTCATACCAAAGACTATAAAGATGGGACCCATTTCCTCCCTGCTTGACACTCAGCATCAAGGGTTGGAATTGGGGGTTAAATCACAAAAAATCATTCCCGGGCGTGCCACCGCTGCTGCTGCTCACTGCTCCCCTCACCTCCCAGGGGGTGAACAAGGGGATGGGTCAAATGCAGAGGACAAATTTCATCACACCTAGTGTGGGTGCGACAATAAGGCAAAATCATATAGAAAATATGCTCCATATATTCTGACTCTAAAGCAATACTTTTTTTTTTATAAATGTATTTAATTTCACAACATGTTTAATGTATTGTTTAACTCAGAGTTAAAATAATGGTTTGCAACAAATTACTTTTGCTTTTACTAGTCAATGATATATATGTATATATATATATAAGTATGTATGTATATATATATATATGAATGTCTATGTATATATATATATATATATATATACATACATATATATACACACATACAAATATACATGTATATATATATATATATATATATATATATATACACACACACACACATATATATATATATATATATATATATATATATATATATATATATATATTTAAAAACTTTTTTTAAGTTGATCTTTTTATGCAAAATACAACTCAATTTTTCACAAGACTAGTCTAGATGGTGAAGCAAAGCACGCAAAAAAGATTTGATTAAAATATCATTGCTTCCATTTCTCCATCTTTTCTATTTCGGGGGCCCTAAAGTTGTTGTTCCAACATCAGAGAGATGATTTTGGATCATGCTTGGTTTCTTTTCTGAAATGTTAAAATGCTTCTTCTAGCTAATGTCTTCCATAAATGAACCGCATATGTAAAAAAAAAAAAAAAGTTTTGATTGACTCAGGCTTTAAAAACCCCCCAAGAACAATTAAGTGAAATAAAAATGCTGGTAACAACAAAAAAAAGCCATGTTGCAGTTTACCTGCATTGTATGAATGTGTCACAATAGGACAAAGCAATACAGAACTTACACAAATAGAACTAGGGGTTGCTGACTCAAGACTTATACCAGAGTGCAAAAACATGCAACTGATTTTCTCTTTGTCTCACTGCCTCATCATCAAACCCTTTTTATGTTTGGGCCGATAAGGTGAAAGAATATGCTGTGCGTCTTTTTATCTGTACTTTGTGGTAAAACAATAAAAGCATTGCTAACAGACCGGCTTTTGTTTAGGACTTTGTGTGTGTTGTGTGTGGGTTTACTCCTGGTACTCGTTTCATCACACTACTTTAAAAAAAACATGTTAGGTTCATTGGAGACTCGGTTTAAATAGATCGTAGTCGGACAAGTGACTTTTGAACGGAAGTGAACGAAGTGGTGGGCCAACAAACCAACATGGCTACTGTGCAGTAAAGGAGTGTGCAGCCTTTAAAGGGGAACATTATCACAATTTCTGAAGGGTTAAAACCAATAAAAATCAGTTCCCAGTGACTTGTTTTATTTTTCGAAGTTTTTCTCAAAATTTTACCCATCACGCAATATACCGAAAAACGGCGTCTAAGTGCCTGATTTTCACCATCATTATATCCACCCGTCTATTACCCTGTGACGTCAGAGCGTGAAACCACCAGAAACAAACATGGCGGATAGCACAGAAAGGTATAGCGATAGTAACTCGGATTTCAGCGGCGTAAGCGATTCAACAGATTACGCATGTATTGAAACGGATTGTTGGAGTGTAGAGGCAGGTAGCGAAAACGAAATTGAAGAAGAAACTGAAGCTATTGAGCCATATCAGGACAGACAACGGCACGGGAGGAAGCGAGGATGAATTCGGCGATCGCCTTCCAACCAACGATTGGTATGTGTTTGTTTGGCATTAAATGTGGGTGCAGGGAAAGGCTGGATGCAAATATAGCTACAAATGAGGCATAATGATGCAATATGTACATACAGCTAGCCTAAATAGCATGTTAGCACCGATTAGCTTGCAGTCATGCCGTGACCAAATATGTCTGATTAGCACACTTCACATAAGTCAATAACATCAACAAAACTCACCTTTGTGCATTCATGCACAACCTTATAAGTTTGGTGGACAAAATCACATCTTAGCCAACATATCCAGGGGGTTTACCTCGCTTGTCTGCGGGAAGAGACTGCCGTCGTCCCTGAATAGCTCACGCATTCCGGCAGATTCAGTTGTGGTCTATTTTCCAATATTGCAGATTTCGTTGACTTTATCGTTGGAAATGCATCTGCTTTGAGTGTCGCAGGATATCCAGACATTCTTGCCATCTCTGACGTAGCATAGCTGTCGTCGATGTTTTCCAATATTGCAGATTTCGTTGACTTTATCGTTGGAAATGCATCTGCTTTGAGTGTCGCAGGATATCCACACATTCTTGCCATCTCTGTGGTAGCATAGCTGTCGTCGGTAACGTGTGTGGAACAAACGAGGGACTTTCGCATCTTTTGGCCAGTGGTGCAACTTGAATCCGTCACTGATCGTGTTGTTACACCCTCCGACAACACACCGAGGAGGCATGATGTCTCCAAGGTACGGGAAAACAGTCGGAAAATAACAGAGCTGATTTGACTTGGTGCGTGTAATAATATTGAGAAAATGGCGGATCGCTTGTCGTTGTGACGTCACGGGTGAATGGTCATCGCTCCTAAAGGCTATCAAATGAAAGGCGTTTAAATCGCCAAATCCACCCTTTTTAGAGTTCGGAAATCGGTTAAAAAAACATATGGTCTTTTTTTTGCAAAATCAAAGTATATATTGACGCTTACATAGGTCTGGTGATAATGTTCCCCTTTAAAAACAAGCAAAAAAATACAAACTATGCAATAGAATTCCACCAACATTCGCATTTTTAAATATTGGCTGCAATATGAATCATTTGATATGAATCCCTTCCTGCTGAAACATCTTGAGTGAATTGAATTGTTGTGAAACAACAACCTGGATAGGTAATACCATCAAAACTTGCCTTGTAGAGAAGCGTGGTTTGCAGTCTCATCCGCGCAGTCTGCCGATAAACCGCGGGTCGGGCGGTTGACATGACGAAAAATTTGATTTTAATTAAATTCGGGCGGGTGGCGATTAAACCATCCGGAAATATTTGATATACATGGTTCTGGGATCGGAATGCTTTACCATTCAAAGAGCCATTTAAGACCTGTGTCACAAAGCGAAGAAGACAATAGGAGACGCTAATTATCTCTAGAATGACTGCCGGCAGTCACCCAGTTAATAAGTATTAGGGCGTGCTATGGCTTTGTCGCCTTCAACATGTTCGAACCGTTTGTCCGTCCAGCAACATGTTGTGTGTGGCTTCCACGGCAACACGCACACGACTGCAAGGCATACTGGGTGACACAGAGTACACTAATGGTTGTGATATAAACAATTTTAACAGTCTTAGTAATATGTGCCACGCTGTGAACCCACACCAAACAAGATTGACAAACACATTTCAGGAGAACATCCTCCCAGTAACACAACATAAACGCAACACAACAAATACCCAGAATCCTTTGTATTCATGAAGATTCTGACTAGCACCATCTAAATTGCCTTGTACTTTGAAGTAGTAGTTCAACTTACATTCTTTAAGGATTTTCACTTACGCCCCGAGTCTCCTTAGTCAGGAACATCAAAACGTAACAGTTGCATACCGCAAACAATGAAGCCACACCGACTGTTGTGAGCATCCAAACATCCATTTTCTACCGCTTATTCCCTTTGGGGTCGCGGCGGGCGCTGGTGCCTAGCTCAGCTACAATCGGGCGGAAGGCGGAGTACACCCTGGACAAGTCGCCACCTCATCGCAGGGCCTGTGGCGAGCAACGTGAATAAATAGCTCTCTGATTAGTGCTCAACAGCAGGTGAACTTGCCGAGCACTAATCAGAGGCAGGTGAAACCAATTAGCACCCATGGTAACCAAAACAAACACCCAAAGTGCACAAAACAGGAACTAAGGGAGTCCAAAACTAACAGAACATAACTAAACAAAACACGATCCACACCACGGATCATGACAATCGGTAAGTAATCCTCAATGCGGAAAACTTGGAAAAAGCATGGAGGTCTACAACTTCTTTGGTCTGGGTGAAAGACATTGGTATCAAGACTCTTCTGGATAAATATGCATAATTTTTGCTCGGGTGATGTTACACTTCATGATTTAACTTCGCTTCTACAGCCATGTTTGTTGCCTTTTTGTTGCACGTGCCATTTACAAGTACGAGTTTTTTCCCGTCTTTATTTACCACAGTTTGAGAATGAGTGGAATAGTCCATCCATCCATCCATTTTCTACCGCTTATTCCCCTTTGGGGTGGCGGGGGGCGCTGGTGCCTATCTAAGCTACAATTGGGCGGAAGGCGGCGTACACCCTGGACAAGTCACCACCTCATTGCAGGGTCAACGAGACAGACAACGTTCCAATTTAGTGTTGGCAATCAACCTATCCCCAGGTGGGAGGAAGCCGGAGTACCCGGAAGGAACCCATGCATTCACGGGGAGAACATGCTAACTCCACACGGAAAGATCTCGAGCCCGGGATTGAACCCTGACTACTCAGGACCTTCGTATTGTGAGGCAGACGCACTAACCCCTCTGCCACCGTGAAGCCCTGGAATAGTCCATTGCGTATTAATTGCATTGTCTTTTAAAGCATGTGGTCCCCAACCTTTTTGTAGCTGCGGACCGGTCAACGCTTGATAATTTGTCCTGCGGCCCGGCTGGGGATGGACTGGGTTGTTTTTCTTTTGTTTGTCATGAAAAAGGGAGGTTTTTTGGGTTGGTGCACTAAATGTAAGTGTATCTTGTGTTTTTTTATGCTGATTTAATAAAAATCAAAATAATAATCAAACATTGTTCTGCGGCCCGGTGGTTGGGGACCACTGTTTTAAAGCACACCAATTAGGATAAAAAGTATAGGGTTCTGTTGACTAAAATAAAAAAAACTATTTCTCATTTTTAATGAAATGCTTCGGGGCTGTTGGAAATCTCGGGGCCTCAGGCACATGCCTTTATTCGCCTCATGATGACTTTTGCCCAGGGCAGCACGGTGGGCAAGGGGTTAGTGCATGTGCCTCACAATACGAAGGTCCTGAATAGTCCTGGGTTCAATCCCGGGCTCGGGATCTTCCTGTGTGGAGTTTGCATGTTCTCCCCGTGAATGCGTGGGTTCCCTCCGGGTACTCCGGCTTCCTCCCACTTCCAAAGACATGCACCTGGGGATAGGTTGATTGGCAACACTAAATTGGCCCTAGTGTGTGAATGTGAGTAAGAATGTTGTCTGTCTATTTGTGTTGGCCCTGCGATGAGGTGGCGACTTGTCCGAGGTGTACGCCGCCCTCCGCCCGATTGTAGCTAAGATACGCTCCAGCGCCCCCCGCAACCCCGAAGGGAATAAGCGGTAGAAAATGGAGGGATGGATGGACTTTCGCCCACAGTAAGCTGGGAGAGGCTCCAGCTTGTGCATCTGACCTGAGTGCTGACCAATAATAAAATAGAATAAAATATAACTTTATTATCTTTGCACTTTTTTCAGTGCAGTACAAAGCATTTAAAATCAAGCCGTGAAGTCAAAGGCTCATTGTGATTTTATTGTGCAAGGCACTGCGTGGTGCATTATTGTGTGCACGCTTTAGATTTGTAGTTCATGTTTTTGCATTTCTCCCCCCTCCTCTTGCTACCGTTTGCATTTTTCCCCATAGTTAAAGGCCTACTGAAACCCACTACTACCGACCACGCAGTCTGATAGTTTATATATCAATGATGAAATATTAACATTGCAACACATGCTAATACGGCCTTTTTAGTTTACTAAATTACAATTTTAAATTTCACGCGGAGTTTCTTTTTGAAAACGTCGCGGAATGATGACGCGTGTTTGTGACGTTATTGCTTGGAGGGGACATACCAGCTAAAAGTCGTCTCTTTTCATCGCACAATTACACAGTCATTTGGACATCTGTGTTGCTGAATCTTTTGCAATTTGTTCAATTAATAATGGAGACTATAAAGAAGAATGCTGTTGCTGTAAAGCAGTGTATTGCCGCTGTCTTTAGCACCGAGACACAGCCGGTGTTTCTTCGTTTTTGTTGTGAAGCTTTAACACAGAGCGGTCAAGCGAACATGTTTTCTCTACGTCAACCAGCAAGTTTTTGGATGGGAAAATTGTGATATATATCTTACCGGAGACATCAGTGGATTATGCGTCCTCCTGCAGTAGCAGTCAAAAAAGGCAGCTGTGAGCTTGGCTTCTCTCTGAGACACTGGCGTGTTCACCGCAGCCATCTGACTTTGAGGTATGTCTTTACAATCTCACTAAAACACTATTAAAACAACAAGCAGATAAGGTATCTTCCAGAATTATCCTAGTAAATGTGTCTAATTACATCTGAAACGTTCACACTGCCGCCGCCCGGAGCCGTCGCTTTTAATTTGATTACATTTTTATTTTTTTTTCTTGTCCTTCACTATCAATATCCTCATCCACAAAACTTTCATCCTCGCTCAAATTAATGGGGAAATTGTCGCTTTCTCGGTCCGAATTGCTCTTACTGCTGGTGGCTCACATTATAAACAATGTGAGGATGTGAGGAGCCCTACATCGGTGACGTCATGCGCACATACTTCCGGTAAAGGCAAGGCTTTTTTATTAACGACCAAAAATTGCGAACTTTATCGTCGATGTTCTCTACTAAATCCTTTCAGCAAAAATCTGGCAATATTGCAAAATGATCAAGTATGACACATAGAATGGACCCGCTATCCCCGTTTGAATGAGAAAATCTCATTTCGGTAGGCCTTTAAATGTTCGTCCCACGTCGGTGCTCTTTGTTTTTTGATACTCTGCTTGGTACCTAATAAGGGGACTATCTGCTTTCACACCGCCTGCCTTGTCTGCGTCCTGGGATCACGCCAACAACCGCAACCATCTGCCGCTGTAACAGCTCAAACAAAAGTGGCAGGCAGTTTCTGCAAAGGAAACCGGCCCAAAAGTAGCAAAACCTCTTATGTCCTGCAGAGTATTTCCATTTTTATTACTGTTTTCATGTTTTATTGTATTTTTAGAAGGTGCCAAGGACCGATACAAATAAGCTGAAAGTCCAACCAACCAAACTGCCCTTGAAAGAGGGAACCAAGGACCTGATAGCCCTGAAGACTAAAGACCTCTATTAATAAGGGAATGGATGAAAAAAAAAAATCTCTAATATTGCATAATCATGATCCTTCTGGGACTTTATTCTGTATCCCTACACAGGTGGAACTTTAAGGAGGTCCAAATATAGATACATCAGAATATGAATACCTTAAATGGAACCCATAATGAATTTCACAAAGGTGAGTGCTTTAGCTTCCTCCCGCAGACTGAAAGCCACAAAATATTGCTTAGTGTTCAGTTTTTGGGTAATTTCTCCTTGAACAAAAATATTTTTCCAAATTTGGTTTACAAATGAGAAAATATGTAAATAAAAAAAAGCTAATATCATTATATAATTGCATACTGTGTAGAAATACATTGAGTTGCTATTTTCAAATCACCCAGTAGAGGGAACCAGACAGTAACATGATCAGCCAGTCATACTTTCTGTCATCTATCCATCTATCCATTTTCTACCGCTTGTCCCTTTGGGGGTTGCGGGGAGATGCTGGAGCCTATCTCAGCTGCATACAGACTTTTTCAATTCTAAGACACCAATATAATGGTGAAAACACGCAAATAACGGAAGCACGCATAATATTTTTTGATTACTGGTAGTTTAGAACCTTTACCCACATGTATTAATTACATTTTAAATCTGGTTTTACACATAAAACAAGAAGTGTTCTACATTAGGAAAGGGACTCATACGGCAGCATTTGTCGCAGTTTACCTGACACATAAAACGTGACAAATTGTGGGGGTTCGCTATCCCTTTCAGCCACCAGGTGGCAGTAGAGTGTTTAATATCTTAAAATATGTTTTTGTGGCACATCAAGAGGAGCCAGATGAGGTGGTTCAGGCATCTGGTCAGGATGCCACCCGAACGCCTCCCGAGGGAGGTGTTAAGGGCACGTCCAACCGGTTGGAGGACACGGGGAAGACCCAGGACACGTTGGGAAGACTATGTCTCCCGGCTGGCCTGGGAACGCCTCGGGATCCCCCGGGAAGAGCTGGACGAAGTGGCTGGGGAGAGGGAAGTCTGGGCTTCCCAGCTTAGGCTGCTACCCCTGCGACCCGACCTCGGATAAGCGGAAGAAGATGGATAGATGTTTTTGTGGCAATTCCAACTTTGACCACAGCATCAGTTGCAATGTCGAGTGCCGCTTTCCATCATTTTCAGCAGAAATGCAGAATGATTAACCCTCCCTCTTCCTCTCACGTGAGATCCACCAAGAAATTGTACTATATGAACCCCTTCCTGCTGAAAAATCTTGAGTGAATTGACTTGTGAAACAACAACCTGGATAGTTGCAGTACTCCTTTCCCCCTGCAGGTAGTGCCATCAAAACTTGCCTTGTACTGTGAAGTAGTACCTCAACTTACATTCTTAATTGGTTACGTAACAAAGCTTTGAACTCAAAACTTTTGTTTCTCAAACCATTGAAATAATTCAGGATACTTTAATCGCTGCGATGAGATGGCGACTTGTCCAGGGTGTACACCGCCTTCCGCCCGATTGTAGCTGAGATAGGCGCCAGCGTCCCCCGCGACCCCAAAAGGGAATCAGTGGTAGAAAATGGATGGATGGATGGATGGATGCTTTAATAGGTGCCAGGTCCCGAAAAACAGCACAAATTTAACATGTTACATACCTTTTAAAAATAAAAAATAAAAATGTATATTACAACTACCGTATACAAATATTACAATACAATGCACACACAACTACAGTAGTTAATAATGATCAAGATTTTATTTGGAAAGTGAACTCCTAAGAATCTCCTTCCAGCTTCTTCTCAGCAGCGCTTCCATATTTTCATGGATAAATGTCCGCTGTTTGGATATCATTTCAACACATACTGCCGTTAGACTTATTCTGCTTCAGTACGGTGCAGACGAGCAGTGATACGCTAAATTGCTTCATGCTTGGTTATGTTTTTTGATGATTTCTTTCTTTAATTCATTGAATATCTTCCCAGCACTGTCCCTCACACTCACTTTCTTTCCTCCCGTGGTTGGAAAAACAAAGTAGGTTGCTAGCTGTAAGCTAATGCTGGCAAATATGACCAGTCGTTTTGAGAAGTCGTTTTTGACATTTTTCTACGCCAAATAACAAATGGCGGGAATACTTGTACCTCTAATATCTGCTTGCAACTCAAAAGCGTAACAATATAATAATAGTATTTGCCACAAAAGGAGACCAAAACAAACACTTTTCAGTATCGTGGCCACTGATTGGCTCAGCCATATAAGTATACTTGTGGTATAAGTATACTTGTATACTTGTATAAGTATACTTGTATACTTGTATAAGTATACATATAAGTATACTTGTGGTATACTTATATTTTTAGAAGGTTATAAACAGTTTTTTAATGCCCTAGCTATGAAAATAGTTGCTTTTTAAAAAAAACGATTCTTACTTGGCGGACATTAATTCCTCATGGTCGTTTTCGGAACCAATTTACAACACCAGATGAGGCAGGCCGACTCTACTGACCTTTATTGAGCAAAAGTGGCCTCTGCTTAATAAAAACAATGAAAACACTGAATATACTGCATTTATTGTAAACATGACACATGTTTGTTTTAGCCATCAGCTTGCAACATTGAAAAGGAGAATAAATACATAAATAGTACTCGGAAGAACGCACAACTGTAATTCAAAGGATTCATATCACCATGTGACACGACTGTGGGCTACATTCCAGTTTGTCAACAACATGCAATGTTTAAGTAGTTTCCAGTCTAAAACTTCAATGTAATTTGACAGTATTTTTTTTTTTCAAAATACATCCTCAATTTACAATGTTTAGGTCCTAAATTTTGCATTTTTTTAAGCATACCGTATTTCCTTGAATTGCCGCAGGGCATATAGTATGTGCCTGCCTTGAATTACTGCCGGGTCAAACTCGCTTCGCAAAATAATTAGCGCATGCTTAGTATTACCGCCTGGTCAAACTCGTGACGTCACAAGAGACACTTCCCCTGTCATCATTTTCAAAATGAAGGAGGCTGAATTCAATACCGGTATTTTGAAATCGCATAAAGGGAAGAAGATTAAGAGCTATTCAGCAGGATTTATGATCCAAGCTTACATCACACTCAAATTTTTACTGCATGCCTTTGGTAAGTGCCTGAGTGAGAAGAGGTTTTGAAATAATTAGCGCATGCTTACTTTTACCGCATGCCTTTGGTAAGCGCAGGAGTGAGAAAAGGTTTTAAATTAATTAGCGCTCCAGCGGCAATTCAAGGAAATACGGTAATAGTGAAGTGAATTATATTTGTATAGTGCTTTTTCTCTAGTGATTCAAAGGGCTTTACATAGTGAAACCCAATATCTAAGTTACATTTAAACCAGTGTGGCTGGCA
Organism: Nerophis ophidion; assembly: GCF_033978795.1. Lineage (NCBI taxonomy): Eukaryota > Metazoa > Chordata > Actinopteri > Syngnathiformes > Syngnathidae > Nerophis > Nerophis ophidion. Next base: position 18,591,397 of record NC_084632.1, on the reverse strand, counting down.
CTGGGAGCAGGTGGGTAAAGTGTCTTGCCCAAGGACACAACGGCAGTGACTAGGATGGCGGAAGCGGGGATCGAACCTGCAACCCTGAAGTTGCTGGCACGGCAACTCTACCAACCAAGCTTTACCGCCCCATATATATATATATATATATATATATATATATATATATATATATATATATATATATATATATATATATATATATATATATATATATATTAGTACTAAATAAAGTACAAATATAAATACTGTAGTAACTGGAGGAGACCGAATCAATCAGGATCCTGGCCACTGATTGGCTCAGCCACACAAGCATCACCTTGACCTACATTTACAAAAAAAAATCCTGTAAATCAGGGGTCACCAACCTTTTTGAAACCAAGAGCGACTTCTTGGGCACTGATTAATGCGAAGGGCTACCAGTTTGATACACACTTAAATAAATTGCCAGAAATAGCCAATTTGCTGAATTTACCTTTAATAAATAAATCTACCTACCGGTATACATAAAAAAATGGGTATTTTTGTCTGTCATTCCGTTGTACATTTTTTTCCCTTTACGGAAGATTGTTGTAGAGAATAAATGATGAAAAAAAAACACTTAATTGAACGGTTTAAAAGAGGAGACAAGAGGGAAAAAATGAAAATTTAATTTTGAAACATAGTTTATCTTCAATTTCGAACCTTTTTGAAAAAAAAAAAAAATTAATGGAACATCATTAGTCATTTTTCCTGATTAAGATTAATTTTAGAATTTTGATGACATGTTTTAAATAGGTTAAAATCCAATCTGCATTTTGTTAGAATATACAACAAATTGGACCAAGCTATATTTCTAACAAAGGCAAATAATTATTTCTTCTAGATTTTCCAGAACAAACATTTTAAAAGATATTCAAAAGACTTTCAAATAAGATTTAAATTTGATTCTACAGATTTACTAGATTTGCCAGAATAAGTTTTTTAAATTTTAATCACAATAAGTTCAAAGAAATATTTTACAAATATTCTTTGGCGAAAAAACAGAAGCTAAAATGAAGAATTAAATAAAACATGTTTTATTATTATTTACAATTAAAAAATACATTTATTTGAACATTGATTTAAATTGTCAGGAAAGAAACGGAAGGAATTTAAAAGGTAAAAAGGTATATGTGTTTAAAAATCCTAAAATCATTTTTAAAGTTGTATTTTTTTCTCTAAAATTGTCTTTCTGAAAGTCATAAGAAGCAAAGTAAAAAAAATAAATTAATTCATTTAAACAAGTGAAGACCAAGTCTTTAAAATATTTTCTTGGATTTTAAAATTCTATTTGAGTTTTGTCTCTCTTAGAATTAAAAATGTCGAGCAAAGTGAGACCAGCTGTCTAGTGTTGTAGGCACAATACCAATGTGAGCAATTTGCAAAATGCGCAACTGCATTTTGCAAATTTGTATAATGCGCAATCTTTTTGCAAATTGCTTCCAGCTATATATTTGAATAATGTGTGGTGCACATTTTGAAAATCATTGGGCGCAATTTGTGTAATGCACAATCTTTTTGGCAATTTTAGAAATTGCTTCCCGCCATATATTGATTGTGTTGGAACTTCTAGCTACTAACCCTAACCCTTGATGCCATCTACGCAGTGTTGGGAGACTGTTTTGCTGTTCTTCTTCTGTTCGATGTAGCTTTCTGTGCACAATTCCGTAAATTCTTCTTCAGCCGTCCTCAAAACATCCGTTTGCACGGTCGCGCCATTTTCAAACAAAATATTGTCTTGCAATATGTAAATTGTTTGCGCACAATGGGGGGCATGGCGTAGTGGGTAGAGCGGCAGTGCCAGAAACCTGAGAGTTGCAGGTTCGCTTCCCACCTATTGACATCCAATTCGCTGCCGTTGTGTCCTTGGGCAGGACACTTCACCCTTGCCCCCGGTGCCGCTCACACTGGTGAATGAAAGATGAATGAATGATTGGTGGTGGTCGGAGGGGCTGTAGGCGCAAACTGGAAGCCACGATTCCATCAGTCTACCCCAGGGCAGCTGTGGCTACAGATGTAGCTTACCACCACCAGGTGTGAATGAATGATGGGTTCCCACTTTTCTGTGAGCGCTTTGAGTATCTAACAATAGAAAAGCGCGATATAAATCTAATCCGTTATTATTATTATTATAAATGACGTATAATTTGCAAAGTGCGCGAGATTGGTGAAATGCTTACAACACTTTGTTAATAAATACAATTTTAAAAATGGAGGCAGCTCACTGGTAAGTGCTGCTATTTGAGCTATTTTTAGAACAGGCCAGCGGGCTACTCATCTGGTCCTTACGGGCTACCTCAGGGGTCACCAACGCGGTGCCTCCGGGCACTAAGTAGCCCGTAAGGACCAGATGAGTAGCCCGCTGGTGTGTTCCAAAAATAGCTCAAATAGCAGCACTTACCAGAGCACTGCCTCTGTTTTTTAAATATTATTTATTTACTAACAAGCTGGTCTCGCTTTGTTGGACATTTTTAGTTCCAAGAGAGACAAAACTCAAATAGAATTTGAAAATCCAAGAAAATATTTTAAAGACTTGGTCTTCACTTGTTTAAATAAAATCATTTATTTTTTTACTTTGCTTCTTATAACTTTCAGAAAGACAATTTTAGAGAAAAAATACAACCTTAAAAATGATTTTAAGATTTTAAAACACATAACTTTTGACCTTTTAAATTCCTTCCTCTTCTTTCCTGACAATTTAAATCAATGTTCAAGTAAATGTATTTTTTTTTATTGTTAAGAATAATAAATCAATTTTAATTTAATTCTTAATTTTAGCTTCTGTTTTTTCAACAAAGAATATTTGTGAAATATTTATGATTAAGATTTTAAAAAATGATTTGTCTTTGTTAGAAATACAGCCTGCGATGAGGTGGCGACTTGTCCAGGGTGTACGCCGCCTTCCGCCCGATTGTAGCTAAGATAGGCTCCAGCGCCCCCCGTGACCCCAAAGCGAATAAGTGGTAAGAAATGGATGGATGGATGGATGGATGGATAGAAATACAGCTTGGTCCAATGTGTTATATATTCTAACAAAGTGCAGATTGGATTTTAACATATTTAAAACATGTCATCAAAATTCTAAAATTAATCTTAATCAGGAAAAATCACTAATGTTCCATTTTAGAATTGATTTTAAAACATTGCTGTTTGTTTTTAAATCTTCACATGGACTGGCACCTCAATATACCTCAAATTACATTCTTGCGCGCGCTCTGAGGTCGGAGAGCCAGTTCCAGCTTGTGGTGCCCAAGACCAGACTTAAGACCAGGGGAGACAGGGCCTTCTCTGTGGTCGGCCCTAAGCTCTGGAAAACTCTGCCCCTCCATGTTCAAACTGCTTCTACAGTGGAGTGTTTTAAGTCTCGTCTTAAGACCCACTTTTATTCTTTGACTTTTAACACTACGTGAGTTGTGTGGTCCTCTGTGTTTTTTATACACTTTAATTTTCTATTTTACTGTTTTAATTGATTTTACCCTTTAAAATAGTTTTTAATCATATTTGTTTTTATATTGTTTTTTTATATTGGTTTTATATTTATTTATTTATTTTGTGTTTTTATTCAGCCATTGGTGGAGCATAATATTGTTATTTTAATATTGTTTTTAACATGGCTGTGCAGCACTTTGGAAACGTTATTGTTGTTTAAATGTGCTATATAAATAAAGTGGATTGGATTGGATAAATTATGTTTTTAACTTTTTCAAAAAGATTCGAATAAGCTAGTTTTTGTCTTCTTTCTTTCGGTTGAATTTTGAATTTTAAAGAGTCAAAATATATTTATAAAAATATCTATCTGCTTCTATACATATTTATTGTGAGAAATCATTGAGATGATCCACAAAGATAAATATCATTAATTATTAATAATAACATAGAGTTAAAGGTAAATTGAGTAAATTGGCTATTTCTGGCAATTTATTTAAGTGTGTATCAAACTGGTAGCCCTTTGCATTAATCAGTACCCAAGAAGTAGCTCTTGGTTTCAAAAATGTTGGTGACTCCTGCTGTAAATACTCAAACAAAAACCAATTAAGTTCATCTTTATCCACATGTGTGTGCTATAAAGCTGCTTTTTGATTATGTCCAGGGTGTACCTAGTGGACCGGAACCTCGTGCGGCAGCAGCTGACATCCGTTGCTGACGTGGGTCAGGACTTTCTCCTTCAGCCGGGCCACCTGCTGCCGGAGGACGCCGGCCGTCGAGGCCAAGTCGGTGTTGTTGTTCTTCAGCGTCTTCACCTTGTCCTCCAACCTGGAGATCCGCTCCAGCTTGCGCCTCCGACATTTCGAAGCCGCAATCCGATTCCGGAGCCGCTTCCGGTCGGCCTTGAGACGCTCCTGGGAGTCCATGTCGACGGGGGACAGCGGCGGGCTCTCCCCGAAGCTCTGCACGTCCGGGACGGTCTGAGGCTCCTCCTTGGCCGCCGGGCACCGGGAGAGCTCCGGTTCCGCCGACGCGGCTCCGCTGAAATGATGAGGCAGCGGCGGGAGAGGGAAGGCCGCCGCGTCCGTCTGGTAGTCGTCGACTGCGGTGTCGTAACTGTTCAGGTTGGTGTACACCGGTCGCTCCAGCTGCATGGCGAGGTTGGCGGCCGGATCTAGACCGCCGCTTGTGGGCTGGTTCTGCTTGTGTAGGTCCTCCAGCGCTTTGACGAAGCCCTCCGCGAACTCCTGCTCGTCCGCGGCGGTTTTAGGGTACAAAAAGTGAGCGCTGGTCGGCGTCGTGGTGACCATGCCGTTCGACTGGATAATAAGCCTCTCCAGGTCCGGCGAGGACAGTTTCAGCAGACCCAGGTCCGGGGAGCCCAGCAGCCCGTCGGCGTCTCGAAGGTGCGGCTTCATGCTCGGGTCTGCCAAGCTTAAATGAACATCCTTCATTATTGCTTCAGAAACCTTCACATTGCCCGTCCTGTCCGTAACCTGGCAGACAAGCTTCGGGGAGAACTACGCTCGTCACTTTCCCTTCCGCTTAAGCGAGAAATGCACGCGCTCGACGCGCCTCCAGCATTTCTAGCCTCTCCACTTCTGTTATGTCACCGCAGCGCATGCGCATTGTCGACAAAACACGTTTCGGTCTAAAACAGGAGTCACAAAATCCAAATATTTTAAAAGGTATTTCCGTGAGAGCCATATAATATTTTTAACACGGTCAATCAATCAATGAAACATTATTTATATAGCCCTAAATCACGAGTGTCTCAAAGGGCTGCACAAGCCACAACGACATCACACTGAATACAACTAAATGCATGCGTTTTTAAGTAAGACCAACATTTTTAGACTATTGCCGTGCCAGCAACTTGAGGGTTCCAGGTTCGATCCCCGCTTCCGCCATCCGAGTAGAATAGAATAGAAAGTACTTTATTGATCCCTGGGGGAAATTCAGCACCACAGTTTGCTCACAATAGACAATAATAATAATAAATGATATATGACATATATTATACATATGATATATGAATACAATAAATACATTCTACATATATTCTACATTATACAGTCACTGCCGTTGTGTCCTTGGGCAAGACACTTTACCCACCTGCTCGGGGTACCACCCACACTGGTTTGAAGGCCTACTGAAATGAGATTTTCTTATTTAAACGGGAATAGCAGGTCCATTCTATGTGTCATACTTGATCATTTTGCGATATTGCCATATTTTTGCTGAAATGATTTAGTAGAGAACATCGACGATAACGTTTGCAACTTTTGGTCGCTAATAAAAAAGCCTTGCCTTTACCCGTGTCAAGCGAATTAAGTGCTCGCTGCGAAATAAGTGCCCGAGCGTGTCGGGGCATATATTTAGCGCCATAAGAGCGAAATATATGCCCACCCTATTGTATACAGTGTGTATGGGACGGCTTGCCAAATAATTGCCCCTGTGGCCTCAGTGAGAGTACATACTAGGAGAAAAAACGTATCATACCAAAGTTACTGTGATATATATTGTCTTAGGCTATTAAATATGGAGAAACCCTAACCCTAACCAGAGTCTCGCTAAATCACTACTAGGATGGTCTCTCCCTTGATACTCACATGTTGGTTTGTCAATGACGCCGCCCTGCCAAAAAACTGCCCGGCGCACTGGACTGCGCAGGTGCGCGCATGCGCACACCCCCCCTGAGCACTTATTTTGGCTGGGCACAAATTTGGCTTGACACCGGAAGTTGCAGACGATGTGCGCGTGACGTCACGGGTTGTAGAGTTCCTCACATCCTCACATTGTTTACAATCATGGCCACCATCAGCTAGAGCGATTCGGACTGAGAAAGCGAAAATTTCCCCATTAATTTGAGCGAGGATGAAAGATTTGTGGATGAGGATATTGAGAGGGAAGGACTAGAAAAAAGAAGAAAAAAAAGGCGATTGCAGTGGGAGCGATTCAGATGTTATTAGTCACATTTACTAGGATAATTCTGGAAAATCCCATATCTGCCTATTGTGTTGCTAGTGTTTAAGTGAGATTATATAGTAACTGAAAGTCAGAAGGGTGCGGCCACGGGTGCAGTGACCGCCAGTGTCTCAGTGGGAGTGGATAATAGTCGCCGCAGCAGCTGCAGGAGGACGCATGCTCCGCTCATAACTACGGTAAGGGCCAAATTTTTACGACACATTTCTCACCGAAACCTGCCGGTAGACATGTGGTCGGGATCATGTTCGCTTGACCGCTCTGATCCATAGCGAAGCTTCAACTTCGAGAATTTTAATCAAGAAAGCACCGGCTGTGTTTGTGTGGCTAAAGGCTAAAAGCTTCCCACCTCCATCTTTCTACTTTGACTTCTCCATTATTAATCGAACAAATTGCAAAAGATTCAGCAACACAGAAATCCAGAATACTGTGTAATTATGCGATTAAAGCAGACTACTTATAGCTTGGATCGGGCTGGAAAATAATGTCCGCTACAATCATACGCGTCATCATACCGCAACGTTTTCAACACGACACTTCGCGGAAAATTTAAAATTGCAATTTCGTAAACTAAAAAGGCCGTATTGGCAGGTGTTGCAACGTTTATATTTTATCATTGATATATAAAATATCAGACTGCGTGGTCGGTAGTAGTGGGTTTCAGTAGGCCTTTAAGTAAGACCAACATTTTTAGAGTATTATTCTTTTTGGGTACGGTATAGCTCGACCGGTAGAACTTGAGGGTTCCAGGTTTGATCCCCGGTTCTGCCATCCAAGTAAAATAAAATAGAAAGTACTTTACTGATCCCCGGGGGAAATTCAGCACTACAGTTCGGTCACAATAGACAATAATAATAATATATAACATATATATTATACCGTATTTCCTTGAATTGCCGCAGAGGCGCTAATTAATTTAAAACCTCTTCTCACTCCTGCGCTTACCAAAGGCATGCAGTAAAAGTAAGCATGCGCTAATTATTTTAAAACCTCCGGCTACGGGTGTGTTGACGCCAGAGTCTTTCAGGGAAGTCACGCACTGCAGAAGGATGAAGCTCCGCTGGTGTCTCCGGTAAGACCACAATTTTCTCACCGAAACCTGCCGGTTGACATGTAGTCGGGATCCATGTTCGCTTGACCGCTCTGATCCATAGTAAATCTTCACCTCCGGGAATTTTAAACAAGGAAACACCGCGTGTTTGTGTGGCTAAAGGCTAAAAGCTTTCCACCTCCATCTTTCTACTTTCACTTCTCCATTATTTATTGAACAAATTGCAAAAGATTCAGCAACACAGATGTCCAAAATACTGTGTAATTGCACGATGAAAAGAGACGACTTTTAACCGTAAGTGATGCTGGGCTAATATGTCCCCTCCAACCAATAACGTCACAAACACGCATCATCATCCGCAACGTTTTCAACAGGAAACTCTGCGGGAAATTTAAAATTGTAATTTAGTAAACTAAAAAGGCCGTATTGGCATGTGTTGCAATGTTAACATTTCATCATTGATATATAAACAATCAGACTGCGTGGTCGGTAGTAGTGGGTTTCAGTAGGCCTTTAATAACATTGTCCTTCTGAAGCTAAGTAATAATAAATAAGATACTTCTCACCATTAATGCGACTTCTTGAACAGGTGCGGTAGAAATGGATGGACGGATTAAAATGCATGAGAATGTTTGATATTTTAAACGCTATTTTTAACACTGTGATTACCAGCAAAATTATTCATTACTTATCGTGTTAAGCAATGTCAGCTAATATTTATCTGAGAGCCAGATGCAGTCATGAAAAGAGCCACATCTGGCTCGAGAGCCATAGGATCCATACCCCTGGACTAGGTACTACTTGACAATGAGGACAACACAGAGACATGAATGGCGGAGGACCACGACTTAAACAAGTTGAAAAACTTATTCGGGTGTTACCATTTAGTGGTCAATTGTACGGAATATGAACTGTGCAATCTACTAATAAAAGTTTCAATCAATCAATCAAAACGACTCACTCTGCTCTGCATGAAAATCAATCTACCACCATAAGAAATATACTTATTGTTGCTATGTTAAAAAAAAGATTAAGAATTCAATAAATTCAGGGTTATTGTCTTCAGAAGTTTTCTAATGCTCTGTATTTCCCAGGATTATTGTGTGAATGCTCCAAAGCATTCACACGTATGGTTTTCCACACCAAAATTCATCTGCTGCAATGCAAGCAGCCCATATTATTATTATTGATAATACTTCAACTTGGGCTTCACGGTGGCAGAGGGGTTAGTGCGTCTGCCTCACAATACGAAGGTCCTGCAGTCCTGGGTTCAAATCCAGGCTCGGGATCTTTCTGTGTGGAGTTTGCATGTTCTCCCCGTGAATGCGTGGGTTCCCTCCGGGTACTCCGGCTTCCTCCCACTTCCAAAGACATGCACCTGGGGATAGGTTGATTGGCAACACTAAATTAGCCCTAGTGTGTGAATGTGGCAGTGAATGTTGTCTATCTGTATTGGCCCTGCGATGAGGTGGCGACTTGTCCAGGGTGTACCCCGCCTTCCGCCCGATTGTAGCTGAGATAGGTGCCAGCGTCCCCCGTGACCCCAAAAGGGAATAAGCGGTAGAAAATGGATGGATGGATGGAATACTTCAACTTTTATTTTTGGACGGCTGCAATGCAAGCAGCCCATTCACTGCTGCTCAGCATGGGATCTTTTTTTAACATAGCAACAGCTGCTGCATAGCAGTGAATGGGGTGCTTGCATTGCAGCAGTTTCATAATAAAAGTTGAAGTTTTCCATCCATTTCCTACCGCTTGTCCCTTTCGGGGTCGCGGGGGGTGCTGGAGCCTATCTCAGCTGCATTCGGGCGGAAGGCGGCGTACACCCTGGACAAGTCGCCACCTCATCGCAGGGTCAACACAGATAGACAGACAACATTCACACTCACATTCACACACTAGGGCTAATTTAGTGTTGCCAATCAACCTATCCCCAGGTAAATGTTTTTGGAGGTGGGAGGAAGCCGGAGTACCCGGAGGGAACCCACGTTGTCCCGGGGAGAACATGCAAACTCCATACAGAAAGATCCCGGGCCAGGGATTGAACTCAGGACTACTCAGGACCTTCGTATTGTGAGACAGACGCACTAACCCAGCGTTTCTCAAAGTGTGGGGCGGGCCCCACTGGTGGGGAATAGAGACATGACAGGTGGGGCGCGAGAAATAGGAGGAAATTTAACTTTAATTTTTATTTTATTTTATTTTTTTATTATTATATTCTTAGATTTTTTTTTTACAACCCCATTTTCTATACAAACTGTAAATCACTGTCAAACGACACAGCTGCGAGACGTATATGCGACATTGCAAGTGATCTTGAGGAACAACTCGTAGACAAATTAAAAGAAAGTCGTTTTGCTTTACAAGTGGACGAAACTACTGACGGCAATAAAGACTGCCTGTTCATCGCATACGTGAAACGTCCGCTTTGTGAATGGCGAGTCACTGTGCGAGGATTTGCTGTTTTGCAAATACAAAAAAAAAATAGAGCCAGTGCTGATGAGCTGTTCAAGATAATGGACATTTTCCTCAAAGAACACGACCTTAAATGGGAAAACTGTGCGGGCTTTTGCTCTGATGGCGCACAGACCATGGCAGGGTCAAGAAACGGGCTGCAGGCTCTAATGAAGAGGGTTGCGCCAAATGCGCATTGGACACATTGTGTCATTCACCGGGAAGCACTCGCGTCAAGGCAGCTCAGCCCTGAACTCAATGAGGTTTTAACAAATGTGAGCGCGGTAAATTTTATCAAAACACAGAAAAGTGGCACTTTTAATTAATTTATTATTGAACTTGATGCAAGTTATTTGATTTATTATTGAACTTGATGCAAGTTATTTGATATATTACTGAACTTGATGCAAGTTACACCACAGCTGCACAGTTATTTAATTTAATATTGAACTTGATGTTATTTTATGTTACTGAGTTTGAATGTATACAACTTGATGTTACTTGATGTTCAATAAATTTGAAAATGTTAATCTTGGCATTAGGGTTCTGTTTGGGCGATGGGGGCATATGGGGCTTGAAAACTCCCCCTTGTCCAAAGTGGGGGATGACAAAAACAGTTTGAGAACCACTGCACTAACCCCTGTGCCACCGGTTAGTTAAATATTTGTTGTTGTATTTATTTACTGTGTTTCTATTTTTATATTATTTTGTATTTTGATTATTTATTCATAAATTGTCCGTGTTTTGTTTTTTTCATTATTGTTTTGTTCTTTCATACATGTTTTAAAATGTATTTTGTTTTTTAATTAGTTTATTTGACCTTTTTTATTCATTTCCTAAATTCATTTGTTTATCTATCCATCCATTTCCTACCGCTTACCCCGCTGGGGTCGAAGTATGAGAAATAATAATATGTGCGCTTGCATTTCAGCAGATTAATTTTGGTGAAATGCTTTAGAGCAGGGATCACCAACCGTAAGGACCAAATGAGTAGCCCGCTGGCCTGTTCTAAAAATAGCCCAAATAGCAGCACTTACCAGTGAGCTTCTTCTATTTTTTTTTATTTTTTTTTATTTACTAGCAAGCTGTTCTCGCTTTGCTCGACATTTTTAATTCTAAGAGAGACAAAACTCAAATAGAATTTAAAAATCCAAGAAAATATTTTAAAGACTTAGTCTTCACTTGTTTAAATAAATTAATTTATTTTTTTACTTTGCTTCTTGTAACTTTCAGAAAGACAATTTTAGAGAAAAAATACAACCTTAAAAATGATTTTAGGATTTTTAAACACATATACCTTTTGACCTTTTAAATTCCTTCCTCTTCTTTCCTGAAAATTTACGTTTTTTTTGTGTTTTTTTTGTAAAGAATAATATATACATTTGAATTTAATTCTTCATTTTAGCTTCTGTTTTTTCGACGAAGAATATTTGTGAAATATTTCTTCAAATTTATTATGATTAAAATTCCCAAAAAATATTCTGGCAAATCTAGAATCAAATTTAAATCTTATTTCAAAGTCTTTTGAATTTGTCTTTGTTAGCTTGGTCCAATTTGTTATATATTCTAACAAAGTGCAGATTGGATTTTAACCTATTTAAAACATGTCATCAAAATTCTAAAATTAATATTAATCAGGAAAAATTACTAATGATGTTCCATAAATTCTTTTTTTACATTTTTTTAAAAAAGATTCGAATTAGCTAGTTTTTCTCTTCTTTTTTTTCGGTTGAATTTTGAATTTTAAAGAGTCGAAATTAAAGATAAACTATGTTTCAAAATTAAATTTTCGTTTTTTTTCCTGTTTTCTTCTCTTTTAAACGGTTCAATTAAGTTTTTTTTTTTTTAGATAATTTATTCTCTACAAAAAACCTCCCGTATAAGGAAAAAAATGTACGACGGAATGACAGACAAATACCCATTTTTTGATATATATAGATTTATTTATTAAAGGTAAATCGAGCAAATTAGCTATTTCTGGACATTTATTTAAGTGTGTATCAAACTGGTAGCCCTTCGCATTAATCAGTACCCAAGAAGTAGCTCTTGGTTTCAAAAAGGTTGGTGACCCCTGATTTAGAGCATTCACACAATAATGCTGGGAAATACATAGCATTAGAAAACTGCTGAAGACAATAAATCAGAATTTATTAAATTCTTAATCTTTTTTTTAACATAAAAATAACTATATTTCTCATTTTCAAGTAGTACCCAGTTCTATACGTGGTTTGCAGCTGCTTAGCAGCAGTGAATTAAATATTGTTATTATTATTGCTCATACTTCAAAATACTTCAAACTTTATTATTATTCTTCAAACTTCTTGTTCCGTACGTTTCTCTTAACACCACAATGAGATGAACCGGCCAACGAACCCACACATATGTTATACCGTTGGAAAGGTCTTGTTCGCACCAATGGCAGAAATCTAAATTGGGAACATATTGTGTCACCGTGGCAATGCTATTCACGAACAAATCAAAAAATGGGCCAATTGATTATGTATGGCCCTTTGGTCTAATACGAGATGAACCGACCAACGAACCCCCACATATGTAATACCGTCGGAAAGGTCTTGTTCACACCGATGGCGGAAATCTAAATTTGGAACGTTTCGTGTCACCGTGGCAACGATATTCAAGAACAAATCAAAAAAATGGCCAATTGATTATGTACGGCAGTTTTGTCTAATACAAGACGAACCGGCCAACGAACCCCCACATATGTCATACCGTCGGAAAGGTATCGTTCGCGCCAATGGCGGAAAAATCTAAATTGGGAACATTTTGTGTCACCGTAGCAGCGCTATTCAAGAACAAATAAAAAAATGGGCCAATTGATTATGTACGGTGCTTTGGTCTAATACAAGACAAACTGGCCAACGAACCCCCACATATGTTATACCGTTGGAAAGGTCGACTTTCTGCCTATGGGCATATTTTAAACAGAATGTGAAAAAAAAATCCAGGAATTCACATTGTAGGAATTTTAAAGAATTTATTTGTAAATTATGGTGGAAAATAAGTATTTGGTCAACCATTCAAAGTTCTCACTGATGGAAGGAGGTTTTGGCTCAAAATCTCACGATATATGGCCCCATTCATTCTTTCCTTAACACGGATCAATCGTCCTGTCCCCTTAGCAGAAAAACTGCCCCAAAGCATGATGTTTCCACCCCCATGCTTCACAGTAGGTGTGGTGTTCTTGGGATGCAACTCAGTATTCTTCTTCCTCCAAACACGACGAGTTGAGTTTACACCAACATGGATACATGGATGATACAGCAGAGGATTGGGAGAATGTCATGTGGTCAGATGAAACCAAAATAGAACTTTTTGGTATAAACTCAACTCGTCGTGTTTGGAGGAAGAAGAATACTGAGTTGCATCCCAAGAACACCATACCTACTGTAAAGCATGGGGGTGGGAATATCATGCTTTGGGGCTGTTTTTCTGCTAAGGGGGACAGGACGATTGATCCGTGTTAAGGAAAGAATGAATGGGGCCATGTATCGTGAGATTTTGAGCTAAAACCTCCTTCCATCAGTGAGAGCTTTGAATGGTTGACCAAATACTTATTTTCCACCATGATTTACAAATAAATTCTTTAAAATTCCTACAATGTGAATTCCTGTATTTTTTTGGTCACATTCTGTCTCTCACAGTTGAAGTGTACCTATGATGAAAATTACAGACCTCTGTCATCTGGACAATAAGCTGGACTGGACTGTTAACACGGACCACCAGTACAAGAAAGGACAGAGCAGGCTGTACTTCCTCAGGAGACTGCACTCCTTCAACATTTGTAGAAAACTCCTGTGGATGTACTACCAGTCTGTGGTTGCCAGTGTTCTGTTCTACATGGTAGTGTGCTGGGGGGGCAGTACATCTAAGAAGGACAGCTCCAGACTTGAGAAACTGATCAGGCGGGCCGGTTCTACAATCGGAATGAAACTGGACTCACTGGTGACGGTGGCAGAGAAGAAGACTGTGGACAAACTAGTGAGCATCCTGGATGATGCCAGTCACCCTCTGCATAGCGTTATCAGTAGCCAGAGGAGCCTGTTCAGTGCTAGACTGCTTCATCCCAAGTGCAGGACTAATAGACTCAAGAACTCCTTTGTCCCACACACCATTAGACTGTACAACTCCTCTCTGGGACTGGGGACGGGGGGTATTAGGATGACAGGGGATGCAAAACATTAACAGTGCAATACGTTTTCATAACATGGTCACAACTGCCTACTTTGTCTTGTTATATTCTTATTTTACTGTTATATTGTTATTCCCATTGTTTTTATTCTTTTTGTAATATTTCTCTATTTTGTTTCCTTTTAAACCCCCATTATTTACTTATTACTTTTTTCTTTAAATTGATCTCAACTCTGTACACTGCTGCTGGAATTTTAATTTTCCTGAAGGAACTCTCCTGAAGGAATCAATAAAGTACTATCTATCTATCTATCTATCTATCTATAATTTTAAGCGGGAGAACTTGCACAATCGGTGGCTGACTAAATACTTTTTTGCCCCACTGTATATGCTGTATGTGGAGTAAGAGGGACTGAACATTATGGATGTCAACTGGGTCAGCATTCTTCTGTCAACCACCTCCTCAATGCTGTCTAGTGGGCAGCCTAGGACAGAGTCAGCTCTCAATTAGTTTATTAAGTCTGTTCCTGTCTCTGACCGTGCCGTGCTGTCCCCACCCCAACAAACTACGGTATAGAATACCGTATGAGCCACCCCAGTGTTGTAAAAAGTGCGCAGCAGTGACCAACACACCCCGAGAGGACCTCAGTCTCCTTAAGCATACACAGCGTTCAAATTGTGAGTCCAGTCCAGTTTATTGTTGAGGTGAACACACCCCAGGTATTTAAATGAGTCCACTATTTCTATGTCGGACCTCTGTATTGCATACTAGTTTTCTAGTTGAGCAAAAAGAATCTAACCTATTTTTGCTAAAACTAACAATACTGGGATTTTTTTATTTTTAGAAAATAGTTCACTCATCAAGATGTCTTTAGCCATTAAAGAGTTCCCAGAACACTTTAGTGCGTCACAGCCTGTAGGCTCCATCCCACTGCAGAGCAATGTGTGGGCGGATCACATGATGCTGCTTGTGACGTCAAGTCTCTGTTGGACTCTGGCGGAAATAAAATTTAGCGTCATTTGTGTCGTGTATAGTCTGCTGGGGAGGTTTAGTGCGATGAAACATGGTTTGCAGTACAATAAAAAGAATAATAAATAAATCATATTAGTCAGCTTATATGGAGGGATGGGGTAGAAGTAAGCAAATTAAACCTTCCAAAAAAGGTTGTCTTAAACCGTGGATAATTAGATGGCAGTGTAGAATTGTTCCGGAAGGAAGGGATAATAGAAGCATTTCTATAAATATGTTTATGCATCCAAATATGCCTTCTTCCTGCAGGGAAGTGAGGGGGTGTGCCGCCTGCCTGTATCAGCTAGTCGCCTTCATGCTCATTCTGGAAGAGGATGGGAGACAAATGTGAGTAGGAGGGGGGGGGGCATCAAGGGGTTACCATGGTAACATGAGCAGAGTGACGCAGGTAAGAGCAGGGGAAAGACAGGGAGGTGGTGATTGGTTTTTCAACTGTGTGTGTGTGTGTGTGTGTGTGTGGCAAAGACGGAAGATGCACACATTACATCCATCTGACATGCTTGGAGTTCAACCATTTTGCTTTCTATTCTATTTGGTTTTCTATTCAGTGACTGTCATTGCATCCTAACTGTAATCATAACATGGCTTCTTTGTGGCGCAGTGGGAGAGTGGCCGTGCGCAACCCGAGGGTCCCTGGTTCAAATCCCACCTAGTACCAACCTCGTCACGTCCGTTGTGTCCTGAGCAAGACACTTCACTATTGCTCCTGATGGGTGCTGGTTGGCGCCTTGCATGGCAGCTCCCTCCATCAGTGTTTGAACGTGTGTGTGAATGGGTAAATGTGGAAGTAGTGTCAAAGCGCTTTGAGTACCTTGAAGGTAGAAAAGCGCTATACAAGTACAACCCATTTATCATTTAACATGCTGAATAGGTTACATTCAGGAAAATCACGTGATTTGCAAAATTCAACGCGTCCAAAAAGGAGTAAGAAGAGGCATAGCTTATTAATCAATACCCCCTTTTTCATATATCACTGATAAGTCATTCATAAGACATGCTTTCTTACGATGACATTTCACATTTAAATCACATGTTTTTACTTACCAGGGACGTGCGATGAACTAAACACCAGGTGAGGCATACGTACTTTTTTTTCTTCTTTTTACAAAAAAATTAAATTCATATGTGCAGCTCTAGTCATTGTTGATATAGGTTGCACATTAGTTACAGGAAAAAAAGGGAGTTATTCGCTTTCATAAAAACGTTATCATTATGATATATGATAAATGTTCCAAAAACTATTTGATAAAGTTGTCATTAAATACTTTTTGGTCCCATTTGCTTTTAACAAAATAAATGATGTATTGTGAGCGTATATTACCTTTCTGTATTTGTATCTGAAGCAGCAATAGCTATCCTCCATGAAAACGTACTTTGAATGATCGCATTAAGAGAAGTATTTAATCTTGGATACAGTATATAATCCTCCATATTGGCAGAAACATTCATTTACTTCAATTTCATTCCAAGAAATTAAACAATATTTTTGCATCTGACAAAAAACACCCACAAACGCTGACTTACTCTAGTAAAAATGCCATGTTTGTTATAAATACAGTTTTAAAAAAAAGAAAAGAAAAAAAGACTGGCTTCTGCTGGAGAGACCTGTGTGTGCTAGATTGAGCGCCCCCACTTCTCCCAGTCTGGCGAGTCAGAGTACTGCTGAGGCATTGAACTGCAAGTTGACAATATATCGCCCCCTACCTTGAGGCAGAGGTACTTGCTGCCTCAAGACCTGCCTTTTCCACATGGCAACAAGCATGCGCCTCCTCGCACGCACATACCCAATACACACTGTGTGTAGCCGTGGAGGCACTGCCTGTATCTGCCTCACTTCTCGTCTGCTGCATTGTTTTGATCAGGAAACATGGAAATTCCGCGATTTTGACCATGAAAATGATCAAAATATACAGGAACCACACCAAAATCACATATAAAGCATAAACCAAAAGAGAAATATTAAAACTTATTTTATTTTATTACTTCGTTTTGTAACATCTCATGGTTAAGCCACCTGATGGCACGTCCATTTATATTTTTTGGACTTTCATTTTATTTAAAAAAAAATTGGGCTCCACTTCGGAGACTATTGGTATGACATTTGTGCAATTTTAAAGAATAATTTTAAAACAAAAAATATAATCATATTTATGTACAGTATACAATTTTATATTAAATGAAATGCTGTAATTTGATTTAATTATTAATGTGTGTGTAAGTACCACAAGTAGTTTACAATAAAAAAACATTTAAAAGGTCAAACTGAAGGCTGAATGTCAGCAGTAATAAGAGTCCACAAAAAAAGTTATTCTTGCTGAGGAATGAATACAGTAAGAAAACAGCCCTCTAGTGATACCTGGTGGACATATGGAGAATGACATACAAGCAGAGCTATATTGCGTCCCTTTTTCAGTTAATATAGTGTTGTTATGGTAATTGGTAAATGGGTTGTACAAACACCGTTTCCATATGACTTGGGAAATTGTGTTAGAGGTAAATAAAAACAGAATACAATGATTTTCTAAATCATTTTCAACCCATATTCAATTGAATGCACTACAAAGACAACATATTTGATGTTCAAACTCATTAACTTATTTTTTTTTTTGCAAATAATAATTAACTTAGAATTTCATGGCTGCAACACGTGCTAAAGTAGTTGGGAAAGGGCATGTTCACCACTGTGTTACATCACCTTTTCTTTTAACAACACTCAATAAACGTTTGGGAACTGAGGGAACTAATTGTTGAAACTTTGAAAGTGGAATTCTTTCCCATTCTTGTTTTATGTAAAGCTTCAGTTGTTCAACAGTCCGGGTTCTTCGCTGTCGTATTTTACGCTTCATAATGTGCCACACATTTTCGATGAGAGACATGTCTGGACTGCAGGCGGGCTAGGAAAGAACCCGCACTCTTTTTTTACAAAGCCACGCTGTTGTAACACATGCTGAATGTGGCTTGGCATTGTCTTGCTGAAATAAGCAGGGGCGTTCATGAAAAAGACGGCGCTTGGTGGCAGCATATGTTGTTCCAAAACGTGTATGTACCATTCAGCATTAATGGTGCCTTCACAGATGTGTAAGTTACCCATGCCTTGGCCACTAATGCACCCCCATATCATCACAGATGCTGGCTTTTGAACTTTACGTCAATAACAGCCTGGATGTTCGCTTCCCTTTTGTTCCGGATGACACGATATCAAATATTTCCAAAAACAACTTGAAATGTGGACTCGTCAGACCACAGAACACTTTTCCACTTTGCATCAGTCCATCTTAGATGATCTCGGGTCCAGAGAAGCCGGCGGCGTTTCTGGATTTTGTTGATAAATGGCTTTTCCTTTGCATAGTAGAGCTTTAACTTGGACTTACAGATGTAGCGACTAACTGTATTTAGTGACAGTGGTTTTCTGAAGTGTTCCTGAGGCCATGTGGTGATAACCTTTAGATTGATGTCGGTTTTTGATACAGTGCCGTCTGAGGGATGGAAGGTCACGGTCATTCAATGTTGGTTTCTGGCCATGCCGCTTACGTACAGGGATTTCTCCAGATTCTCTGAACCTTTTGATGATATGGACCGTAGACGTTGAAATCCCTCAATTTCTTGCAATTGCACTTTGAGAAATGTTGTTCTTAAACTGTTTGACTATTTGCTCACGCAGTTGTGGACAAAGGGGTGTACCTCGCCCCATCCTTTCTTGTAAAAGACTGACCATTTTTTGGGAAGCTGTTTTTATACCCAATCATGGCACCCACCTGTTCCCAATTAGCCTGCACACCTATGGGATGTTCCAAATAAGTGTTTGATGAGCATTCCTCAAATGTATCAGTATTTATTGCCACCTTTCCCAACTTCTTTGTCACGTGTTGCTGGCATCAAATTCTAAAGTTAATGATTATTTGCAAAAAAAAAAAAAAGTTTATGAGTTTGAACATCAAATATGTTGTCTTTGTAGTGCATTCAATTGAATATGGGTTGAAAAGGATTTGCAAATCATTGTATTCCGTTTATATTTACATCTAACACAACTTCCCAACTCATATGGAAAAGGGGTTTGTACTATCATAGCGCTTTTCTACCTTTTTTTAAGAAACTCAAAGCGCTTTTGCACTATTTCTACATTCACCCACTGATCTTGTTAGAATTGTTTTGGATCAAATTCATTCCTTCAGCTCTTGGAAATCTTACGAGCGAACTATAAAGACGAATGCAGCACTTTAAACAAAACAACCTTTATTCCCATGTGCTCGTGTACATACATTACAGCATCTATTGTCATAAAAAAGATCACAACACACACGTTGGGCTTGCAGCCTTACAAGAACAACCTTTTTTATACACAAATTGTACAATGCTTTAACTCAAGTGTTCATGATAAACACAAAATGTCACAAAATATCAGAATAATAAAGAGCAGAGTTGGAAAAATAAGATTAATTAAACTAAGGTAGGGCACATGTAACTGACTTTGTGCCATGAAAAGTACACTCAAGAGACACAAGTTGAGAACATGCAGAAATGAAAACCCAATTCCTGTGTACCGCACGACACAAATTTCTGATTCATGTCTGCCTGCAAGCTGGAAATGGTACACTGCAATCAGTCCTAAATCAGCACAACATGTTTCACCTCAACCACTTGAGTGTCAGTTCTTATTTGAGTGCTGAGGAACTTGCTTTGTAGGTTTGATAATATTTCACCATGTTAGTGCTGGTTCTTCATCCCCTGTGCTTTGCCAGGTTTCTTTTCCTGCTGCTGCTGACCTCGTCCGGCACCGCTCATTCCTCGACCGCGGCCCCCAAACACACCTACGGACAGGAAGAAAGTCAGTTGGTAACTCCTTCATGTGCTGAGGTGACTGTAAAAGTATTTTGATCGTCAATGCAGAGCTCAAATGGCTAGGTGTTGGGGTACTGATGATCAATACCCACGCAGACTGCACACACTAGTTCAAACACTTTTTAAAAAATATCTTAAAAAACTATTCTGGTTTAACTTAATTGATGCTTACGCGTAATCATAACATCTATTGAGTCTTATGTGGAGTTTTTTTGTATTTGTTGGTTTCACTGTCTTTCAGGTAAAGTTTGAAAAATTTACCGGAGTAAAACTAAGAGACTTAAACTTCTCCTGCAGCCAACAAATCCTCCGAAAAGCAAAAAGCATTTTAGCCTCTGAGCCATGCTCTTGCGGGTGAATTCTCTTTGTTGCCTTCAGGGCGACATTATGCCCTTCCATTGTGTTAAACAAATCGCTTTCCAAGTCATTCGTCCCCTTTGCACTCAGACTATGAAACTTTTACATTTTTCAAAGTGTTGTATTGTTAAAGGCCTACTGAAGCCCACTACTACCCACCACGCAGTCTGATAGTTTATATGTCAATGATGAAATATTAACATTGCAACACACGCCAATACGGCCTTTTTAGTTTACTAAATTACAATTTTAAATTTCCCGGGAGTTTCGTCTTCGAAACGTTGTGTAATGATGACGTTTACGCAAGACGTCACAGGATTTTCGGGAGTATGAGCGCTGCGCACACACACAGCTAAATGTCGTCTGCTTTACGGCATAATTATACAGTTTTTTGGACATCTGTGTTGCTGAATCTTTTGCAATTTGTTCAATTAATATTGGAGAAGTCACAGTAGAAAGATGGAGTTGGGAAGCTTTAGCCTTTAGCCACACAAACACACAGTGATTCCTTGTTTAAAATTCCTGGAGGTGAAACTTTACTATGGATCAGAGCGCGGTCAAGCAAACATGAATCACGACGGAATGTCAACCAGCAGTTTTCGGTGAGAAAATTGTGGTAAAAAGTCGCTTCTTACCGGAGAAAAGCTGAGCTTGTGCCGTCCATAAAGCTGCCCTCGACTCCACTGAGACATTGGCGTCAAGACACCCGTGGACGTACACCTCCGACTATCAGGTACTATTTAACTCACTAAAACACTAGCAACACAATAGAAATATAAGGGATTTCCCAGAATTATTCTAGTAAATGTCTCTAAAAACATCGGAATCCGTTCCAATGCAATCGCGTTGTTTTTTTTTTTCTAGTCCGTCGCTATCGTTATCCTTAAACACAAATCTTTCATTCTCGCTCAAATTAATGGGGAAATTGTCGTTTTCTCGGTCCGAATAGCACTTTTTGTTGGATGCTCCCATTAAAAACAATGTGAATATGTGAGGAGCCATCAAACATGTGACGTCATCGTCTGCGGCTTCCGGTAAAGGCAGGGCATTTCTCTTAGCACCGAAAGTTGCGAACTTTATCGTGGATGTTCTCTACTAAATCCTTTCAGCAAAAATATGGCAATATCACAAAAGGATCAAGTATGACACATAGAATTAACTTGCTTTCCCCGTTTAAATAAGAAAATCTAATTTCAGTAGGCCTTTAATGTATTTATTGTGGGCCATGTGTAGGCTTTGTGAACCAAGACAATCTGCTGCTCAAAATTAATTGACCCTTAAGGGATTAATAAAGTTGTTTAAATTGAATTGATAACCATCCTTTGAAATGTTGCGTCGGGGATGAGTGCCTACCGTGCAATTCCATGCTGGGGCGTTTTTCCACCAATGAGTAACCATGGCACGGGTCGACTCTTTGGCTTCTAAGTAGAGATGTCCGAAAATATCGGACTGGCGATATTATCAGCCGATAAATGCTTTAAAAGGTAATATCAGAAATGAAAAGTAAAATCTATGACTTTTTAAAATGCCGCTATGTACACGGATGTAAGGAGAAATACAGAGCGCCAATAAACTTTAGAGGCACTACCTCTGCGTGCCGGCCCAGTCACATAGTACCTACGGCTTTTCACACACACAAGGGAATGCAATGCATACTTAGTCAACAGCCTTACGGGTCTCACTGAGGGTGGTCGTATAAACAACTTTAACACTGTTACAAATATGCGCCACACTGTGAACCCACACCAAACAAGAATGACAAACACATTTTGGGAGAACATCCACACCGTAACACAACATATACACAACAGAACAAATACCCAGAAACCCTTGCAGCACTAACTCTTCCGAGACACTACAATATATACCCTTGCTAAACCCCCGCCCCCACCTAAACCCTGCCCACCTCAACCTCCTCATGCTCTCTCAGGGAGAGCATGTCCCACATACCAAGCTGCTGTTTTGAGGCATTTAAAAAAAAATAATGCACTTTGTGACTTCAATAATAAATATGGCAGTGCCATGTTGGCATTTTTTTTCCATAACTTGAGTTTTTTTATTTTGGAAAACCTTGTTACATTGTTTACTGCATCCAGCGGGGCATCACAAAAATATTATGTATAATAATGTGTTAATACCACGACTGTATATATCGGTATCGGTTGATATTGGAATTGGTAATTAAGAGTTGGACAATATCGGAATGTCGAATATTGGCAAAAAAGCCATTATCGGACATCTCTACTTGTAAGCCTCCTTCTTGCTAGAGAACAAATGCAATTAAAAGACAATGTTATCACAGCAAAATTTGTCGCAAATGTTGATCCGAAATCAGAGGAGGTACTACTGAAATTGGGCAGTGTGCCTTCTGAATGAGTCGTAAACACAATGGAGTAATGTACTAAAAACCGAGAAACCACAACACTTATTGACTTATTAGCCGTTAGCGTCCCTCATCTCAAGTGAACAATGGCGATCACAGCAACTAAAAGTAATCAACGCAAATCCAAAATCGGAGGTGGACTTCATGAAGGTATGTGCGCCATCTAAACGAGTCTTATGCACACCGGAAGTCATGTACTAAAAGCCGTCCCTTCATAGTCCGGGGCTTGTTTTTTTTGCAGGTGCACGTCAAGCTACGCAATGGTTTTGACGGGGAGGCGCTACAGGTACACAAGTGCCTCAATGCAGAAACATAACACAGGCTTAAGTAATGTACTAAAAACTGAGCAAACATGACACTTGCTGACTATTTAGCTGTTGCCGTCCTTTGTCGCTAGTGAACAATGGTGATTAGAGAAAGAGTCGTTATAGCAACTGGAAGTACCGTAATCAATGCTTGCAAGAAACAGACACTTTTATTGTAAATATAGAGCCGAAATCGGAGGAGTTTATAAAGATAAGCTCTGCGCCATCTGAATGAGTCATCCACACAGCATATAGCAAGCATATACTAAAAGCAGCCTGACAATTGTCTGAGGTTACAATTTTTTTTGAGGTCCAGGTCATGCTACGCATAGGTTTGGATGAGGAGGTGAGAGCTTGCGTAGGCTATGCAGGTGCCTAAATCTAGATGCATAAACCGGCTGAAGTAGTACAGGGAAAAAAAGACACTAATCAAGGTCTTGACTCGGGCTGGATAATTAATCAAATTTTGGTTTCGATTTTAGCCTCTCGCGATTATCAAAATATAATAAATATATTTTAAAAGAAAACAATTAATGGGCCAGGCAACGTGCCTGCAAATTCTGGAGCCTGCGACAGTAAATCAGAAAAGGAGCAAATGAGTGAAAAAAGAGCACGTCTACTAAAAGTTTGGGATTGCTGTTATGCATGATCAATAGTCACTAATCTCACCCAAAAAAATGAAGGCCATATAATTTCTGCATTTACGTAGCCACGAACAGGTCACGTAATTCGCCAATAAAACAGAATTTGCATTAAACGCAGAATGTTACGGAAATGTACATACATTTAAGTGTAATGTTGATTTTGTGAGGAAAAGGAACATTTGTTCGGGAAAATAATGTGTCCGGTAGCACTAATTTATAAACTATTACACTAAAGCGAGCAAGAACAATCCAAACACCCACAACACATCTCATCTGCTTGTGTTTAGTGAACGACATCATCCATGTAAGATCAAACAGAACAGTGGTCGCAACTTGAGAGGCCGTCTCTTTTTTTAACAGCCTCTTTTTACTCATCAAGCTGAGAACAACAGCACAGCATACTTCCCCCCTTCACAATAACACCCCGGCACGCCACATCCAGTCTGACTGCACTTACAAAATAAAGGTTTCAAAAAAGTACCTTGCACAAGCATAATGTACTTAAAGCATTTATTTATACATCTACATATTTATTATGCTTTGACCTAAAATACTGGTACACATTGTAATACGATTAGCACCAAACAATGGGAGGATTTTGCATTTGATTAACAAATATTTAATAAGATTGTATTTGGCACAAAGCGTGGATACACTCCATCCATCTATTTTCTCTTATGTTGTAAAATAAGTGTAAAAAAAAAAGAAAACAAATAAAATGTTTTTCAAACAAAAAATGTATTTTATGTTTTTTTTCTATTGCTATTATTTAAATGTATTGTCATTGCTAATTATATGTAACTTGTGGTTTATTAGTTACATAAATATTAATGTTTTCAAATTATTGAGTAATCTTGTAATTAATCATAATACACTATCAATCAAAAATAATTGTAACTTATTTTTGCCATAATCGCTCACCCCTAGTTTTGAGACAGTTGACAAAGGAAAACACAGTTTTTAATTCTAGTTGACGCAAAAGCATGAGAAGCAAAGCTCACCACGGCCTCCTGCTCCTCTTCCTTTGCCCTGCTGTTTGTTCTGCTGGGCGCCTCCCCTTCCTCGACCCTTGGAAACCACCTCCTCCTTCACCATGTCAATGATCTCGTCTGGGATTCGCAGATACTTAATGGTACTTCCTCTGATGTAGCACTCGGGCATCCTCCAGAACTTGTCACCATCCTGCAAGGGAGAGAATAGAGGCATCAAGCACAATGCAAACACTAAAAAGCCTTTCTGGGACCAATTATGGGGCAGGACAAATAGTCTACAGATGACCAAGATTTAGAACAAAAGTTCTCTTTATGGCTTTTTTTCTCTAGCAGTCTTTTACCAAAAGATAAATTTGTTCTTTAACTAACTGTATTTGGAACACCTCCTTTTCCATTGCCAGCCTCATTATGGCGCCCCTTCTTGGTTTGACGTCATCTACAGAACTGAAGCCTTCTTTAGACATACACTGTGTGAATAAAGGCATGTAAAACTATTATTTTAATTAGGGATGTCCAATAATATCGGACTGCCGATATTATCGGCTGGTAAATGCTTTAAAATGTAATATCGGAAATTTTGGGTTTCAAAAATATCGGTATCTGTTTCAAAAAGTAGAATTTATGACTTTTTACTTTGTACTTCTCCCTACGGACGGAGGGAGAAGTACAGAGCGCCAATAAACCTTAAAGGAATTGTCTGTGCTGCCGGCTTAGTCACATAATATCTACAGCTTTTCACACACACAAGTGAATGCATGCATACTTGGTCAACAGCCATACAGGTCACATTAAAGGTGGCCATATAAACAACTTTAACACTGTTACAAATATGCGCCAGACTGTGAACCCACACCAAACAAGAAGGACAAACACATTTCGGGAGAACATCCGCACCGTAACACAACAGAACAAATACCTAGTACCCCTTGCAGCACTAACTCTTCCGGGACGCTACAATATACACCCCCCGCTACCCCGTACCCCGCCCACCTCAACCTCCTTATGCTTTCTCAGGGAGAGCACATCTCAAATTCCAAGCTGCTATTTTGAGGCATATTAAATAAAATAATGCACTTTGTGACTTCAATAATAAATATGGCAGTGCCATGTTGGCATTTCTTTTCATAACTTGAGTTGATTTATTTTTGGAAAACCTTGTTACATTGTTTAATGCATTCAGCGGGGCATCACAACAAAATTAGACATAATAATGTGTAAATTCTACGACTATAGGTTGATATCGGAATCAGTAATTAATAGTTGGACAATATCGGCAAAAAAGCCATTATCGGACATCTCTAATTTTAATCACTTAATTGCATATTTTTGTCGCCCTGTTCCATGATTACTTCAAAACTGATATGGTAAACATTATAAGCAAAAAAATTATCTAAAAGAAAGACCATTTTCACACTTTCCTGCTCTACCATAGACAGAATAGCCTGTGTTTTCTTATGCGTTTTCATCATTACCTCAAGCATCTTCAGGAAAACAGTAGAAGAGGACACAAAATAGACGACTAGCGACATACGTATATTCTTTTTCTCTCATTCTAACTCAGATTTTCTCCCCTCAAGGGTGCTCCTGATTTTCAATTTTTTGCCACCCATCTAAATTCCGACCAAAACCCTTCTTTAAAGTGGAATGAATAAAATGATTGCTGCCAATTCACACCTATTGCTTGTTTCGTCCCATTTTGCATGAGTCCATTTGGGTGAAGAGGTCCATACTTTATTCATACAGTGCATCCGGAAAGTATTCACATCGCTTCACTTTTTCCACATTTTTTATGTTACAGCCTCATTCCAAATTGGTATAACTACATTTTTTACCTCAAAATTACCTCAGTAGTACCCCATTATGGCAATGTAAGGATTGGTGTTTGAGATTGGTATTAAAAGACATTAATTGGCAATGGCCAATCACATACTTTTAAACAAAAATCTTCCAATACGGACCAGTACATATCTATTGTAAATTAAGATCGCAATGACCCCTCCCATTTTTTGTGCTTTAGAATGACCACAATCAGCCACCTACGATGCTACTATTGCTTAGATTTTCATATTATCAGGACTACAAGTTTCTGTACTAATTAAGATAGGAAATGAAGTGAGCTTGGCGAGTTCAAGGAGAAGCTGAGTCATACCCGAGAGGTACAGATGACTTCTCTCAAGTTGATGTTCATCCAGTTGTCGCAGCTGACCAGGTGGCCGTTATACGTCTCCCCATTCTTCAGCTCCACCAGCTGTTGGGGAAAAAACAACAAACATGACAAACGGCACACTTAACCAAAACTAACCCTGCAAGATTCCGCAATGTTGCGATCACATCAACTTTTGCAAATTCCACCAATGATCGTAAATGGCCGTAACCTGGTAACTTTGTCCGATCGCTGCAATTTCCCCACTGATGAACATAATTTTTTTCACACTCAATTTTGTCCGAGAGCAGGGGTGTCAAAGTCAAGGCCCAAGGGCCAGATCTGGCCCGTGAATGAATTATCTATGGCCCCCAGGATGATATTTGATTAGTATTAAAACCAGCCCGCAGGGGAGAGCCGCCTGCTGCTGTTTTGCACTTCATCAGTGATGGTGTTTGTGCTAGGAATTTTCCAAATGTGTTACCAGGGTTTCCACTACATCTTGTGACATGAATATTAACAAAGTTTTAGCAATATTGTTATTATAAGCGTTAACGCAGATTAAATACTCTTATGGTGCCGTGATCCCAGAGAGGTAAACTATCTTATGCAGCAACTGTATTGACATACTGAGCTGCTGCATCGCCTATGAGTTGGTAAAAGTTAATTTGATCTTATAAATCATTAACTCTCACTTGTATAGTACGAAGTTGTCGCCATAAACCGTGAGATATCCAACTTATACCCAGAGATGGCGAGAAAGACACAAAAAGACACTCAATTGCAGCCAATTTTTACTTGCGTGAGGATTATGATGAATTCTTCACGTAAAAGGAAAGATATAAACATCCCATCAGTCAGCATCCCAGTGACAGCAGTATTGCTTAATATATAATTCACATTGTACAGTGATAGTTTTATTATGTTCATAGTTCGCATTTCTTGTTTAAAACACGTCAATCCTGCTACTTGCTGGATCTAATTACTCCGCTTCGGAAACTTGTAGCTCATCCTCCTTATGTTCAGGCTCAAAAAGATAAGGCTCTTGATTATTATTTGTACCGAAGTAGTCGTTGGCTTTCATGAAGCCTGCCATGATTAGTAGTAACTGTTTAAGAAGGATAAAGCGAACATTAGGATGCCATTCCATCCATCCATTTTCTTCCGGTTGTCTCTTTTAGGGTTGCGGGGGGAATTTCGGGCGGAAGGTGGTGTACACCCTGGACAAGTTGCAGCTTCATCACAGGGCTAACACAAATAGACAGACAACATTCACACTCTAGGGCCAATTTAGTGTTGCCAATCAACCTATCCCCCAGGTGCATGTTTTTGGCGGTGGGAGGAAGCCGGAGTACGCGGAGGGAACCCACGCAGTCACGGGGAGAACGTGCAAACTCCACAAAGAAAGATCCCGAGCCCAGGATTGAAGTCAGGACTACTCAGGACCTTTTATTATGAGGCACATGCACTAACCCCTGTTCCACCATGCCACCAAAATGTGTGGCGCATTATGAAGCGTAAAATACGACAGCGGAGACTACGGACTGTTGAACGACTGAAGCTCTACATAAAACAAGAATGGGAAACAATTCTACTTTCAAAGCTTCAACAATTAGTTTCCTCAGTTCCTAAACATTTGAGTGTTGTTAAAAGGAAAGGTGATGTAACACAGTGGTGAACATGCCCTTTCCCAACTACTTTGGCACGTGTTGCAGCCATGAAATTCTAAGTTAATTATTATTTGCAAAATAAAGTTTGTGAGTTTGAACATCAAATATCTTGTCTTTGTAGTGCATTCAACTGAATATGGGTTGAAAAGGATTCGCAAATCATTGTATTCCGTTTATATTTACATCTAACACAATTTCCCAACTCATATGTAAACGGGGTTTGTAACAGCATATATATAAAACGTTGATATAGGTTTTTAGAGCGCTTTTTAGGCGGAATAGAGCTGCTCTCATTTAGCTGACTTTTGCTATAGTTTATTTACGAGTTAGAATGCATTAAAAAGGAAAAAAACATATGTGTTCTTGTTTCATATAAGGATAGTGAGTGATAGGCAAAATTCCGCCAGAAAGTGATTTTCCCCCTTTAGTACGGTCATGCCAACTGTTGGGAATGACTGCTCTTGTCCAGAAGAATTAACATCGCCTCACCATTGGATGGTTCTGGGCCGTCTTCAGCAGTGACAAAGGAAGCTGTGAAATACATTGACAAACTTTCAATATTCTGTCCGAGAATATTTACAAATAGTGCAGATAAACAAGTCAAATAATTGCGTCACGGCGAGTATTACGTATTTAGATAGCTTTAAATGCTTTCACACAGCAAGACATGGTTCAGAAGTTCAGTAACTCGCTACCAAAAAGTATTTGTTTACAAAATGTTGTGTTTCAGAGCTAACTTACCGAGCTAACCGCCGTGCGGTTTTCATTGTTACTAAAGCTCACGTTCCAGTTAACTACCCAACATGGGTATTAATCAAAAACATGTTTATCTTAACGAAAGCGAGAGTATGAATAAGAAAACACACGATATGTTACTTACCATTTTTGGCGGATAATATTTACTGTTTCAATGTTGTTTGGAGGAGGCTGCGCACGCTAGAAAGCCTTGCCTTCGTTTTCTTCTTCTTGCAATAATGTTCAGGCGAATGTTGTTAGCTGCTTCCCTCTACAGGTGAACATAGGTATGACACCAGCATGCTGTCAACAGAGGAGGAAAAATAATGCTACTAACATATTGTAGTTGACTAAAAGTAGTTATTGTGCTGAAAATGAAGTAAAATAAAAACATACCTAATTTAAAATGTAGGGAAAAGTTAGTTTTTTCATCAAACAACACCCTTGAGAATTTTATTTATTTATTTATTTATTTTTTAATCTCCTTTATTGATGTGCATCTTTGATCAATAGACAATTATACCTCAATTTTACAATTTTAAATTTACACACCAATGCCTGAGAAGGAGCAGGATGAAGAAAAATCTTATATTTTCCTGTCACTTTCAACATAATACGTAGTCTTACTTCATACAAACCAGTGGTTCTCAAATGGGGGTACGCGTACCCCTGGGGGTACTTGAAGGTATGCCAAGGGGTACGTGAGATTTTTTTTTTTAAATATTCTAAAAATAGCAACAATTCAAAAATTCTTTATAAATATATTTATTGAATAATACTTTAACAAAATATGAATGTAAGTTCATAAACTATGAAAAGAAATGCAACAATGCAATATTATTTTTTGTGGACATGTTCCATAAATATTAATGTTAAAGAATTATTTTTTTGTAAAGAAATGTTTGGAATTAAGTTAATGAATCCAGATGGATCTCTTTTACAATCCCCAAAGAGGGCACTTTAAGTTGATGATTACTTCTATGTGTAGAAATCATTATTTATAACTGAATCACTTGTTTATTTGTCAACGAGTTTTTAGTTATTTGTATATCTTTTTTTCTAAATAGTTCAAGAAAGACCACTACAAATGAGCAATATTTTGCACTGTTATACAATTTAATAAATCAGAAACTGATGACATAGTGCTGTATTTTATTTCTTTATCTCTATTTTTCAACCAAAAATTATTTGCTCTGATTAGGGGGTACTCGAATTAAAAACATGTTCACATCACTGAGAAAAGGTTGAGAACCACTGATACAAACCAACAAATACATCCAAATCTAATGAAAACAAACAAATATCACACAAGAAAAACACAACAATTGCATAACTTCATGAAGTACAACCAAACCAAAAAAAAAAGTAATAATATACACCTCACGGAATGATACAAAATAAATACAAAACCAAACCAAAAAAAAAGTAAAATAATAAATAAAAAGCAAAATGTAAACACCTATGGCTGTCCATATGATCTTATTGTTCTGTCTTTATATATATTTTTAATTGAAATATATTTTTACATTCTTTTATCTCATTGTAAAGAGAATTCCATAGTTGAACCCCCACCACTGATGTACACATGTGTTTTAAAGTTGTCCTTGAATAAAGATGTTTGAAATGACCTTTTCTTCTATGCTCTGTATTCTCAGAAGTGATGACAAACATTTTTTGTAAATTTGCTGGTAATCTTTTACTTTTAGCTTTAAACATGACACACAATGTCTGTAGCTTTACTTGCTCCTGTAGTTTCAATAAACCAGAATTAATAAATAATATGTTAGTGTGTTCTAAGTAATCTACTTTATGAATAAACCTTTATAGCTCTTTTCTGTAATTGATACAATGCCTTTATGTTACTCTTGTATGTGTTCTCCCACACTTCCACACAGTAGCTGATATATGGCAACAAAACCAAAAATCAAATGAATAATTATTTTGCAGCATTACCCAAAAGCCATGGTAGCATTACACAGGCCTGAGTGAGCACAATGTGTCCGTCATGTCCTCATGTATCATGTCTTTTGATTTTTTTCAGACCATAATATTCAATAATGTCATATGTGTATATGTATATATATACATATGTATGGATATATGCATGTGTGTGGATATATACATATATATATAGATACATATCTTCAATTTTTATTTATTTAATTTATTTAATTGTATTTAATTTTATTTATTTATTTTAGGGCAGCACGGTACGGGAGGGGTTAGTGCGTCTGATTCACAATACGAAGGTCCTGAGTAGTCCTGGGTTCAATCCCGGGCTCGGGACCTTTCTGTGTGGAGTTTGCATGTTCTCCCTGTGACTGCGTGGGTTCCCTGCGGGTACTCCAGCTTCCTCCCACTTTCAAAGACATGCACCTGGGGATAGGTTGATTGGCAACACTAAAATGGCCCTAGTGTGTGAATGTGAGTGTGAATGTTGTCTGTCTATCTGTGTTGGCCCTGTGATGAGTTGGCGACTTGTCCAGGGTGTACACCGCCTTCCGCCCGATTGTAGCTGAGATAGGCTCCAGCGCCTACCGGCCGCGATCCAGAAGGGACAAGCGGTAGAAAATGGATGGATGGATGGATGTGAAAAAAGTTAATGTTGATATTTACCTCAGAAGGTTGCAAATAGAAAAGAGGCATTCAGTTTTTTATTTAAATTTGATTTAATATGCCATTGATGTTTTTCCGTTTCTTTTTTGAAAGTTGATTTTGCACTATTAAGTTATATAAGCGTTGCTTTTTCCATATTAAGTGTAAAAGTAACTTAGTGTAGCAAACTGAGCAATAATTAACGTTTTATTCATGCACTTTCTCTTGCTACTTCAAGGATTGAATGTTTGATGCATTGATTATTATTTTATTTTTACATTTTTTATTAGCCTGTGGAAAAAAGTTTATTTTGATTTACCTCGGAAGGCTGCAAATAGAAAAAAGGCATTCAATTTGTATTTAAATTTTATTTGATATGCCATTGATATTTTCTAATTTTATTATTATTATTTAAAACTCGATTTTGCATGTCAGTATAAAGTTATATAAGCCTCGCTTGTTCAATTTTCAATGCAAATTGTGTTTGGGTCCCTATTAAAAGGTTAATTTGTTCAACCTTGGCCTGCGGCTTTGTTCAGTTTTAAAATTTGGCCCACTTTGTATTTGAGTTTGACACCCCTGGTTTGAAATATATCTTATTTTATTTGATTTATTTTTCTAAACTTTTAGTTATAAATTTCAACATTTACAAACAAACAGGCGAGAAACAATAATCAAAATAAGTACAAAAACAGTACAAAACAGTACAAAATAAAACAGCGCCAGGGGGTTGTAAATTCAAAGTAACTAAAATAGAATACAAAATATATATATATATATATATATATCCATCCATCCATTTTCTACCGCTTATTGCCTTTCGGGGTCGCGGGGGGCGCTGGCGCCTATCTCAGCTACAATCGGGCGGAAGGCAGGGTACACCCTGGACAAGTCGCCACCTCATCACAGGGCCAACACAGATAGAGAGACAACATTTACACTCACATTCACACACTAGGGCCAATTTAGTGTTGCCAATCAACCTATCCCCAGGTGCATGTCTTTGAAAGTGGGAGGAAGCTGGAGTACCCGGAGGGAACCCACGCAGTCACAGGGAGAACATGCAAACTCCACACAGAAAGGTCCCGAGCCCGGCCTCCATAGGCCCACTCAATTTCAGTAAATAACTTAAATTTGGAACACAGCATCATCGTTTTCAGGTTTAAAATATACTCCCCGCGCTGTGATATTTTCCTTTACGTTTTCCCAACTCGGGACGCCGTTGCGTCACGCGTGACGTCATGACGTCGCGGACGTTTGGCGTCCGGACGCTCGCTGCCTGGCTGCAGCTAAGCAGAAGGGCGCCTGCAGCTGAGGGGACAACAGGGCGACTTTATGGTCCTCCTGCACAACAAAGACCCAATAAAGCACCGAAACAGTCGACGTGTCGCGACGGGAAATGGACAACAGTAAACGGACTGTGGTCGTCACAGGTCTGTGTTTGATTTGTTGCCTTTTTGTTGAGTCTCCCTGCCATGCATGGGTTGAAGTAGTAGAAAAGTTGTGTTGATGACAGCTGCTCGAAGGCTAATGGCGTCAGCTTGTTTGTGCTCCACTCGGCGGCCCTTGGAGCTCCGGCAACTAGCCACTCAACACCTATATTTCCAGCAACTTATTGTGGAACTAAAGGTCTTTTTTTTTTTTTTTTTTCAAATAATAACGTCAGTTTGCAGGTCGAAGGAATTACCTATTGGTATGAAACAGCAACAAACTGTTATGCTAATATACCTAATTATATGTAATTAATTTTTAGGTTTTCAGGATGATGCAACTTTTCCCACTGCATGCAAAACCCATCCATCCATCCTTTTACTACCGCTTATTCCCTTTGGGGTCGCGGGGGACGCTGGTGCCTATCTCAGCTACAATTGGGTGGAAGGCGGGATACACCCTGGAAAAGTCGCCACTTCATCGCAGGGCCAACACAGATGGACAGACAACATTCACACTCACATTCACACACTAGGGCCAATTTAGTGTTGCCCATCAACCTATCCCCCGGTGCATGTCTTTGGAAAACCAAAAGGTTGTCTTTATATTTATTAATGACCTGGCAGGCTAATCTTGCATTGTTGGCACTCAGCATCAAGGGTTGGAATTGGGGGTTAAATCACCAAAATGATTCCCGAGCGCGGCCTCCGCTGCTGCTCACTGCTCCCCTCACCTCCCAGGGGGTGGAACCAGGGAAGGGTCAAATGCAGAGGTTAATTTCACCACACCTAGCGTGTGTGTGACTATCAGTGGTACTTTCACTATTTACAACATTTAAAGTTAAAGTACCAATGATTGTCACACATACTAGATGTGGCGAAATTATTCTCTGCATTTGACCCATCATCCTTTATCCCCCCCTGGGAGGTGAGGGGAGCAGTGGGCAGCAGCGGTGCCACACCCGGGAATCGTTTATGGTGATTTAACCCCCAATTCCAACCCTTAATGCTGAGTGCCAAGCAGAGAGGTAATGGGTCCCATTTTTATAGTCTTTGGTTATGACTCGGCCGGGATTTGAACTCACGACCTACCAATCTCAGGGCGGGCATTCTAACCACTAGGCAGGGTCGAGAACCGTTTTGGCTGAAAGAGCCATGAAAGCCAAATATTTCAAAATATATTACCATGAGAGCCATATAATATTTTTTAACACTGAATACAACTAAATGCGTGCATTTTTAAGTAAGACCAACCTTTTTAGAGTATAATACGTCTCTTATTCTGTTTGATAACATTGTTATTCTAAAGTTAACCAATAATAAATATAATACTTCTTACCATTAATGTGACATCTTGAACAGGTGCGATAGAAAACGGATGGTTGGATTAAAATTGCATGAGAATGTTTTATCATTTGAATGTATTTTTAACACTGTGATTACCAGCTTAACACTTATCGTGTTAAGCAATGTCAGCAAAGATTTATCTGAGAGCCAGATGCAGTCATCAAAAGAGCCACATCTGTCTCTAGAGCCATAGGTTCCCTACCCCGGTAAAAACTGTCACCCACACTCATTACAGCACAATACTATCCTCTGTACTAGATAGATAGATAGACAGACAGACACATAGATAGATAGTACTTTATTGATTCCTTCAGGAAAATTTAAATTAATTAAATTAAAAAAATAAAAACTAACACTGATGGTGAATCAGTATTAGTTGGTGCCCTTATTTGAGTTAGTGCTTGTCTTTGGTTTATACGTTAGTAAATGACAATTGCATTAGGTTTAGGCTCCAGATCCATGTTTTAGTGCTGAGTGACTTCTTTGCAATTCTTATAGAAATAGTTAGATCGCAATTATTGGACATATAAAGCATTGTTCCACCGGGTAGTACAGTTGATATTGTGTAGAGAATTACATTTCCAAGCAAATGTGGAGAGAAGTAGCACAGGCTAAAACTGCTCGGTTGTTTTTTTTTTCCAGACACAAAGGCGTGCAGGAGTTCCAGCTGATGGTAGATGTGTAGGCTGCCTGGGAACGGCTTGCTCACAATAGCATGCCGGCTGGCAACTAGCGACCCCTCACTCTGCTCCTATTCAGCAGCCTGTCAGACAGACTGATCCTCCCTCCGCCCAACCCCCAGGGACCCACTGACCCTTGGAGTGATGGCGCAGGGGGCGCGACTATAGATCCCAATATAAACAAGGCAGTGTGAGGGAATAGCTGTCGTCTGCTTCCGCTGCCAGTTTTGCAGGTCATATGGATTTAATGCAGGGAGGGATTGTTTCGTCTTCATAATTGATTCTATTTTGTTGATTCACACTTATTCGGTCTTTTTAAAGAGACCACTTGAAACGCAAAATAAGTCAAACGATAACTGTGACTCTATTTAGGCAGGAGATATTTTGCGTTTGCGTATTCACGTGAAATGATGTTTTGCAGGTTTTGGGCCGTTTGGAGAGCACACAGTCAATGCCAGCTGGGTTGCAGTTCAGGTGAGTTTTACCACCGATTTGTTGATGATGATGCATGCTTATAAAATGTACAGTAATGCATACATTCGTACGAGCTCAAAAGTCAGTGTTTTTCAACCTTTTTTCAGTGATGTACCCCCTGTGAATTTTTTTTAATTCAAGTACCCCCTAATCAGATCAAAGCATTTTTGGTTGAAAAAAAGAGATAAAGAAGTAATATACAGCACTATGTCATCAGTTTCTGATTTATTAAATTGTATAACAGTTCAAAATAGTGCTTATTTTTAGTGGTCTTTCTTGAAATATTTGGAAATAAAGATAAAAAAAAAACGACAACTAAAAACTTGTTAAAAAATAAACAAGTGATTCAATTATAAATAAATATTTCTACACATAGAAGTAATCATCAACTTAAAGTGCCCTCTTTAGGGATTGTAATAGAGATCCATCTGGATTTACGAACTTAATTCTAAACATTTCATCACAAAAAAATAAATCCTTAACATCAATATTTATGGAACATGTCCACAAAAAATCTAGCTGTCAACACTGAATATTGCATTGTTGCATTTCTTTTCACAGTTTATGAACTTACATTCATATTTTGTTGAAGTATTGTTCAATAAATATATTTATAAAGGATTTTTGAATTGTTTCTATTTTTAGAATATTTAGAAAAAATCTCACGTACCTCTTGGCATACCTTCAAGTACCCCCAGGGGTACGCGTACCCCCATTTGAGAACCACTGTCATAGGTGATAACTTAATTATCGAATTATCTGGACTATAGAGCGCACGGGTAAATAAACCAAACCTGTTAAATTTTAGAAGACAAAACATTTTTCTATTAACCTTATATTAAAGACTATAAACTGCTAGTTCATGGATTTTTCTCCCCAGGCAGGGATAACGATAAAACAAAAAATAATAATAACCAAGCAAAAACACTGACAGGGTGTTGTATTGTTTGTGCTCTGGTGCTATCTTTCAGACACGTTTGGCAGTGCAATTTTCTTTTAACATGAGTGCTGTTCACTCTATTAGCCTTCCATAGCGTTTTTACTCGTATGGATTCTCCTTTCATCACTCCAAGCAACGTTTGTTAAGTTTTACATTGTAAGTAAAACTGTTTATTCTTACTAAACTGTCTCAAGTCAGTAGGAGTGTTTTCATGACTATATGTATGTGATTGAAACTTTTATTAGTAGATTGCACAGTTCAGTACATATTCCGTACAATTGACCACTAAATGGTAACACTCAAATAAGTTTTTCAACTTGTTTAATTCGGGGTCCACGTTAATCAATTCATGGTGATGCACTGATGCTAGCGTTTGGACGCTTACACGTTTACGAGTGTCTGTGTTAGTATTATTGACTTACAACCACATTCCTTTTGTTTTATTTCAGTCTCACAAATTCCCCAATAAAGTCACCAAAGTGTCACTGTGGAGTTATTGAGTCTGTTTAGCTAATTGGAGAGCTAGCTTTTGCAGCTTGTGGGTCCATGCCAATGACTCCTGTTTTATTTGATCAGCTGTTTTAAAGTATTTAAATAATCATTTACAGAATGTAACATAGTTATCTGCGCCTTATTGTCCAAAGTGTTGATAAATTATTTTTTAATGTAAAATTTTGTGGGTTTGGCTTACATTGCGATGCGCTGTAGAGTCCTGAAAATACGGTATTAGCCACACCGGACTATAAGCCGCAAACATATATATATATATATATATATATATATATATATATATATATATATATATATATATATATATATATATATATATATATATATATATATATATATATATGTATATGTATATGTATATATGTATATGTTGTGAAATGAGTTAGTTACACAGAAAACATTTTAAATGTTTATTTAAGTAACCTAATTGTTTCCAAACAGTGCCTGTAGCGCGGCAGTAAAATGGATGATCAAACAAAACAGAAGTCCTCGTCATGGACCCACTAGCTCCGGAAGCTAGCTCTTAATCACCTAAACAGACTCAATAACTCCACAGTGACGTTTAGGTGAATTCCAGGAAATTGTTAAACTTGGAAAATACTAAAATAATGCCATTGTAAGTTAATAATACTAACACACGCACACACGTAAATGTGTTAGGTAATGCTAACGACGCTTGCCTGATTATATGGCAATAGCACATACAAATA
This sequence comes from Nerophis ophidion, assembly GCF_033978795.1. Lineage (NCBI taxonomy): Eukaryota > Metazoa > Chordata > Actinopteri > Syngnathiformes > Syngnathidae > Nerophis > Nerophis ophidion. The sequence continues at coordinate 18,553,527 of NC_084632.1, read as the reverse complement.
TGCTTTAAAACAGTCATACAGACATCACACATGGGATGGTTGAGTGAATATGAATTGTTTGGTTATATTGCAAAACATACAAATGTTGCTAGAAGTGATGAATTAAGGAACCAAACGAGTAGGAGCGCTATGGACTACTCGAAGACGGAACAGCATTTGTACTTCCGGTTCAAAGGACTAAACAGAAGGAAATACTGCAGGCGTTCATCCCGCAGAACCTGCAGTAAGCAATCTCGTCCAAAAAATGGTCCCATAGCACAAACAATAACCCACTTTTTCAGTATCTTGTGCTTGTATTTTTGAAAAATCATTTGCATTGTGACCGTTACCGAAGACAAATTTAGCCGCACTATTTTATAAGCCGCATGGTTCAAAGCGTAGGGAAAAAAAGTAGCGGCCTATAGTCCGAAATTTACAGTTTCTCATTTTTAATCATTAAACTTCACGGCTTTTGTCAGCGTAATATTCAGTTGTTAAATGTTTTCCTGCACGCTGCCTGCTTCCCAATATGCTGCGGGGGTCTCAGGCTGCTGCTCAGGACACTACATTACCAGAGGGACGACCGCGTTGGTTGTCAGGGTGTCTAGACAAACTTGATAAGGATATTAAAGGCAAACAAAAGGCAGCTTTGTGTCGGGGTCAAAGACATGGTCAAACAAGGCTTCTTTCAGTGACAGTGGGGGTCAGTGTCCAGGGCTGTTGGTCCTGCAAGTAGACGGGGGGGAGGAGTTGGCCCTTTGGCTGTGAATTTGACATGCATTTATCTTATTTTTGCTTGATTGCTTTTTCATTTTAAACATTGATTGTGATGTCGTTTTCACATATTGATTTGGTTTATTATAGTGTAATCTTTTTTGGATTGAATGAGTAAAATGTGAACATTAGTCTAGCCTATATTTAACTATACTAAGTAGCATTGATGACACAATTTGCCTTTGGGCAGAGCACCTCAACCTGAATGTATTTTTGTGTCTTCAAAGGAGCTGAAGAAGCTCGGACTTGGCACTGAAGTGGACTTGCATGTCTACGAGGTTCCTGTAGAGTACCAGACAGTGCAGAGTTTAGTTCCGTCACTATGGAAAAAGTATCACCCAATGGTAAGAGCGATGTTTGTATCTCACAATATGAATGGTAAATCTGTAATATCCCGCCCATCCATCCATCCATATTCTACCGCTTGTCCCTTTTGGGGTCGCGGGGGGTGCTGGAGTCTATCTCAGCTGCATTCGGACGGAAGGCGGGATACACCCTGGACAAGTCGCCACCGCATCACAGGATATTAGGGATGCACGGTCATGAAAAATTTAAACCGATATAATAACCAATCATTTACAGACTTTTACAAGTGAAGTGAAGTGAATTATATTTATATAGCGCTTTTCTCTAGTGACTCAAAGCGCTTTACATAGTGAAACCCAATATCTAAGTTACATTTAAACCAGTGTGGGTGGCACTGGGAGCAGGGGGGTAAAGTGTCTTGCCCAAGGACACAACGGCAGTGACTAGGATGGCGGAAGCGGGAATCGAACCTGCAACCCTCAAGTTGCTGGCACGGCCGCTCTACCAACCGAGCTATGCCGCCCCATTACAACCGATATTGATGTGTATATTCTCATATATGTACTGGGAATGTCCGTTTTGATTGGCCACCAATCATTATCCTTTAATTTTCATGAAAAAGCACAGTATGTGATCGCCATTGCCGATTGATGCCTTTCAATGCCGATCACAAACGCAGATCCCCTCTGGCTAATAATGTATTTATTTTGAGTACCCTGGTGGACTAGTTAGCAGCGAACTGTGTGTGTCTATACACAGTGTGGTGACACTCCCCTAATTTAGTAATAAAAAGCCCCATTACATTGGACACAGTAAGACTTAAAAGGCAAAATAGCAGTTTCTGATTGTGGAAGGTTCCTCCTAGCAGTTGGGTGAATCACACATGTCAGCTGGAGACCGTTGTTCTGGTTTGACAAAAGGTTTTATTTTTCCACAATATATTCACTTGACACTCTGCTTTTCAGTCCTCCTCTGTGTCATGCCTCTCCTCTTCCTGCTCCCGGCCGCTTACTGTTAAAGACAACAGATGATTAGATTAACACGTACCACCTGTGAAATCTAATCACCTGCCAGCTGTGTCTCGCCGTCAGCACATGCCCCGCCCCTATCCGATGGTGCTCGTCCTCAGCACCATAGACAGAGGCGGTGACCTTTGCTCCTCAAGGCGCGCTGGCCACACCTCCGTCCACACTGATTTTGTCTAGTTATTGTGTACTATTTACTCAAAAAATTGTATGTAATAAAAAAGAAATAGTTTCAATATTGTGTGGATTTTTTTCAACTGCCAATAGCACACACCTAAAATAAATCAAAACATTTACAGTGAATACACGTGATCGGTATTAGTATCAGGCGATCTGACACCTGGATGATTGGTACTAGAATAGGCAGCATAAATTGAACATCCCTAATATGTACACAAGATTTTGTGAGAAGAAAATAATTTTACATTTCACACTTTTGCCCGAAAAGTAAGCACTTCAACAATTATACAAATCGATTGTAGGGATAAGGATAATATCACCTGATATTTCTTTACTTAATTAGCCCTAGTTTTTATACACTTCCTTCTATAATTCTGACCCATGCAAACATTTAGAAACATTGCGTGGGCAAAGAAAAAGTTAAAATTTATTGACATTTCAAAGTTTCAATTATTTCATTGAGAGACAGCAAGCAACTCAAACATCCTGAATAGGATTTCGTAAAATGAGAGAAAAAAAGGAAACAATCTGCCCAACACAACATACATAAACATGGCCAATAGAACTCAACCTTTGTGATTTCGCATTATTGTTTGCAGCAACACAAAACAAGTGGAGTCACATCTCTTGTTGATTGACGAAAATCTAATAAACAATATTCCCTTACAGTAATAAAGTCGTAAAATAGTGGTGTACATGCTTGCCCCTTAGAAAGGCAACATTCAATCATAGAACATTAAAAAATCAGAGTTCAAATGAAAAGGTGCATTTTTTCCACAAAGAAATCATAATTAACTAAAGCCTGTGCCTCCACGTGACGTATCAAGTTAAACATAATACATTATTAATTTTTTTCTCAAGTTTTTTTAACCTAAGATTTTTTCTTTCAAATTGTTGCCTCTAATCAAACACTTTCTCATCAGTCCTGTGGCTTTACGTTTGCTGCGGTCGCCGCTAAGAATGTTAGCTAGCAGCACAGGCAGCTCTGTACTGCTTCCATAAATCTTAGTGCATTTTAAAGTGACTTATCATACTTTATTGTGTTGAAGCTCGTCTTTAACCCTCCCTTTTTAATTTCTGCAGAGCATGTTATGCAAACTACGAGTGAAATCTTCTGACATGCTAAAGAAAGTCCACACTGGTGACTGCTGCGGCATGATGCTTTTCTCTGGGCACAACAGGCCGCGCATACAGTATCATGACATCACAAATATGCGACCACATTGGAGGGGAGTGGCTGAAGCGCCAAGCGGAAATCGACAAACACGGAGACAATAAGCCTTTATTATAACAGGCTCATTTTATTGGTTGAAGCTTCCTTTTCGGACCGATGCCATTTCATAATTGCCATTATCAGTCGATAGCTGTCAGCCGCCGATAATATTTTGCCTCCCTGATTTTTACCATGTCATCCCCTCTCTGCATTTCTTGCATGGGAATGACTTCCAGCCTGCAAGATGCATACACTTAGGTCTGACAGTCCTTTGTGTTCAAATGTAATTTTTCATGCCTTTTTTTGAATTACATTATCACTGACTGCTATGGTTCAAATTCTAGACTTGATATTAGGGCTGACCGATATGGTCTTTTTTATAATATTTCAATATTTTAAGGCCGTGTTACGATACACGATATGTATCTCGATAGTTTGCCTTAGTCTTGAGTGAACACTTGATGCATATAATCACAGAAGTATAATGATTCTATGTGTCTACATTAAAACATTCTTCTTCATACCGCATTAATATATGCTCATTTTAAACTTTCATGCAGAGAGGGAAACTAAGTCAATTGACCAAAACTGTATTTATTAAACAGTTATTAAGCAGTGGCACAAACATTCGTCTCATTTCCAAAACAAAAAGTGCAAGATTGTCAGAGACATTTTAAAACAAGCGATTAGTGCACTTTTGTGCATGATGTCACTAAGATGACATATCAAAACAACACTCAAGTAAAGTGCACTTTTTGTACAGAACACCACTACAATAGTTACAAACAAATAAAGTGCACGTTTGGGACGGCTTGGCGCGGTGATAGAGTGGCCGTGCGCAACCCGAGGGTCCCTGGTTCAATCCCCACCTAGTACCAACCTCGTCACGTCCGTTGTGTCCTGAGCAAGACACTTCACCCTTGCTCCTGATGGGTGGTGGTTAGCGCCTTGCATGGCAGCTCCCTCCATCAGTGTGTGAATGTGTGTGTGAATGGGTAAATGTGGAAGTAGTGTCAAAGCGCTTTGAGTACCTTGAAGGTAGAAAAGCGCTATACAAGTACAATCCATTTATCATTTATCATTTGTGCATGATGTCACAGAAGATATTTCAATAAGTGTCAAATAAAAATGAGCGCCATAATAGGAAATCTCCTTCGCTATGTGGTAGCTTCCTGCGGACGTTATCTTCTGTTGTTGACTATTTTTTTTCAAACGGTGTTGATCTGGAAATATTGGCTTCGGCATTTTGTTGGTGTGGCACCGAACAGAGTTGTTGACATGCAGAGTTTCAAGCACTCCTTATTCTCTAGCGGGTGACTTATCAAATGATGCTACATTAGCAGTGCTGCTACTTTTTGTAGCAACGCTTTTGCCGCATAATTGTTCAACATCTTCCCGCTTGAAGCCAAATCACCGCCAGACACTGGACCCTGTGCTGGGTTTTTCTTGGGAATTAGTTCTTCCTTCATTTGTTTTAAGTCTGTGAGAAGGAGAGACAAGAAAGAGTGGGAGACGCATGCAGTGTAATGCCCGCAGCTAAAGGCAACTGCGTGAGAACGTACACTCGAATATCACGATTTACTCATTTTGTATATCGCACAGAGACAAACCTGCGATATATTGAGTATATCGATATATTGCCCAGCCCTACTTGATATTGTTATCCAGGAAAAGTGTGTACACGGCGTCTTGGCACCATCCCGCCTGCATTTTCTCACTCTTTCAGACATTTAAGTGCATTCTTCATGTTCAGGGCAGCTATCATGTCACTGAAGAGCTTTAAGATTAAGTCCAATTAGGTTAGAGTGTAAAAGTTAGCACATCATTCTTCTTCTGCAGCGTTCAGAAGAAAATAAGATAGAAATTACATTTGTTTGACTGCTTAAGGCCGCTTCTTGGGAGCATTGCTGTGACTTGTATAGTTTACAGTCTGCTCCATTTAAAACTACAACATTGTCTCTTGTGTGTTCATGCAATTGTTTTTAAAAGCCTAGATTAAAAAAACAACTATACATTATTTTTTGCTTACCTAGCCATTTTGGGAAGGTAGAGCTTCTGTGTCCTGGATTTTAAGTAAAAGGCATCATTTGGATTTGTCAATTTTACACAATTCTGACTTGTACTCTTGTGCTTTTTCTCTTTTTTTAGTTGGTTGTTCATGTTGGAGTGTCGGGCATGGCCACCACTGTCACATTAGAGAAGTGTGGCCGAAACCATGGCTACAAGGGCCTGGACAACAGCAGATTCTGTCCTGATTCACAGTGTTGCATTGTGGGGGGTCCAGACTGTATTGACTCTGTTATTGACATGGAATCAGTCTGCAAGAGAGTGACTTCCTCTGGACTGGGAGTTGCAGTGTCTGTCTCCAAAGATGCTGGAAGGTATTGACTTTATTTTTGCTTTTTAATTTCATGTGTTTTATTTTAAACACAACAATAATATGAAAAATAATCTACATAATTATTTAAAAATTGCCATCATACTTGGGAATACAGTGCTCAATGTATGTGTATACATACATACATACATACATGCATACATACATATTTTTCAAGCCGATACCGATAACATCCTGCTTCTCAAGACTATATAGATGATATATGATATAAATTATATTTATTTGGCCGATCAAAGACGTTATTATACTTTTTGTTATATTGTGATAATGCTTGTTGATGACTTATACTTGCTGTGTCCCACAAATTTGAGTTTGAGTTTATTTCCAACATGCAAGCATACAACATGATAAATCACAATTTCCAGTTTGTCTTTTCAACATGTTCGTAAAAGGAGTAGGAAGAAGCAGAGCTTGATATTGATATTGAATTTGACAGTGACAAGCGAACAATTGCAATCCTTAACGCAGGGTTGCATTCTCGCTAGTGGCTAATGTCCCTCCACAGTGCGAAGCAGCAAGTCAGCAATCCTCTCCTCCATGGCGGCAAATAAACTACACTTTTACAAATATCACTATCAATGCAGGACGAGGAATAGCTAAACATACTACACTACACACAATATGAGGATAGGCTAACCATTAAGCTCGAACTCATGAATGTAAACAGAAGTTAAGATACCAAGTATAGTGTCATTATATGATCGATACATTAGTGGTTAGAATTATTTTTTGTTGTTATTGTTTCAAACTCAGTAAATAAATTGTTTGACACAGGGGGACTTTAGGGAAAAACCTGAAGGCTTTAAATCCAAACCAGCAGTAGGATTTACATTTTTTTATGCCATCCTGTGTTTTGTCGGATCATAATTGGGGTCAAAAATGGAATCACTAAATGATCTTGAATACATAAAGTATCAGCAATGATATGACCAATACGCCTCTTGTAACTACTTGGTATTGGATTGATACCCAAATTTGTCGTACCGGCCAAATCTAATGTATCCAAAAGACAGAAGAATAAGTGTTGAATAATGTGTTGTGTCAGGGAGTTGTAACTAGAGATGCGCAGATAGGCAATTATTTCATCCGCAACCGCATCACGAAAGTCGTATTCCACCCGCCATGCACCTGGACCAACATTTTATCAAAACCACAACCGCCCGCCACCCGCCCGTTGTTATATATCAAATATAGACGAGTCAAGGTATTAGTGAGGTTAAAAAGTGTAACTCCCTCCTAAAAAAAACAGACACAATGGCTTTCTTGAACTGATTTATTTGAAGGCTTCCTTTCCCTTCAAATTCACTGTGGAAACTAATAAATAGAGCACGTTACAAATGTAAAAATAATAACATGCACTGCATGTGGATCAAACATTTTACCAAGTAAAATACCAACAAATGACAAACAAATACCTCGTTGGCTTGCATGCTTCTTTTCGGAAGAAATTGTTATCTTCTGGCTCATATAGCCCAAACGCTTAAAGTCCTTGTGACACTTTTTAGTCTTTGTTACGATCAGACGCTCTCTTTCTCCCTTCTCATTGCATCAAAAAAATGTGTACTCATACCCGGAAGTAGCTTCCTTACATCCGTCGATAGACCAAACAAGACACTTCAAAATAAAAGTATGCCCACATACTGTTTCAAAGTGTGCTGCTCGTTTTTTGTATGTGGGTAACAACATTTAACTATTTATAAATGGTTGATTTATATAGGCTAGTAAGGTAAAGTGTTGTACCTGACAAGTTTCGGCTACCTTTCTTCTGCAGCCTTCATCAGAGGTGTCATGTGATGTTAGCGTGACGTTGTCTGTGACGTGATATATGGATTGTACCATCAAGTGTTGGCAGGTACAACACTTTAGCTTACTAGCCTATATAAATCAACCATTTATAAATACACGTCAGTAAGCTAAATGAACCTCTTCAACATAACATTTAACTGTGTATATTAGGAGTGTGGGAAAAAATCGATTCGAATACGAATCAAATCGTTTACGTTGTGCGATTCAGAATCGATTCTCATTTTTTTAAAAATCGATTTTTTTTTTTAATGTTTACATTTTCTTATTTTTTTATTTTTTTTTAATCAATCCAACAAACCACTACACAGCAATACCATAACAATGCAATCCAATTCCAAAACCAAAACTGACCCAGCAACACTCAGAACTGCAATAAACAGAGCAATTGAGAGGAGACACAAACACGACACAGAACAAACCAAAAGTAATGAAACAAAAATGAATATTATCAACAACAAGATCAATATTAATTATAATTTTGGCATAGCAGTGATTAAAAATATCTCACTGAAGTTATCATTAGACATTTATAAAAATAATAAAAAAGAACAATAGTGTCACAGTGGCTTACACTTGCATCGCATCTCATAAGCTTGACAACACACTGTGTCCAATGTTTTCACAAAGATAAAATAAGTCATATTTTTGGTAAGTTTAATAGTTAAAACAAATTCACAATATTGCAATCAGTTGATAAAACATTGTCCTTTACAATTATAAAAGCTTTTTAAAAAAAAATCTACTACTCTGCTAGCATGTCAGCAGACTGGGGTAGATCCTGCTGAAATCCTATGTATTGAATGAATACAGAATTTGTTTTGAATCGGAAAAATATTGTTTTTGAATCGGAACGAATCGAAAAAATCGATATATTATCGAATCGTGACCCCAAGAATCGATATTGAATCGAATCGTGGGACACCCAAAGATTCACAACCCTAATGTATATATATTTCCGAATTGGTTCAACCGCCACCCGCCCGAATCTATTTAAAATCTATTTTTCGTCATGTCACCCGCCCGACTCGCGGTTTATCCGCGGTTGTGACCGCAAACCGCGCATTTCTAGTTGTGACACATTTCTTGAAACCCTGCTGGCTTGTATCTGTCACAGGTACCTGTGTGACTTCACCTATTACACATCCCTGTACATGAGCCACGGTCGCTCCGCCTTCGTCCATGTGCCTCCTCTCGGGAAGCCGTACAGCGGCGAAGACCTGGGCCGCGCATTGCAGGCCATCGTCCAGGAGATGCTGGATCTTCTTGATCACGCTAAGGAAAAGATCCACTGCCAGCAGCACTTCCACTAAGTGACCTCCCGATGCCAGCCAGCCTCTTCCAGCCACGCAAGACCGATTGCACTGGACCACAAGTAGCCAAGTTCTTTCTCTTCCTAATCCTGCCGGACGTGTAACGAGAGCCTCGGTGCGCTAAAGGTTTTCCGTCCCGGGTGTTGCCTCATATTTCCTATTTTGCCCCGTGGTGATGATCATTACGAGACGCGCGCGAGTATGTCAGGAAGCTTGATTGTTCCCATACAGTTGTTTGCGAGTGTGGAAGATTATACACAGCATTACCTACCAAATGTGGCTACTAGTATTGCACCTTATAGCGTTAGGGTTACTGACATGGTTACGGAAGTCACATTTGGCAACCTTTACATTAGTTGTATTTGGAATACTTCATTCTTACATGTCAAGCTTCTGCCATAGTGTTTATTACCAAAGCCCCTAGCTTACTTGTCATATTATTTTTTATTCTCAATAATCACTACTAGTATGTGTAGACACTTATACATGATTAAATAAGTATATTCATGTAGAACCTTTAGCATAAAACCTTTTTATTTTCGATATCTTCTCTAAACTCTTTGCTACTTCACATTTGATGTTGAATTGTTTCTGGAGTCTTTTTCTTTATAAGAAGTTGTACGTTTGCCTTCTTTTACAAAGGTGATTTAAAATAGGGAACGGGTTGGTTCCAGCTCACATTCCCCCAGTTTGTCGGCCCATTTCTGACAGGAAGACAATAACTCAGTCACTTGAGATCTGACCCCCCGCCCCCTCCCAGGTTGTGCAATGTGATTTAACAGATCTCAGGTTTCACCATATAGCTTCGCCCTCACGGCCGCGCAATTATTTGAGAAAGGAGGTTCTGATGATTTGTGATCAGACCGAAACATTCACTGTACATTCTTCAATGTAGTGGCATCAGTGTTTACAGAATATTACCTTGTGCGGGCAGAAGAAATACATCTGAAATGAATGATGTAATAACAGCTGTGGCCCTTTAACAGGATTTTGTTGTGGCCCCATTTCAGTCAACTAGGATTTGATAAGTTGCTAATCAAATGCAAATGTAAACCCTCCAAGGTTTCATTAGTTTAAAATATAATCAGTGCACATGTAGGCCTCCAAGACAACTGCATAGAGAGTCTGCACTGGCTATCATTTTAAGGTTAGCTATTGAAAAGGCCTGGAAGAGCTTTTCAATGAAAGTCACCGGTGCCGTTTTTAAACAGATGCAGTGTTTGACTTTCCCCAAGATTGTGCAGCCTGAAACAATGTCCTTGCTTTTAAAGGTATTTAATGGCGGCTGAAGTTATACAAGAATCCACATGACATTGTGTTAAGTCAGATTTGGGCCTAGAGTTTGATTTCTGTAGCACTTTTCCTTGCAGCGTTTTTTTCATTTTTAATTTTTTTTTACTTTGACTCACAATATGTAGCTCAACAGCAGGGGTGTCAAACGTACCGTCTGCAAACAGGTTTTACCCGGCCCACGGAATGAGTTTGCTAAGTATAAAAATGAGCTGGAATTTTGGAATGAAAGAAACTGCTGTTCTAAATGTGTCCACTAGATGTCGCAGTAGCAATTATTGGTATCTTTGTAGATGTTGTTACATACGTAAAAACAAACAAAAAAAAACACATGTTGGTGCACCAGTCGAAGAAAATGATCAAACTACATGAATAACAAGCTGCAATTTGATTTCGAATTTTTTTTATCTTGACAGATTGAAAATGAACACCAATGAGTTGACTGATGAACATTATCACATTATGTATTCAGAAAGTACAAATAAAGACTGCAACATGTAAGTGGGAAAAAACCCCAACAACATTAGGATTTGTACAATTTCAGAATGTGCTTGTTCTATTTTGAAACAAAGAAAACAATCTAAAGTTGTCTTTATTTTTAAGTTATCGCGCCATGATTTTACCAGTCCGGCCCACTTGGGAGTAGATTTTTCTCCATGCGGCCCCCCATCTAAAATGAGTTTAACACCCTTGCTCTATAGTCAAATACATCCGTTGTACTATGTTTTTCCCCATTAATATTTTATTTTTGTTTTGCTTTACAGCTGAATGATGCTCGTATTTCCTATGTTGTAATTTGCTATACATATAGAAGTGTAGAAAAGTCTTTCAGGCTACCTGTGTACATGTGGTTTTCTTAGGCTCCTTTTTATGTTTGTCGACAGCAACACTTTTTAGTGGCGCGCCACGACTTCAAACGGCCGTTTTCTCCACAGCTTTTTGTACTTTTACTGCAACCTGTGGAAAAAATTGAATGTTGTATGTAAATTGTCTTAACCGAGAAAAAAACAACACTGGTTTGTGTTGCAGCAAAAAAAGGCCAGTGGATTTTGGTCTTTTAACTGATGCCGTTTTTTCCCACACAGTCATTTATTTGTGGCGGTGCGCCACAAATACATTTGGCCCACGAATGGATGCTGCTGTTGGCCTCGCTTACTGTGTGTAAATGTAGCGTGCATGTAGATGGCGTCCGGTTTTCAGACCCTTTTTTATTGCTCACTTTTTTCTCTCCCCCAGCGTCCATAAAAATGACTTGCGCACGCACCATGGCCAATTATGCAAATCATTATCTCTGAGCCCAGTCTTGCGGGAAACACTGGATACTCCAACTTTCTCTCTTGCCACAAAGTAGCACTAAACGGAACCGTCACAAAATATGTCTTTTACATATTGGTTGTGCCAATTTTCTGGGTTTAGAGGCGTTTTCTGATGTTTTCCTGGGTGTGGCGTTGTGACTGGGTCGTGCTGCGCCCAAAATAGCTGCTCACAAATGTGAACCCCATCCTATATGTAGCTCGTTGATGTTGAAAGTGACCTCGACCCCCTTTAACTCTCTCCTGTGCCTTGCTGTTATTTATTTTTGTTTTGATAAGGCCTTAAATGGTTTGGTGGCAGGTCAGTTCAAATATATATCTAGATATGTTCCAGGCAGATATGTGTGGCTACCTCAAAAATATTTTTTAATCTCAACGTGGACTTAACATCATTATGACAGATTTATTGAACGTACTGTACCTCTTGGCAGTGAGCATCCTCTGAAAGGTGTGTTATCTGCTTCGGACATTATCAAAGCACTGTTACAAGAAGTAATATTGGCTCGATAAATGGAAAGGTTTTGAAATAAAGAGATTTCCGATGTTAAAAAAAGTTGATTTGTCTCTCTTTTTGTTTTTGTTTTTTAAGAACACTGCAACTGTATACTTTCACTGTAACATCCTGCTAGTTGCTATATTCCAGTGAATCTTAACTAGTTTCTCTTATGCCTCCCCCCAAACTCTCTACAGCAGGGGTGTCCAAAGTGCGGCACGGGGGCCATTTGCGGCACACGGGTCATTTTTTACCGGCCCCACGGCACATTTTAAGAATACAGTTGAAAAAAATTAAAAACATAAAAAGTGGTACAAAAGAGCAAACAGGTGAAATGTAACAAGAAATTGTTGCAATGTTTACTCTTATAACACAAAGCTGCCATGCAGGCTGTTTCTTTAAAAAATAATAATGAATCAAAATCAATGTAATTTTGAATTATTGACCTATTCAACGCTTTGATTACGTCACATTAAATAGAGATATTTTTGGGGGAAAATGTTGCAGATTTTGTGTTTTGCCATATAAAAAAACTGAGCTGTTATTTTTTCAAAGAAGGGCCTAAAACAAAAACAAAACATAAACAACAAGAAAACTTAAAATTGACGGATATATCTGAAGTTGATCTTGAGATTATTGTACTAAAAGTAAACTGTAAAAAAAAAAATGTATTTATTTTTTTAACACTTTAATGAGTAGGACACTTGGATCCCCAATTATTTTAGTATGATTTGTTTTTAAGTGTCATTGCTCAAAAAATAATAATGAATCAAAATCCAAAATTAAGGCTGTAATTATTATGTAATCTCAAATATTCCACCTAAAAAAGTTATTAGGTGAAAATATTGCATATTTTGTGTTTTTTTCCATTTTTCCCCCCTAATGTTGATCTACAAATTTAAAACTTGAATAATAATACTGAATAATGATACATTTTTAATATTTTTTTTGACCAAAACTCTTTGGGGTCCCTGGGATCATAACTCAGTGGAGGCCTAAATGTATATTTTTGATACATATATTGTATTGGTTTTTAAAATAAAAATTACGAAAATGGCCCCCGCTTGCTTTAAGTTTTTCAGTGTGCGGTCCTCAGTGGAAAAAGTTTGGACACCCCTGCTATACAGCAACTATAAATACAATCATTTGTCTATAAAATTGTTATAAGTACACCTCTGCGTAATAAACTAATGTAGATAAACTTACTACAAATAACTTTTACATTGTTTGTCTGTAACAGAAACGATTTAAAGTGCATACATTTTTCTGAAATAAAACAAGTAAATATTTATTTAAGTTAAAGTTAAAGTACCAATGATTGTCACACACACACTAGGTGTGGTGAAATGTGTCCTCTGCATTTTACCCATCCCCTTGTTCACACCCTGGGAGGTGAGGGGAGCAGTGGGCAGCAGCGGTGCCGCGCCCGGGAGTCATTTTTGGTACTTTAACCTCCAATTCCAACCCTTGATGCTGAGTGCCAAGCAGGGGCGTAACATGTCCCATTTTAATAGTCTTTGGTATGACTCGGCCAGGGTTTGAACTCGCAACCTACCGATCTCAGGGCGGACACTCTAACCAGTAGGCCACTCAACTACAAACATGTTTTTACTGACCTAAATAATTCCATCAAGAAAAATAAAACAAAACAATTCTTATTGATGAGTAACATTAACTAAGAAGCACAAAAAATATTTTAACCTATAAAAGAAAAATGAATAAATCAATTTGTAACTGTTGTTAAAAATGTTTTAAACTAATTCTGATGTTAAAAAAAAGTTGGTTTGTCTTTATTTTTTTTGTTTTTAATGAATACGGTAACTGTACACAGAAATTTCACTAAAATAGACACAATTATCAGTAACATCCTGCTAGTTACTATATACCAGTGAATCTTAACAATTTTCTCTTATGCCCCCCGCCCCTATGGTAACTATAAATAATATCATTTGTCTATAAAATTGTTATAAGTACACCTCTGCATAACAAAAAAGAAATAAACAGAGATCAACTTCCAACAAAGACTAACTTTAACATGTTTTGTCTGTAACAGAAAATATTTAAATTGCATCAATTTGTCTGAAATAAAAACAAATAAATAAAACTTTATTTAAACTACAAATATGTTTTGACTGACCTGAAAAAGGCCCCCCCAAAAAATAATATCAAACTCAACAATCCATATTGATGAACAACAACAACTCAGAAGCACAAAATAAACACTCTCCATCCATCCATTTCCTACCGCTTATTCCCTTTGGGGTCGCGGGGGGCGCTGGTGCCTATCTCAGCTACAATCGAGCGGAAGGCGGCGTACACCCTGGACAAGTCGCCATCTCATCGCAGTTTCCAAAATAAACACTTTAACCTATCAAAGAAAAATGTATAAATACATTTGTGATTTTTTAAATATATATATATATATATATATATATATATATATATAAATAAATGGGTACAATGAGCACGTTTTGTAGTGCACAGCTTTTCGAAGCATGAAACTGATAAAGCATGTTCAGAGTAGTCACACTCGCCCCCCTGGCAAGAACTGCTATATTCTCAAGTCATATTATATTTTAAAGAAGGATATGATTATGTCATACCAATCAGACACATAATACAGATTAGAATATGTTGAAATATTAGCACGATGTATTAATCGAACGGTGGGCATTGAGAGATGTTCAATATCTGTATCTCCACTTGTATTCGTCTTTGAACGATACACTAGCCTGCAGCTAGGTGGCAGCAGTGGTCAAGCTGATCAACAGGCTCCCAGTTGTCCCCAGTAGGAGTAGTAAGTGCACGCACATGTACTGAGCTAACGGAGGTGAAAAGATGGAAAAGTTTGTTGCAATAAATGAAAATACAAAAGTCATATAGGGAATATAGATAATAGATATACTGTACATTATATAGAAGACGTGATATGCCCACGTGCATTTATAACCATGCTATAAGCGACGTGTCCACTTGGAGGCCAAGTTTTTATCCAATTAAGGCAATGCATAAATATTGAAATTAAATCACCACTTTTTAATTTTTCAACATATTTTCATTGTTTAACCTTAATGTCTTAACTTGCTTTTTATACACATTTTAAAAATGTTTTAACGGTTGCTGTCAGATGATTATTTTTCAAAATCAGATGAATCACACTTGTGAATTTGGATTACTCATGATTAAGCAGAAGTTATTACTTAGCGTCAGAATGTCACTTTGATGCTTGTTAATTAAATTCCCCACATTTAGTTGCTCAAAACTTGGTAACAGTTTTATCTAAAGTCCGGTCCCGGTGAATTTTGAAGGAAAACCCAGTCAGAGTCTCGTCCCTCTGATGTATGCATTGACCTGATCACTGACCGCATAACATCCCGCGCCACTTTTAAAGGAACCATACGCAATTACAGTAATCTACCATCCGAATAAATTGTGTGAATTATTTGAATATATACATGATTAACCAATCATTTTTTGTGATTAATCACATGAGTTAATAATGAATACATATATATAAATATATGTCTATATATATATATATATATATGTATGAGGGAACCCCTCATGAAACAGTTCTGTAGAGATGAAGTAGTCTTGTGATTTTTCCCACACCTACATATATATATGTATATATATATATATATATATATATATATATATATATAATTTCTATATTATACCGTAAATTTAATCTACTTTATCATGATCTATAGTATAAATTATTATATGTTACAAACGTAGTATAATGTATTAAATAATATTATATCTATTTCATAATATTTATATAATAGAATATCCATCCATCCTATGGATAATAAAGTAGAATGATATGTATGTATATTTATATACATACATATTATAATAATATTTTGTATATTATGTGTACAGTATATTTAATCTATTTTAGAATAATCTATATTATAGATTTTTATAAAGTAGAATATATATATATATATATATAATATATATATATTATCATCACACAATTATATAATTACTGATTGTATCATGTATATATATAATATACATATCCTTTAATGTTATGTATACAGTATATTTCATTGACTTTCTATAATCCATTACAATATATTTTATAGATTACGCTAAAGTATAATTTTTATTTTATACATAAATATGATATAATAGGCATACAATGATATGATATAGGTATTTAGATTAAATATACTCTATACTTGTTTGTATATAGATATGCATATTATATCATTATTATAATAATATATATAATTTTATTATGAAATATAATATATTTTTTATCCGATAAATTTAATAAATTTTAGCATAATATATATTATAGAATATAATAAAGTAGAAAATATATATATATAAATTATCATTACATAATATGCAAATATACATATATAATATTATAATAATATATATGTATATATAATGTTTATATTATGTGTACAGTATAGCATGTTCTTTATTTGTAGATGATATATATATTATACCTTATGCTAAAATACAATTATATATATATATATATATATATGTATATATATATATATATATATATATATATATATATATATATATATATATATATATATATATATTGGGGGAAAATATCGATTCGAATACGAATCGCGATATACCTTATGCTAAAATACAATTATATACATATATATATTAGGGGGAAAATATTGATTCGAATACGAATCGCGATTCTCACGTTGTGCAATTCAGAATCGACTCGAATTTTTTTTTTAAATCGATTTTTTTTTAAATAATTATTTTTTTAAAGTTTTTTTTATCAATCCAACAAAACAATACACAGCAATACCATAACAATGCAATCCGATTCCAAAACCAAACCTGACCCAGCAACACTCAGAACTGCAATAAACAAAGCAAATGAAAGGAGACACAAACACAACACAGAACAAACCAAAATTGGTGAAACAAAAATGAATATTATCAACAAAAGTATCAATATTAGTTATAATTTCAGCATAGCACTGATTAAAAATCCCTCATTGACATTATCATTAGACATATGTAAAAAAGAACAATAGTGTCACAATGGATTACACTTGAATCGCATCTCATAAGCTTGACAACACACTGTGTCCAATATTTTCACAAAGATGAAATAAGTTGTACTTTTGGTTCGTTTAATAGTTAAAACAAATTTACATTATTGCAATCAGTTGATAAAACATTGTCCTTAACAACTATAAAAGCTTTTTTTTTTTTAAATCTACTACTCTGCTAGCATGTCAGCAGACTGGGGTAGATCCTGCTGAAATCCTGTGTGTTGAATGAATACAGAATCGTTTTGAATCGGAAAAATATCGTTTTTGAATTGAGAATCACGTTGAATCGAAAACATCGATATATAATCGAATCGTGACCCCAAGAATCGATATTGAATCGAATCGTGGGACACCCAAAGATTCGCAGCCTCAATATATGTATATATATATATATAGATATATATATATATATATATATATATATATATACTATATATAAATATATATCTATATATATTAGATTAGATTAGATTAGATAGTACTTTGTTTATTCCGTCAGGAGAGTTCCTTCAGGAAAATTACAATTCTCAGCACAATCCCATTCAAGATCAGACAAACATTACAGGGAGACAGAACAGGATCGCTGACGGGTCTGCCGGCTTCCAGCGCCCCTTACAAAAAAGATGACATACAGGTAAACATGGGGGGGGGGAAAAGAATAGAAGATTAAAATAAAATTAAAAAAATATATATATATATACTGTATATATTTATATATATATACTGTATATATATATATATACAGTATATATATATATATATATATATATAAACATACATACACACACACACACACACACACACACACACACACACACACACACACACACACACACACACACACACACACACACACACACACACGATGCCACCCAAACGCCTCCATAGGGGAGGTGTTTTCTGGCACGTCCAACCGGTGGGAGGCCATGGGGAAGACCCAGGACACGTTGGGAACGCCTCGGGATCCCCCGGGAGGAGCTGGACCAAGTGGTTGGGAAGATGGAAGTCTGGGCTTCCCTGCTTTGGCTGCTGCCCCCGTGACCCGACCTTTGAGATATATATATATATATATATATATATATATATATATATATATATATATATATATATATATATATATATACATACATATATATATATATATATATATATATACCACATATATATATATATATATATATATATATATATATATATATATATATATATATATATATATATATATATATATATATATATATATATATATAGTCTGATAATACTGTTATTTCACAAATACATTGATTACTGCATATTTAACATATATATAAAATATAGAATTTACATATATATGTTAAAATATAATTATATATGTATATATTAATATACTATTGATATAATATACATACAATTGAATAGATTATTCGATTAAATGTACTGTATACTTGTGTATACATATATATATATATATATATATATATATATTCATATTTTTTTATATACACTTTACTGTATATTTAAAAAAATATGTGTTTTGCTAGCAAGTACGTATAAAGGATTTACAATATTCCGAAAATTATGAACATGATTACTTATTTCCGGATTAACGCCTACACAGTAAAATTAAAAAAAAAGTAATAGAGTACAAAAAGTTAAAGCACGTTGAACGAGACCTGTTGTGATGTAATCACAGAGATACTGCATCACATTGATGTTTTCTTCGCAACGCTTTTGCGTTTCTATGTCGATATCCAGAAATAGAGCCTGAGTGAGAGCTCTTCATGCGATAGTCTCTCTCTGCGCCACACCGTGGCGTGACGTCACAAGTCGAGCGGCGCAGAACGATCCGTCGCTATTGGACCTCCTGAAGCCATCGAGTTTCTGTTCGCTACCATTTCACCCTGGGCTTTACGCTCCTACTTCCCAGGTCGGCGTCCAGATAGCGAGACACAGTGTGGATTTTTTTTAATCACCTTTGGACGAACGCCGGGGGGAGAAAAAAAACAACATTTCCGTAAGAACGAAAGTTGAGTCGAGATGAGTGTGGAGGCGTACGGGCCAAGCTCCCAGACCCTCACCTTCTTGGACACCGAGGAAGCGGAGTTGCTCGGAGCGGACACCCAGGGCTCCGAATACGACTTCACCGACTTTACCCTCCCGAGCCAGACGCAGACCCAGGGCCAGACCCAGAGCCAGCTGGACATACAGGTGCGCGGCGCGGTTGTAGCCACGTTAGCTCGCTGCGATGCTAACCCGCTATTATTGCACCAGCTAACTCGGCTAGTTAGCTTGATGCTAACCCACCTTTCAAACAAACCCAACAGCATATTTGTCTGTTCATAACTATCTCCGTGGAATACTTCAACTCGTGACATTTTTATCAAAAGAAAAAAGAAACGTGACAACCGTAACAAAAGTTAGTTAGCACGCCTTCAACGCAGTGTGATTCCTCGGCGCTAACGTTAGCTTCTCGCGGTTAGCATAACATGTTGGCGCTCTTAACGCTTGACTGCTGTCGCAGGTTAACGGACCCGAAGAGGGGCTCCACAACGGCGGCGTGGATGATTCTGTGGCTAAGGCCAGTCAGCTGTTGGCAGAGCTGAATTTCGAGGAGGACGAAGAAGACGCCTATTACACCAAGGACCTACCGGTGCATGCTTGCAGGTACACTGACAGCTCTCTTTGCTCTGAGAAACAGCCCTCTGTAGATCAGGGGTCACCGACCTTTTTGAAAGCAAGAGGTATTTCTTAGGTACTGATTAATGCGAAGGGCTACCAGTTTGATACACACTTAAATGAATTGCCAGAAATAGCCAATTTGCTCAATTTACCTTTAAATGCCTACTGAAACCCACGACTACCCACCACCCAGTCTGATAGTTTATATATCAATGATGAAATATTAACATTGCAACACATGCCAATACGGCCGGTTTAGTTTACTAAATTGCAATTTTAAATTTCCCGGGAGTTTCGTCTTGAAAACGTTGTGTAATAATGACGTGTACGCAAGACGTCAAGGGTTTTAAGGAAATATGAGCGCTGCACACACACACAGCTAAAAGTTGTCTGCTTTAACGGCATAATTACTGAGTATTGTGGAGATCTGTGTTGCTGAATCATTTGCAATTTGTTCAATTAATATTGGAGAAGTCACAGTAGAAAGATGGAGTTTGCAAGCTTTAGCCTTTAGCCACACAAACACACGGTGATTCCTTGTTTAAAATTCCTGGAGGTGAAACTTTACTATGGCTCAGAGCGCGGTCAAGCAAACATGAATCACGACGGAATGTCAACCAGCAGGTTTCGGTGAGAAAATTGTGGTAAAAAGTCGCTTCTTACCGGAGTAAAGCTGAGCTTGTGCCGTCCATAAAGCTGCCGTCAACTCCCCTGAGACATTGGCGTTAAGACTCCTGTGGACGTACACCTCTGACTATAAGGTACTATTTAACTCACTGAAACACTAGCAACACAATAGAAAGATAAGGGATTTTCCAGAATTATCTTAGTAAATGTCTCTAAAAACATCGGAAGCCGTCCCAATGCAATCACGTATTTTTTTTTTTTACCTATTTTTTATTTTTTTCTAGTCCGTCGCTATCAATACCCTCAAACACAAATCTTTCATCCTCGCTCAAATTAATGGAGAAATTGTCATTTTCTCGGTCCGAATAGCACTTTTTGTTGGAGGCTCCCATTAAAATCAAAGTGAATATGTGAGGAGCCCGCACACGTGTGACGTCATCGTCTGCGACTTCCGGTAGAGGCAGGGCCTTTCTCTTAGCACCGAAAGTTGCGAACTTTATCGTAGATGTTCTCTACTAAATGCTTTCAGCAAAAATATGGCAATATCGCGAAACGATCAAGTATGACACATAGAATTTAAATATGAAAATGTCATTTCAGTAGGCCTTTAACTCTATGTTATTATTAATAATTAATGATATTTATCTTTGTGGAAACACTGATTATGTTAATGATTTTTCACAAATATATATATATATACAAACAGATAAATATCAATGCAACACTTTATTTTTATATTTTCTCTAAGTGCAAATTTTTCAAATTGAATATTTTCAAACGATCACTTTCTAAGACAGTCTTGTGAAATCACAATATCCCATTTTAACTAGGTAGCCAGTAACATTTTTTTTAACAAATCATGAATTACTTTGCACCATGTTTGTACAAATAATAACTCATGTACAATACAAAAGTCAACTCTCTTGGTGACCCCTTCTGTAGATCTTGTCTTCACATCTAAACAATGTTGTCAATAGTTGTAGTATGATATTGATTAGAGCATAGTTAGATTTTGGTATAGTCAAGTTTTTTCACCAACTACTATAAATGTTTATGCCCTGTACTATATAATACATCGCGATTAAAGGTGGGGCCACTGAACAACTCTTCTAACTTCCTGGAATGTTGAATAATACTCAGCACAAATACACAATGTCAAGATATAATTTGGATTGTTTTGAGTAATATTGTGTCCCACATGTGAAATGTTTGTAATGGCAGAGTAAAATTTGTTAAGTAGTTTTAGTTGGTCTGAGTGCATCTATTGAGTCCCTGGGTTCCTGATATTTTAATGCAGTGGTTTTTCAACCTTTTTTCAGTGATGTACCCCCTGTGAAATTTTTTTTAGTTCAAGTACTCCCTAATCAGAGCAAAGCATTTTTGGTTGAAGAAAAGAAATAAAGAAGTAAAATACAGCACTATGTCATCTGTTTCTAAATTTATTAAATTGTACAACAGTGCAAAATATTGCTCATTTGTAGGGGTCTTTCTTGAACTATTTGGAAAAAAAGATATAAAAACTTGTTGAAAAATAAACAAGTGGTTAAATTATAAATAAAGATTTTTACACATATAAGTAAGTAATCATCAACTTAAAGTGCCCTCTTTGGGGATTGTAATCGAGATCCATCTGGAATCATTAGCATTTATATTTATTGAACATGTCCACAAAATATCTAGCTGTCAACACTGAATATTACATTGTTGCATTTCTTTTCACAGTTTATGTACTTACATTCATATTTTGTTGAAGTATTATTCAATAAATATATTCATAAAGGATTTCTGAATTGTTTTTAGAATATTTAAGAAAAATCTCACATACACCTTGGCATACCTTCAAATACCCCCAGGGGTACGCATACCCCCATTTGAGAACCGCTGGATTAGAGCATAGTTAGATTTTGGTATAGTCAAGTTGTTTCCCCAACTACTATAAGCGTTTATGTGTACACTATGCCCTGTACTATGATACATTGCGATTAAAGGTGGGGCCACTGAACAACTTTTCTAACTTCTTGGAATGTTGAATAATACTCAGCACAAATACACATTGGCAAAGTTTAATTCGGATTGTTTTGAGTAGTATTGTGTCCCACATGTGAAAGTTGTGTAATGGTAGGGTAAATTTTGCTAAGTAGTTTTAGTTGGTCTGGGTGTATCTATTGAGTTCCTGGGTTCCTGATATTTTAATGCAGTGGTTCTCAACCTTGACTTGTCCAGGGTGTACACCGCCTTCCGCCCAATTGTAGCTGAGATAGAAACCTGCGACCCCAAAGGGAATAAGCGGTAGTAAATGGATGGATAGGGGTTCTCAACCTTTTTTCAGTGATGTACCCCCTGTGAACATTTTTTTAATTCAAGTACCCCCTAATCAGAGCAAATCATTTTTGGTTGAAAAAAAGAGATAAGGAAGTAAAATGCAGCACTATGTCATCAGTTTCTGATTTATTAAATTATATAACAGTGCAAAATATTGCTAATTTGTAGTGGTCTTTCTTGAACTATTTTGAAAAATAGATATAGAAATAACTAAAAACTTTTAGAAAAATAAAGAAGTGATTCAATTATAAATAAAGATTTCTACACATTGGCGTAATCATCAACTTAAAGTGCCCTCTTTGGGGATTGTAATAGAGATCCATCTGTAATCATGAACTTAATTATAAATATTTCTTCACAAAAAAAAAGAAATCTTTAACATCAATATATATGGAATATGTCCACAAAAAATCTAGCTGTCAACACTGAATATTACATTGTTGCATTTCTTTTCACAGTTTATGAACTTACATTAATATTTTTTTGGAAGTATTATTCAATAAATATATTTATAAAGGATTTCTAAATTGTTGCTGTTTTTAGAATATTTTTAAAAAATCTCACGTACCCCTTGGCATACCTTCAAATACCCCCAGGGGTACGCGTACCCCCATTTGAGAACCGCTGGATTAGAGCATAGTTAGATTTTGGTATAGTCATGTTGTTTCCCCTAACTACTATAAATGTTTTTGTGTACACTATGCCCTGTACTATAATACATTGCGATTAAAGGTGGGGCCACTGAAAAACTCTTCTAACTTCCTGGAATGTTGAATAATACTCAGCACAAATACACAATGTCAAGATTTTATTTGGATTGTTTTGAGTAATATTGTGTCCCACATGTGAAATGTGTGTAATGGCAGGGTCAAATTTGTTAAGTAGTTTTAGTTGGTCTGAGTGCATCTATTGAGACCCTGGGTTCCTGATATTTTAATGCAGTGGTTCTCAACCTTTTTTCAGTGATGAACCCCTTGTGAACATTTTTTTAATTCAAGTACCCCATAATCCAGGGGTCGGCAACCCGCGGCTCCGGAGCCGCATGCGGCTCTTTGATCACTCCGATGTGGCTCAGTTGCTAAATTGCAGACCCAAACGATAATTCCGGGAGCTTTCCGGATTTTAGTGCCTCTCTCTCAGAAATCACCCGGGGATAGCATTCTCCAATTTTCACCTGGACTTCGATATTGAGGGTGTGCAGTGATTGCAATGCCTTTAACCTCCACAACATGTCGTCGTGCCTGCTTTTATACCACGCGATCTGCGTGCAGACTGATCACATTTTATATTTAGCCTCTTTTAACCCACGAAAGCGACTGCAACGCGTACTTAATCAGCCATACAGGTTACACTGAGGTTTGTAATAATAAACAATTTTAACACTGTTACTAATATGCGCCATACTGTGAACCCACACCAAACAAGAATGACAAACACATTTCGGGAGAACATTGGCACTGTAACACAACAAAAAAACACAAAATTAACAAATACCCAGAATCCCATGCATCCCTAACTCTTCTGGGCTACATTCTACACCCCCGCTAGCACCAAACCCCCCCCAACCCCGCCCAGCTAAACCAACGTACGTAGGGGTGGGGGGATTTGGTGCTAGCGGGGGTGTATAGTGTAGCCCGGAAGAGTAGGGATGCATGGGATTCTGGGTATTTGTTCTTTTGTGTTTATGTTGTGTTACAGTGCCGCTGTTCTCCCGAAATGTTTTTGTCATTCTTGTTTGGTGTGGGTTCACCGTGTGGCGCATATTAGTAACAGTCTTAAAGTTGTTTAAATGGGCACCCTCCGTGTGACCTGTATGGCTGTTAAACAAGTATGCCTTGCAATCGTTTGCGTGTATCTGCCGAATCCTCATACGACATGTGACTGGGCTCGCAAGCTGACTGAACGTGTTGTAGAGGGCTTCAAAGGCAGCGCCTTCATAGGCTGCCCTTATTATTGTTGGTCGGGGCAAATCTGGTAAACATTCCTGAGACTAGTTGATCTGACACTCGGTAGTCTCCCGGAATATTTGGGAGGGTTTTGAGTGTGATGCTGTCAAGCGGCATTCATATAAAACTCGCGGGCCACTATCATTAAATTTTCATATTAAGGTGCGGGCCGCATGTCTGAGACCCCTGGTTTGTACATAGCACAAAGTAAAAAAAACTCTTTATGCAGTGGTTTTTCATTTTAAATTTCAAAAGAGTTTTATGGCTCCCATTGTTTTCTTTATTTTGTGAAACGGGTCAAAATGGCTCTTTGAGTGGTAAAGGTTGCCAACCCCATTTTTGGTTGAAAAAAAGAGATAAAGAAGTAAAATGCCTCACTATGTCATCAGTTTCTGATTCATTAAATTGTATAACAGTGCAAAATATTGCTCATTTGTAGTGGTCTTTCTTGAACTATTTGGGAAAAATAGGTATAAAAATAACTAAAAACTTGTAGAAAAATAAACAAGTGATTCAATTATAAATAAAGATGTCTACACATAGAAGTAATCATTACTTAAAGCGCTCTTTTAGGGGATTGTAATAGAGATTCTCCTGGATTCATGAACTTAATTCTAAACATTTCTTCACCAAGAATAATCTTTAACATCAATATTTATGGAACATGTCCACAAAAAATGTAGCTGTCCAAATTTCTTGCAATTGCACTTTGAGAAACGTTCTTAAACTGTTTGACTATTTGCTCGCGCAGTTGTGGACAAAGGGGTGTACCTCGCCCCATCCTTTCTTGTGAAAGACTGAGCATTTTTTGGGAAGCTGTTTTTATACCCAATCATGGCACCCCCCTGTTCTCAATTAGCCTGCACACCTGTGGGATGTTCCGAATAAGTGTTTGATGAGCATTCCTCAACTTTATCAGTATTTATTGCCACCTTTCCCAAATTATTTGTCATGTGTTGCTGGCATCAAATTCTAAAGTTAATGATTATTTGCAAAAAAAAACATGTTTATGAGTTTGAACATCAAATATGTTTTCTTTGTAGCATATTCAACTGAATATGGGTTGAAAATGATTTGCAAATCCTTGTATTCAGTCTATATTTACATCTAACATAATTTCCCAACTCATATGGAAACGGAGTTTGTATAAATGAACAATACCACACAAACAAAAACAAGAAAAACTTCTGTACACTAACAATAAACACACACACATGCCCAAACACTTTCTGACCATACGAATTATTTCTTAACGAAGTAGTCTGTTTGATACCACATTTAGTAATCTTGATTCTGTGTCCTATCATATCAGGACAACCAGTTGGTTCCCCTTTTAAGGTAACGCGGACTACATGCTCAGAAATGCAAATGTCATGAAACACTTCTCCTTTTCAGCTACTGCGGTATTCATGATCCGGCCTGTGTGGTGTACTGCAATACCAGCAAGAAGTGGTTCTGCAACGGCCGTGGGAACACGTCTGGCAGGTGTGTAGGCATTCTATATTCATATCATATGCAAGCACAATCTACAGCGGAACCTTAAATGCTGAACTGCATTTTTTCTGGAAAATGTTCCTTATCAAACCAAATCCTAATGTGAGACAAGAACACATGTAATATTTGCAAAGTAATTTAACAGATCTACGGTAAGTAGCCACCGATTTCCTTTTCCCTCGTAGAAGAAGAAGCGCGCGGTGCATGCTGGGATATATGATTGCGGGAGGCGTGCCGTTTCTGTGTGTTTATGTAAAGACTCCAAAATGGCTTCTATTAACAGACACGCTTACGACGCATAGTTTAAACTCAAGGCGATCAGTCACGCAGTAGAACACGGGAATAGAGCAGCAGCGAGACTCTAACTTTAACAGCAGCAACACTGACTCTTTTAATGACGACTTCGACGAGACGGAGCCGGGCATGTTGGATACCGTATTCGCCCAACTGTTTGATTCGAACACTGAAGAAGAAGAATTTTAAGGATTCATGGATGAGGAATAACTTAATAAAGTGAGCTTTACATGTTTATTTTGTATATTGTGTGACGTTATCTTTTGAGCTACTTTGAGTTATTGATATATTATTGCTTTACACTATTTTGAGTGTTACTATATTGTGATTGCACTAACGTTTGATTTACAAAACAGTATCAGACTGTTTTTTAAGTGTTTATTGAATCGGGGAAAATAATAAAACAGCTGGTTATTCATCTTGGGAGTGAACGGAGTTGTCAGAACGCTGGTTTGTAATCTATTAATAAAGTTTGACTGAGCTATCTGACTGTTTTGTTGACTTTCCCTTTAGCGCAACTCCATCTAAAGGATGCATAACGTAACCCCAGCCTCTACTGTAGCATCTATTCTATGCGCCTTGTATATGAACAAAGTTTTAAAATAGGCCATTCATTGAAGGTGCGCCTTATAATCCGGTGCACCTTAGAGTGCGGAAAATACGGTAGTTTTAAACATTTTCACAGTCCTCACTGGGTATTCAAAAAAAATACTAATAAAAAGCGTGTTTTCGTGTCTTTCTTGCCATCTCCGTGTTTTAAGTTGAATGTCAAAGTTAACCAACTTCTCAGCTTAAGGCCACAACCTTCTACTATTCATCTATAATTAGCTTTTACTAACTCGGAGGCGATCTAGCAGCTCACTATGTCTTTATCTGCATAAGATAGTGTTTTTCCTGTGATCACTGTGCCACTAAAAGTAGTTCCTCTGTTTTAGCTCTTATAATAATAGCGCTTGTATTTGGTTTATATGCTGGTTATGAAATCTAAATGGAGTACAATATTTTTCAGATTATAAGGCGCACTTATAATCGGTTTAGCTCGGTTGGTAGAGTGGCCGTGCCATCAACTAGAGGCTTCCGGGTTTGATCCCCGCTTCCGCCATCCTAGTCACTGACTTTGTGTCCTTAGGCAAGACACTTTACCCACCTGCTCCCAGTGCCACCCACACTGGTTTAAATATTTTTTTTAACTTTAGATATTGGGTTTCACTATGTAAAGCGCTTTGAGTCACTACAAAAAAGCGCTATTTTAATATACTTCACTTAAATTCTTGTCATTTCCTCAAAAATCAAGGGTGCGACTTATAACCCGGTGCTTCTAATGTACAGATGATTTCTGGTTGTGCTTACCGACTTCAAAGAAAATTTGATATGGTACATGGTGTAATAAGTGTGACAAGTAGATGACAGTCTCACACAACAGATTTGTGTAGACTGCAAGTTGACGCCTTTTCAATAAATGACGCTAGAAAATACCCGTAAGCCAGCAACACTAAAACTTTGATGTTTCATTGAGGATATAGAACATTACACACAGTGCTCAAAAATCCGTCAAAATGTTTTAGTACGACTTTAGTAAGGTACAAAGCTGCACGGCTTGATGGATTGTCAGCCCATTACGGCTACCGTAGTCAGACGTACTGTGCTTCAACATATGGGTATTGTTGTATAAAGTAGCGTACAGTTCTCAGTAGACCCGCCATGGAAGCGCTAAAAGCTATCGGTACAACAAAGATGTCGGGGTGTAGAAACTGTTGAAGGGGATCCACGTAAATAAGCCATTCACAAAACAGCACACCTTGTAGATTTGGTCAGAGTATGGTTTGTAAAACATAATCTATGCTACATTTTGACCAAAAGGCACCAATATACTTTATGTAGACCGCAAGGAAGTGTTTTGTAATGTAGGGGGAAAAAATCATATGAGCCTCTCAATGCGCCTTATAATCAATGCGCCTTTTATATGAAACTAGAACCACACAGTGGCAGTGTGCCGTATGGTTCGAAAACTATGGTTTTTGAAAGGCTTTGTGGGGATAATTGATTAATCCCATTAGCTGCATTGTTAGCCACCCCATACTTGCCGTATATTACGAATTGTTCTTGTTTTTCATAGGGATTGTGAGTGATAGGCGACATTACAAAAAAGTGCAGTTCCCTTTAAATGGCGAACTCAATCTGCTGCAAATGTTGAAACAACAAAACTAGTTTACTTAAGGACAGTGATTCTCAAACTGGTACAAGTGCCACTATTGCAGGAGTCTGCAACCTGCAGCTCCGAAGCAAGCTCCTTGTTGTTGCTCCCCTCAGATTTTTTTAACCCCGGAGTGAGAAAAGTTTGCATTTTATAAAGAGTTATATAATTACCGACTGTCTGTTAGGCCGTGAAGCGCACAGGCTGATTCCTGAAGTGCAAGGAAGGCAAGTGAAAGACTGGAAGGCTGTGTGTTCAGTTCAGCCACTCAAGTGTGCAACCCCTTTCTGTAAGGTAACCATGAATACTTGCCAAAAAAGAAATGGAAAAATAGTTAAATTTTTCGTGGACAGATTGCATTTTCAGTTAAATAAAAAAGGTGAAAACTTTTAAAAGTTTCTAAACGGTGTTACTTTTTGCGGCTCTATACTATTATTCTTTAATGGGAGAGGCGGCAAAATGTGTCTTTTGATAGTAAAAGTTTCAGACCTCTGCACAAGTGGTACGCGCGCTCCATCTAGTGGTAGACCAAAGAATCGCTTCATTAAAGTACAGTGTTTTATTTTCACATGTTCAAACACAGTGTTACTGTTCACACAGTGTAATGTTACAGTGACCAACAATATTAAATATACTTGTTAGACTAAACCTCTGCCTTGTTTTTAATTAATACTTAGGCCTAACTTGTTGATGTATTTTAATGTTGGTTGATATGGTCATACTTGGAGAGCCAATTTTTTTCCTGTGGTGGTTCTTGGTGGGAAAAACGTTTGAGAACCGCTGCTTTAGGAAGTAACTCATGAGGCTTCTCTTATTTGTGCTGGTATTATTTTTAGGTCTGTTGCTTTATAAGCCTAAAAAAAAGCACTACCTGTATGATAAAACTACTCACTGTTTGAGGTGATGTATTGTTGAATGAGGTAGTGCTAGGCTTGCTAAAAGAAGTCTGTGCATCCAAATTTTTTTTTAACAGTTTGACCTGCTTGTATTAAAACTTAAAAGCAACTTGTACTCAGGATTACTGTATGTACCTGGAAAGTGTGTCTCTTCACCTTAATACCTAATGGTGACTTTGGCCATGTTGTACGGCATCGCCAGGACAGATGTGTGCATCGCCTCCCATTGTTGTAGTGAGTTCATCCCTGTCTTCATCACACTTTTCCTCTCTGCCATCGCCAGTACCCTTTTGTGGTGGCGTTGTAAAGAAGCCAACACTCTCGTGGTATTATTACCCGAAAGCAGGGGCGACCAATTTAGAAAATGATTTAAAAAAAAAAAAAAAAATTAAAAGTACATACACACACAATATGAAATTGCCTCCAGTCTTCTGTAGATGACATCAGCAGGCTGATGTACACCCGCCCACATTCTGAAGATAAAAGGGAATGTTCCAAAATGTGTAAAATCACTACTGTCTATTTTGGGGGAATTTCACCTGTAAACATAATTTTCATGTTCAAAATTAATAAATAAGTGCCAATGTTGTCAGCATTAGAGGAGCCCTCACTCAGCTGAAGTCACACACATTGTGAAGATTTGACCTCATACTTCCCCCACATTTTTGGACAGTTTCCAAATCATACCACCTGTATGGCGTTCAAATGTAAAGTTTCTACTATATGATCATAGATAACAAAAACAGGAAATAACCAATCTGTAACCCTGTGTAACCCATATCTTTTAGCCATATTGTAAACCATTTGGTGCGAGCCAAATGCAAAGAGGTGACACTTCACAAGGACGGACCCTTGGGCGAGACGGTGCTGGAGTGTTATAACTGTGGATGTCGCAATGTCTTCCTCCTGGGTTTCATCCCAGCCAAGGCGGATTCTGTGGTGGTCCTTCTCTGTCGGTAAGTGACGAACACATGATCTTCAAAAAGTCATTCATCCACATTTCTTACCAGAAACATGTTCATTCTTACCACCTGAGCCCGCACTTGTTTATGTACCTTGATGCTGAAATTACTCACTCATCCTGTACTAGTAATGTTCAAGGAGCCGTCACCACCGCTGCCCCAACTCGTTGAAACTCCTTCCCACAGGGTATCAAAAAATAAATATTATATTATTATCTTTCTGCATCGCCCTCAATTTCATTACAGGCAACCTTGTGCCAGCCAGAGTAGCCTGAAGGACATCAACTGGGATAGTTCCCAATGGCAGCCACTCATCCAAGACCGTTGCTTTCTCTCATGGCTAGTGAAGATCCCCTCGGAGCAGGAGCAGCTGCGTGCCCGTCAGATCACTGCCCAGCAGATCAACAAGTTGGAGGAACTCTGGAAGGTAGGCAAAAAACCCATCTTAAAGCAATCCCCAAAAGTTCCTCTTTAGAGTGGTGGCAATCATTTGGAAGGCTCAAAAGTGTCAGCCAGTTCCGTGCCCTCTGTTGATGGATGCTGTCTTTGATCTTTGCGCCAGGATAACCCCACTGCCACCTTGGAGGACTTGGAGAAGCCTGGTGTAGATGAGGAGCCCCAGCATGTGTTGCTGCGCTATGAGGATGCCTACCAGTACCAAAACATATTTGGTCCTTTGGTCAAACTAGAAGCAGACTATGACAAGAAGCTAAAAGAGTCTCAGGTATTCTTCACCATATCTGAGCAGCAATACTCCCTTTTAAGCCAAGGCACTAGGCTTATCTATCGTTGCAGAGATTTTATTGTCAATTGACTTTGTGTTTGTTAGCGTTCTTTACTTGTGTATGCATTTGATAATCTATAAATCTCCTTTTAATGTTTCCTTGTAGACCCAAGACAATATAACCGTCAGATGGGACTTGGGCCTGAACAAGAAGCGAATTGCATATTTCACTCTGCCCAAAACGGATTCAGATGGTAAAATTTGACATTCACTTCATCACAGTCATACAGAAATATCACTAACGCCTGTATAAAAAAAACTAAAACGCACACGACAGCCTCCACCCATCAGCATTTATCACTATGTTTACATTCATTTTAATAATATATTTTCTTTCCGCCTTACCAACCGCAGATATGCGTTTAATGCAAGGTGATGAGATCTGCCTACGCTACAAAGGAGATCTGGCCCCTCTGTGGAAGGGGATCGGCCATGTCATCAAAGTCCCAGACAGTATCCTTTTTCACTATTAGCTTTTTCCACTATACCTGTCGCATAGATACAATCCATTTTTCCCTCCTGATGTTAAATGTACATGCACAAAAGCATCCAGGGGACATAAAATAAAGGGTGTTTTGCTCTTGAGGCACACTGGCACGTGGATAACAATCTTAATTTCTGTTTTCTATATTAGTATTTTTTACGGTGTAGAAAAAATATTAAGTCAGTCACTAATTGTGCATGTTTTCCCACTATTGAAGATTAGAGGCCTGTAATTTTCATTATAGGTATACCTCAACTATGGGACAAAATGAGCAAAAAAGAAAAATCCAGGATATCTCATTGCCTGATTTAAAAAAAATATATTATTTGCAAATTATGGCAGAAAATATTTGGTAAATAACAAAGGTTCTTCTCAATACTTTGTTATATAGCCTTTGTTGGCAATGACAGAGGTCAAACTTTTTCTGTAAGTCTTTACAAGATTTTCACACACTGTTGCTGGTATTTTGGCCCATTCCCCCATGTGGATCTCCTCTAGAGCAGTGATGTTTTGGGGCTGTCTCTGGGCAACACAGATTTTCAGTTCCCTCCAAAGATTTTCCATGGGGTTGAGATCTGGAGACAGGCCAGCCCACTCTAGGAGCTTGAAATGCTTCTTACGAAGCCACTCCTTTGTTGCCCGTGTGGTGTGTTTGGGATCATGGTCATGCTTAAAGACCCAGCCAGGTTTCATCTTCAATGCCCCTTGCTGATGGAAGGAGGTTGTCACTCAAAATCTTGTGATACATTGCCCCATTCATTCTTTCAGTCGTCCTAGTCCCATTGCAGAAAAACAGCCCCAAAACATGATGTTTCCACCCCCATGCTTCACTGTTGGTATGGTGTTATTTGGATGGAAGTCAGCATTCCTTCTCCTCCAAACATGACAAGTTGAGTTTTATTTTGATTTCATCTGACAATATGACATTCTCCCAATACTACCTCTGGATCAGCCAAATGCTCTTTAGCAAACTTCAGACGGGCCTGGACATGTACTAGCTTAGGCAGGGGGACACGTCAGGCACTGCAGGATTTGATCCCCTGACAGTGTAGTGTTACTGACGGTAGCCTTTGTTACTTTGGAGCCAGCTCTCTGCAGGTCAGTCACTAGGTCCCCCATGTGATTCTGGGATTTTAACTCATCGTTCTTGTGATCATTTTGACCCCACGGAGTGAAATCTTGCAAGTAGCCCTAGATCGAAGGAGATTATCAGTGGTCTTGTATGTCTTCCATTTTCTAATAATTGCTCCCACAGTTGATTTAGTCTAAACAAGCTGCTTACCTATTGAAGATTCAGTCTTCCCAGCCTGGTGCAGGTCTACAATTATGTTTCTGGTGTCCTTCGACAGCTCTTTGGTCTTCGCCATAGTGGAGTTTGGAGTGTGACTGTTTGAGGTTATAGACAGGTGTATTTTATACTGACAACAAAGCTAAACAGGTGCCATTATTACAGGTAACGAGTGGAGTACAGAGGAGACTCTTAGAGAAGAAGTTACAGGACTGTGAAAGGCAGAACTCTTGCTTGTTTGTAGGTGACCAAATACTTATTTTACAGAGGAATTAACCAAATAATTAATAAAAAATCCTACAATGTGATTTTCTGAATTATTTTCCCCTATTCTGTCTCTCACAGTTGACGTGTATCTATGATGAAAATTACAGGCCTTTCACATCTTGAAGTGGGAGAATGTGCACAATTGGTGACTGACTAAATACTTATTAGCCCCACTGTATCTGCTCTTTTCAACTACATACGGGGTGGGATCGCATGGTGGGTAGAGCAGTCGTGCCAGAAACTTGAGGGTTGCAGGTACGCTCCGTGCCTGTTGCCCTTTTGGCCAGGACACTTCACCCTTGCTCCCAGTGCCACTCACACTGGTGAATGAAATGGTTGTCGGAGGGGCCATAGACGCAAATTGGCAGCCACGCTTCTGTCAGTCTACCCCAGGGCAGCTGTGGTTACAAATGTAGCTTACCACCACCAAGTGTGAATGTGGAGTGAATGGGTTCTCACTCTGTGAAGCGCTTTGATTGTCTAGAAAAGCACAATATAAATCTATTACATTATTATTATTATTATTATTAATATTAATACATACAAACTTAGCAATTAGTGCCTCCTCCTGGCGATTTTACTGCTTTTTCAAAGAGAAACAACACTTTTACACTCTTGGGGTCCTTACAACTAGCTTTTACAGACTACGGGGATGAAATTGCAATCGAGTTGCGTAGCAGTGTCGGAGCCCCTGTGGAAATCCCCCATAACTTTCAGGTTGACTTTGTGTGGAAGGCGACCTCCTTTGACAGGTAGGCTTACATTTTTACTTACAGTAAATTATATTTACTCCTTAAGTAACATCTATTGTCCATTCCCTAATCATTAGTGACATAAAGTTAGACAGACATACCCTATTTTATTCCATTGGTCCTTGTTGGTGCCTAACATAATCGTTTATAGAGGCGTCACAATCCAATATTAGTAGCGGTAATACAGACTGTTCTAAAATGCGGCATTAATGCTAATGTTCTTTATACGTTAGATCTGGGTTTGGTTCTAACCAACCATGGAAGAACCATTAGCGAACATTCTTTTAGCGTTCTGTGTTAGTTGAGTTAGAGCGGACACGGATGAGGAAGGAGGACAGGACAAGCTATGCGAGCTGGGACACTGAATTAGTTAGATCATGAAGTAGTTGAACAAGAAAATAATAAATGTTTTGTGCATTTTAACAGAAGGCTAATGGGAACTGTGTTAGAGCAGAAAGTAACCAGCTACGAAGATGAAATTATCAAGTAGATAAATAAACTAGGAGAGACAATAATATCCACACAGAATGGCAACACATCTGTTAGCCATAGAAATGAGCAGATCAGCGACACTTCTTTGAGCTGCAGGTTTATGGGGCCTAAGTGTCTGAACATTCTGTGGTTTTAGAAGGCAAGAACATTAAATCCAGGATGCCTGTTTGTCTAGAAGGAACGTTTAACAATATTTTTCACTTAACAGGCTACTACAGTTCCCATGGCTCCAGTCTTCCATATTTATATCTATGCTGTGCGCACTAAATCCAAAAACCGGAAATGATACAATACAGAATATGTCAGGAGCCAAAGGAGGAGCCATATTATTAATAATTAAATGTAATACATTCAGAATATATTATAATATATTTACAATATGAAAATAATAATAATATACAATATAATAATTATAACTGTATAAGTAATCGATTTACAATCAAATCGTAGCTCTTGAATCTTGAGGTGTCTAAAGATTCCCACCTGTGCATCTAAAACATATGATTTAAACAATCGATACAAGCAGTCCTCCAGCGCATTTACTTGTGCAAAGGTCAACAGCCAGTTAACAGCTAAATGTCCTGCAATAAAGCACACAAGGTTAGTCTTTTATTGTAGTCTTTAGTGTAGTACTTTAAAAAGGTAAACATAGTAGGCTAACTTGGCGCCAGCAGCTACAGACCCACGATACACACAATAGAACATGAGCTAGATATACAGTACATGACTGTCCTTAAATCTTCAAACAATATAAAATCACAGGGAGAATCAAGTGATGGTCATAATTTGCACTAAAATTGTTGTCTGTATTCTACTTTGGATGTAGTGTCTCTGAATAGCCTACTGTAAAATGGTACATACCCAGCAGTTTGAAACATTTTTTTCAATATAAATAAATATCAAGTAATAGTTGCATATTACTTACAGATACATAGTCTCCAAAGCAAAAGTGTTCGCATCATTTAACTCACTGCGTCAATTACCACTCTAATTCAACCTTAAATAAGTGTAAGTCCATTCCAGACGCTAAAGAGTTTAGTGTTTTTCATAAATACTATTGCTGTCTGAGTAATTACACCTGATCTAGACTATTCCAACATTCCATTCAATTAAAACAATGTATATCAGTTTTGGATGGAAGGTAAAAAAGTTGTCTCATGCCCGTAATTTCAATGTCAGGTCAGTGATACTAACCACGCATATATTTCCGACTGCAGGATGCAGAGTGCTCTGAAAACGTTTGCTGTGGATGAGACCTCAGTGTCTGGATACATTTACCACAAGCTGCTCGGTCATGAAGTGGAAGACGTTACCATTAAGTGTCAGCTGCCTAAGCGCTTCACTGCCCAGGGCCTACCAGATCTCAATCATTCACAGGTCAGGGTCTTTAAATATGGTCATTTATTTCTGCTTGCTTTAGTTGTGGAAAACAAGCATTTTTTTTTGTAGTTCTTCGGGATTTCTACTGAGGTTTATTTACATGTGTGTAGGTCTATGCAGTGAAGACTGTGCTGCAGAGACCCCTCAGTCTCATCCAGGGTCCTCCTGGTACTGGGAAGACCGTTACCTCTGCCACCATTGTCTACCACCTGTCTCGTCAGGGCAACGGGTAACACGTTTTATTATTCTTTGTTCTCAAAATTGGTTGCAACTGTTATTTAACATCCTGTAGCATCTATGGTTGTTGAAGGTGTGCCTGTCCGTTTCTTTGGTAGGCCGGTCCTGGTGTGTGCTCCCAGTAACATTGCGGTGGACCAGTTAACCGAAAAGATCGACAAG
Organism: Nerophis ophidion; assembly: GCF_033978795.1. Lineage (NCBI taxonomy): Eukaryota > Metazoa > Chordata > Actinopteri > Syngnathiformes > Syngnathidae > Nerophis > Nerophis ophidion. The sequence continues at coordinate 18,517,144 of NC_084632.1, read as the reverse complement.
ACTGGGCTGAAGGTGGTCAGGCTGTGTGCTAAGAGCCGTGAGGCTATTGAGTCACCAGTCTCCTTCCTGGCGTTGCATAACCAGATAAGCAATATGGACAGGTCAGTGACAAAGACTACTCTTTGATTCATGAGATCACCTAGTTATTTGCATTTTACTTATCAACCTACTGCACAGAAAAGAACCAGAACTCAAGAAGAACAAAAAATGTGTATTGTACTGCAACGCCCAGCTGGTGCACACAGTCTAGCATAATAGTGTGTGCGTGTGGAATTTCTGCATTCACTGTGTTTTTATAACATTATTTAGCATGCAAGAGCTACAAAAACTTCAGCAGTTGAAGGATGAGACTGGCGAACTTTCTTCTGCTGATGAGAAGCGCTACAGAGCCTTGAAACGCACGGCCGAGCGTAAACTGCTCATGGTATGGTGCAACTTCAGTGCTGTATTTAGATTTTTAGCATTGAACATGCTTTTATCAGTGTGAATTTAAATGTTTGAATATTGGAAATCTCCTTCTCTGTTGTTCAGAACGCAGATGTCATCTGCTGCACCTGCGTCGGTGCAGGGGACCCTCGCCTGGCCAAAATGCAGTTCCGCTCCATCCTGATTGACGAGAGCACCCAAGCCACAGAGCCTGAGTGTATGGTGCCTGTTGTGCTTGGTGCAAAGCAGGTATTATTCTTGTTTTAATCACTAGAGTAGCTGAGACAATAGATCAGCTCATACACACATGTTCCTTTAAAGGGATGTTAGTCACTATTTGTATATAATCTTCCAATTTACCCCTTGTGTATCATGAACTTTGATTACACACACTCTTAGGATCCAAAAGGGATCGGCACAAAAAGTGTCCAAAGAGAGCAATAAATTATTATATTTTATATTTTCTTCAACAACTTCAAATGTATCTGTTGATATCAAGTTTTTATTAATTTTTTATGTTTTTTTGTCAAAAATCAGTTTTTTATAATACTATATTCTATACTGTGTTAATAGAAGGCAAAATATACAACATTTAAAGTTAAAGTTAAAAAAGTTACAAAGTGGAATATTTGAGGTTGGGTAATTTCAGCCTTTAGTAGGTCAATCATTCATGACATTGATTTTTGAGGGAGTAGGCAAAAAAGTATGATTTTTTTTTTTTATAGTGCCTTCTGAGATATAATAAGAGAGAAAGCAGGCAGGACTTGGTTGTGATTATTGAGTTCACACAAGTTTTTGATATATATATTCCAGGTTATAGGTAAATGCCCAGGATTACTTGTTTTGCCTTTTTGCAGATACTCATTCATGTCCATCAAAGCTCAGAATTATCCATCAAGGTTTTGTGGTTGCATCAAATGCTTAAGGGCACTATTGCAACAAAACAATATTTTCTTGGTTTTTGATCAGAAAGAATAAGATTAATGGAAAAAGCATAGTAATGTATCAGGATTACAGGCTGTCAAAAGTAGCAGTTCCAGTGAAAGCAAATGGGGTCGAAGGATATCTTTTAAGAGAAAGTGTTTGTACTTTGTTTATATCTTATTTAAAAAAAAAACTCCATGGCAATATTTCAGACCTATATAACCTTTAAACTGGTCTTACATGTATTCCTTATGTGATATTACATATCACATAAGGAATACATGTAAGACCTGTTTTGGGCCATATCGCTGCACAAGGGTTAAAGTGACATACTTGAGTATTGATAAATATTAATGACATTTTTTTGTCTCCTTGTAGCTCATCTTAGTGGGTGACCACTGCCAGTTGGGTCCTGTGGTGACTTGTAAGAAGGCAGCTAAAGCGGGGTTGTCACAGTCCCTGTTTGAACGCTTGGTGGTCCTGGGGATCCGACCAATTCGCCTGCAGGTCCAGTACCGAATGCATCCAGCTCTCAGTGCCTTCCCATCAAACATTTTCTATGAGGGCTCCCTGCAGAATGGTGTCACTGCAGGTTTGCCAAAATTTCTTTTAACATTTCCATTTTTTTTCTACTCGAACGCGGCTAAAAAGCTCTCCAACCGTAATAGATACAAAAAAATAACATGAACTCTTTCCATTCTTCCTAGCTGACCGCATCAAGAAGGGCTTTGACTTCCAGTGGCCCCAGCCGGACAAACCCATGTTCTTTTATGTGACTCAAGGCCAGGAGGAGATTGCCAGCTCTGGAACTTCTTACCTAAATAGGTAACAGTGCACTTCTGTTTATCTTTATGCACTTTTTCACATTTATACTTATTAACATACATTTGTGTGACACATAATGTTGAATTTTATTGTAGAACGGAGGCTGCAAATGTGGAGAAAATCACCACCAGGTTGCTAAAGGCTGGAGCCAAGCCAGACCAGATTGGGATCATTACCCCTTATGAGGGTCAGCGATCCTATCTGGTCCAATACATGCAGTTCAGTGGCTCCCTGCATACTAAATTATATCAGGTACATCACACAGCTTTCTGCAATTTTATAATAATGCAATCATACCCTTTTAAGTTGACACTCTTCAGATTGTTTGTTCCTCTATTTGTGCATATTTGAATTTAGCTTCTTCAGTTTATTTTGTACCGTTATCTAACAGAGTTGCTGTAATGATGATAACGTTTTTGTACATGTGCAAATCTTTCTTGAGGTAATTAACTATCTAAAAAAAGTTTGCTGGATGCGTTTTGTTGTTGTTGCTGTGGCAGAATTCAGGTTGGCACTTACTTGACACTGAAACAGAGGAAGTCCCTGTGCACGTTTCAATGCTGCTTATTAATAACCAGCTAGTAATTTTGATGATTCACAATGCTTATCAAATTGCAATAATAATGGTAACATGCGTCAACTAGAGCTGTCAACGCGTGATTAATAAAAATAAATTATCGCGTTATCAAATATGAATGAAAAATTAAGGCTTAACCCAGTAGACGCACGCATTTTTACACGGTCTGTGATCACAAGGAGAGGTGGCCAATTTCACTTTAAATATAACTTTAGATTAAACTGAGGTAACTTGTTAGTATTGCAGCGACAAACGTTCTTATCGGCGCACATTACATTTAAAATCAAATCTTAAAGCGAAACGCGTACTTGCGGATGGCGCCAATAGCATGAATGTTAGCTACATAGACGACAAGCAGAGAAGAATGCGACACTGGCGCTTTACCTGCGTCAATGTTGTCAACAAAAGTACCACCGTTAAGTTAAAACATATGCCTTTGCTAAACTGACAGCCACCGAATGTAAATCACTTAACATTTGTGAAGAGTAAGTCCTGCAAGAATGTGTCATTCATATCACCACAGCTGATCTGTCATACAATACCTTGAAGAGGCGCAATTACAGAAAGGATTAACAAAGTACGACACAAACAAGAGCATCAAGTTGCAACTACTGGCTATATGTGAATTTATTTTGCTTACTGGAGAAGATTGGACATGTAAGTAATTACAATGAACTGGGATTGTATTGTACCAAAATAAGAGATCAGCATTGTCATCTGAATAAAGTAGACAAGCTTGTTTGTTTCAACAACTGGTTAAACTAAAGACTAATTGGAGATTTTAATGGTGCACTATGTTAAGTTGTTTATGAATGTGGTTACTACATTATTGATTAGTAACTGTACTATGTTTGCAATATTGCAAAGTCTTTCAAAATGTGCTGTTAATACTTACTATCACCAAGTTTTGAGGAAATCAATGACTTGCAGTTCAGTAAAACATTTTTAAAAACGTTACTATATTACATTCTGACTACCAAATCGCATTTGTATTCAAATATTGGGGTATTTTCTTAAACACATTTTATTTATGCAAGCAAATGATAGCCCGTGGTTAATCACGGATCTAGAGTGTGATTAATTAGATTTATTTTTTTTAAGTCACTTGACAGCCTTAGTGTCAATATAAACAGATCGATTTTCATTAAAATTGAATAAAATTATCTTGTGCAAAGATCACATCTAAATGTCCTCCAATAGGCACACACAGTTGGTCTTTTATTTTATTTTAGTGAAATCATTTACTAGAGGTAAAGATGGTAGGCTGTCGGCTAATAGAAGCTAGCAGCTACACAACAAGTGTCCTTAATTAAACATTATTGTAGTCTAAAACATTTGTCAATAGTTATAATTGCATATTACTTATACTGTAGATCAGTGGTTCTTAACCCTGTTGGAGGTACCGAACCCCACCAGTTTCATATGCGCATTCACAGAACCCTTCTTTAGTGAAAAATAACATTTTCAAATTCAAGACAAAGTTAGATGTTTTTGGTAACACTTTAGAATGGGGCACACAATATAAGTAACAAAGACTTAATTTTGAGTTATTTGGACAGTAGTGTAACATATTCTAAGTAATAAAAACTTATTTTAGAGTTATTTGGTTAGGGTTAGTGTCAGGGTTAGAGGGTTAGGGTTATAATAAGGCCTTGCTGAATAAGGCATTCTTAGGTACTTAATAATGACTAGTTAAGAGACAATGTGTTACCAATTTGCATGTTATTGAGCAACTAATTAATAGTGACTATGTTCCCCATACTAAAGTGTTAACATGTTTTTTTACTGGTGCACAAAATGAACCGTGCATGAACATCACTTTGTTCAAACAACAAAACCCAACAAAGTGTATAAACTCACAACAAAATACCCACCTCCAAATCAGTCAGCTGTTTGCGTATCTGTAATACGCCCACAGGGAGAAGTTTGTATTTACACGATGAGTCGGGTGTGTTTTGACTTCTGCCGAACCCCTGAGGCCGACTCACCGAACCCCTAGTGTTCGATCGAACCCTGGTTAAGAACCACTTCTGTAGATACAGTCTCCAAGACAGAAGCGTACTAGAAAGTATTATGTAACAAATGTGTCAAGATTAGCTTAACTCAATGAATTTTGGCCATTAAGTTGTTGGCAAAAAAATCAATTCCCAATCCATTTCAATTTAAAGCCAACATTAATCAATTCTAGACGATTAATCATAAATACGTTTGTGATTTTCATACACAACATTGTACTCTTGAGTAATTTCACTGATCAAGCCTTTTCTAACATTTATCACTACACAATAAATGTATGATTGGTGCTGATGTCCTGTCAGATTATTATTGGTATCAGCCAATACTTGCAGCTCAAATATTGTTATTGCACTGGAAATTAAAATGTTGTAGCAAGGCACTTCTAAACAGGACCTCTTTAGGTCTCAAATTGGGTGTTGACAGAATGTGGTCAACATCGGCTTAAGCAGACACTCATGTAGTGAAAGGAAGAACACAGAAGCACTTCTTGAATTGTTTAGTCAACTTAGAAGGGTTTGACTGTACTGCCTTAACTAGACAATTTTTAGGATGAAGAAACATGAATAACTAACATCAAAGTCTTCACAATAATTATTCTTTTATCCCGTAACAGCAAGTGGAAATTGCCAGTGTAGATGCCTTCCAGGGCAGAGAGAAAGACTTCATCATACTGTCTTGTGTTCGTGCCAATGAGCACCAAGGCATTGGCTTCTTGAACGATCCCCGTCGACTCAACGTGGCTTTGACCAGAGCCAAGTAAGGAAATACTGACTTGTTTTTGAAAACTTAAAACTAAAATACTTGGTTTTGATTATATTAATTGTGACTCTGGAATAAGCTTTGTACAAAATAAAAACTTGTTTTATTTGTTTTTAAGATATGGTGTGATCATTGTGGGAAACCCTAAGGCCCTTTCTAAGCAGCCACTGTGGAACAACCTGCTGAACAACTACAAGGAGCAGAAGGTCCTTGTGGAGGGACCCCTGAACAACCTGAGGGAGAGCCTCATGCAGTTCAGCAAGCCTCGCAAGCTCGTCAACACCATCAATCCTGTGAGTAGCTATCAGGACGACGTATTGTGAATCTGTAAAAACATCTAATAGCATTTTTTTAAGTCAGGCTTGTTCATTAAAACTTTTCTGTGTGTTTTTGTAGGGAGGCCGTTTCATGAGCACAGCAATGTACGACGCTCGTGAAGCTCTAATTCCTGGCTCTGCCTACGATCGCAGCAGTGCTGGTAGCTATTTGCAACAAAATAGAGATTTTCACACCGTTAGCGAGGATGGAATTAAATCTTAAATCTTTGTTTCCTACAGTTGGTCGTCCGTCCAACATGTACTTCCAAACTCATGACCAGATTGGAATGATTGGCGCCGGACCTGGTCACATGGCTGCAATGAATCTCCCAATACCCTTCAACCTGGTGATGCCTCCCATGCCGCCGCCCAGCTATCTCGGCCAGACCAACGGCCCGGCTGCAGGTACAGTGCAGCTGTTTACTGTATGAACCCTATTGCAGTTAATCTCAAATAAATTTACAATAAATTATAAATTCAAATTGATCAGAAAAGTTAACTCGGGACTCACGCTATATGAAACATTTTAACCTACAAAAGAAATGTGGGAAAAACATTTCCAGATTTTTTGTTTGTTTGTTTTTTTTAAAAATGAAGATGTCAGGAGTACGTTTTGTACTGCAAATCTTTTTAAACCATGATACTGATAAAGCATGTTCCCGGGGTCACATGCCTGCCCACACAGGGTATCGCTCCACTAATTGAACTGGATTAAGCTAACAAAAACATTAGCAACACTAGCATAGCTATGTGAGCTAAAGTGCCAACATTACAGGCACATTAGAACAAACTGTCATTCTTAAATAGCCTGTGGAGAAAAACAAAATAATAAAACCCACAAAAAATTAGCAAAGCTCAAAGGTGAAATAAATGATAAGCATTAATAAAAAGTAACATTTGGGTAGAGATGCTCGATAATTTTTTTTCTTGCCGATATGCGGATATTGTTTTATACTTGATTTGCGATACTGAGATTGGCCAGCACTGATAGTTGCCATCCGAAGGCGAAATTTGGAAACAAGTATTAACAATGAATTTGAGAAAAATCCAGGCTACACCTTGTCTGATATCCTTAATGGCAGAAATGCAATATCGATATAACCTTTTTTCTAATAACGTTGATCAGAGACTGAATATCTATTGTAAAAACACCAAGAATTATAATTGATGTGCGTGACCTATTTGCTCTGTTTTTGTCACACAGGCCGTGGAGCAATGAAGGGTAACAAGCCTGGACGTGGTGGGCGGCAGAGACCCCGTGGTTCAGCAGCCCAGGGTGCTGGTCATGGACCACACAGCCAAGCCAGCCAGGATGGATCCTCTCAGTCCTTCTCACAGGGGCCACTGACTCAAGGCTACATAACAATGAGTCAACCTTCCCAGATGAGCCAGCCTGGTTTGTCACAGCCAGAACTGTCACAGGTAAGGCATTTTCACCTCGGTTTTGTTATTTATTTATGTAAAATAGGATTGCACGATAATTTTTGGGTAGATATTGGGAATTATACGGTCACACCGATAATCTGATAACATTTAAAAAAAAGTATCTGATAACCAATTTAAAAAAAATGCTACAGTGAAGCAAGATTCACCATACTGTGCTAAAGGTGGGTTAAGGTGAACAAATTAAGTGCTCCTACCTCGTGAGATGTTTTTAACCGTCCCTTAGCTCACAGGACTTCACAGTGTAAACATGCTGCCCGAACTAAGTGCTCTGCAAACACTCCGCGTGGAATAAAATAAAATAAAAATTAAAAACCTGTCTTTGACTCATCAAACCTCATTGGCCAGCCACTAGTAGCCACACTGGAAAAAGTTACCGTATTTTTCGGAGTATAAGTCGCACCTGCCGAGAATGCATAATAAAGAAGGAAAAAAACATATATAAGTCGCACTGGAGTATAAATCTCATTTTTTGGGGAAATGTATTTGATAAAACCTAGCACCAGGAATAGACATTTGAAAGCCAATTTAAAATAAATAAAGAATAGATAATAGGCTGAATAAGTGTACGTTATATGACACATAAATAACCAACGGAGAAGGTGCCTGGTATGTTAACATAACATGTTATGTTAAGAGTCATTCAAATAACTATAACATATAGAACATGCTATACGTTTACCAAACAATTTGTCACTCCTAATCGCTAAATCCCATGAAATCTTATACGTCTAGTCTCTTACGTGAATGAGCTTTTACGGTAATGAGCTAATAATTTCACACATAAGTCGCTCCTGGGAATAAGTCGCACACCTGACCAAACTATGAAAAATACTGCGACTTATAGTCCGAAAAATACGGTTTTAGTGCCTTATTCCAGTGCGAAGAGAATGCAGACTACCTGCAACAAGTGCTGAGCAAAGACACCGTGGCTCAGTTGGTAGAGTAATTTGAGGGTTTCTGGTTTGATCTCCAGCTTCTACCATCCTAGTCAAGCAAGTTGTCCTTGAGCAATACACTTCACCCTAGCTCTTGATGGGTTGTGGGAAGGGGCCTTGCGTGGCAGCTCCCGCCATCAGTGTGTGAATGTGGAAATAGTGTCAAAGCGCTTTGAGTACTTTGAAAGTAGAAAAGTGGTATACAAATAAAAGCCATTTACCATTTAGCGGTAAAATGTGTAAGTAACATTCTTGTTTGTAATGTAGCATCCTGATTTTATTTTTATATACGTGCCCTAGACCTTCTTCAGACCAAGTCTCTTTGGACTGTGTCTTTTCCCTGTGAACTAAGTTGTAGTTTTAAGTGCTTTCATATGGAGCTATACACTACTTTGCATTAAAAATTGCAACAGTGGAGGATTTTAGCATAGATGTGCATGTACGGTCCAGTCTGCCCCACAACAAGAGGATTGAGACAAATAAGATAAAAATGTCGGACTCGCACGAGTAAACGTCTACCATATATGGAGATATCCTCTGATGTAACTAAAGTGTCAAAGTCCAAACAAAACGAGGCAAAAGTGTTATCTATATATCGGCGTCATGCCTCCATAGTTTGAAATAAAATTTTTGGGAGGTACGAATATATATGTACCAGCAGGTAAGAAAGTTGGTTTTGTATAGCAGATCCCCTTTAAAATGTCATCCCTTATCAGGATATTTATTATGGATGTGATGTTAGATCTACCATAGTTGTGATTTCATATTTCACGGTTTGTCATGTCCACCATTGTTTCACTGTTTTTTACTTTTACTTTTTCTTGTGTGAGCAAAATTAAGTTAAATCATTAAAAAAAAATAAAAAAAAATATATATATATATATTAACTTTGGTCCTGAGAAACAGGAAGTTATCGGTATTTGCTTGAGAAAAAACGATATCATGCATCCCTGATTTTCACCCAGACTGAGACATATTTTTTCATACATTTGTTTGTTTTATGGTTCTACAGGACAGTTACTTAGGTGACGAGTTCAAGTCCCAAATCGACGTGGCTTTGTCCCAGGACTCGACTTACCAGGGTGAACGTGCATACCAGCATGGTGGGGTGACCGGTCTGTCACAGTACTAGAGTGTAAGTGGCGCTCCACTCCATTAGGGCTGATGATTACGCACGTCAGTTTGTGTCCATTGGCTAAGACTATCTTGTGTCTTTTCCAGGTAACTGGAAGAAGTGAGCTAGGCTTGAGCTGAGCTTTAGTTCACTAGCTTTTTAATCTGGGAAATAATAAAATCATAAAAAGGATACCTGTTTTCCTCTGCTACAACCGAAGCACCACCGAGTGAAAGCGACGGAATAGCAAACCAATGACCAGCGAGAGAAAGAAGAGGGTAGAAGAGCACGAACAGACAGGCGCAGAGAAGGCGAGAGGCCGGTGGACAAGCGAGAGGCAGGGGCCAGTGCCGGTGCGAGGAGGGAAGTCGAGAAGATGGCGACGTGTCGTCAAGCTGCCGAGGAGGAAACCAGATGGGGAGGGAATGCAAATGAGGCTCACGTCCCAAACCCAAAAGCCCAACATACACTCTTCACCTTGCAGCCTCCGGGAACTCCGTCGGATAACAATACAAGTTTCCTGGCTGGATTTTGAAGAGTTGGTTCTCCGGACTTGCAGGAGGCAAGATCTTAGAAAGTGATCCAACAGGCGATACAAAAATCCTCATCCTATATGTCAGCAGGTTTTCCATCATGTGATGTCCTGGACTGATCTAAATTTGATGGATCGTGGGAGGAGTAGGAGGAAGGCGCGTACACAATCCTTCACAGCCTCTGAAGGAAGTGGCAGTCGACACACACACTCTCTCCTAAGAGAGGAAAGCAAACACTTTCTGTGCTTGAGTCTGAGTTCCTTGAAATTGGAAGACCTTCCATTTGCCTTGGGGACCTCCTGGCTCTTTTAACCGAGTCTTCTAAAGGAGTGGTTTTGAACCATCAGAGTGGCGAGGGGATTTCAAGACTTCTTTTTCAAGGCATGACATACAAATCCCACACTCGTGATATGAGACCTTTTTTCCCTTCTTTTCTGAAGTAGCTTTTTAATCATGGAGCACAACATTGGGATAACAACAACAAACCACAAAACAAATGATTGATGACTCGTACATGACCAGCTTTGTATATCAGATTTTCTGATAGAGTAGCGATTTGAGACCGCCCGTTTACTCTTTGTCTGAGCTGATGTAGGAAAATACCTTGTTTGGTGGTTCCTTTGAGGAGTCGAGGCAAAACCCCTGCTTTGGTGAAGGAAGCCACGTCCATCATGGAGCTGGTGGTAATCAAGCACACACACACACACACACACACACACACACACACACACACACACACACACACACACACACACACACACACACACACACGAGGGGGAGACAAGGAAGGTGGCTCAGGAGGAATTGGACATGAGTTACTGGATTGTGTCAGTTTGAAGCTTTTAGATCAAAAGTTGATGGTTGTCACCCATCATTTAAGAAACCAAATCCCCCAAAATGGCAACATTTTCAGGGGTTAAGAAATAATGAATTCATGATTTGCAAGTGAATCCTAATCCATAGAGACATTTTTGAGTGCATTTAAATACGTCAGGTGGACATGAACGACGGGCAGTTGTTCCCCTGAAAGGTGACAAAGGAGCCTAAATCAGTGCCTATACGTTAAGAAAAAGTGGCTGCAGCACAAGCATGAATGTAGTTCTCCCAAAACAACCAGCATTTACGCCCCTTTTACACAAAAGAGGGCTCAACTTTTATTTTTATATCTACAAAACGAGGCCAAATGAGTTGAGATGCTGGGTCGGAAGCCACCTTCCTTCTCTGTGGAGTGAAATGAATGGACTTTTTCCTTCTGTGCAAACTTTGTTGCGTATTTCTTGTTGACGCCCTCTCTGAGCTTATATGGGTGGTAAATCAGAGCAGGTAACCCTTGACTTCAGTTGGCTTCTGTCACATGATGTGCTGTTTTCTTGTGTTTCTAGCAACGTATTGGCAGTGGGAATGCTCTTTTTTATTATTAGATTGCTCCATCTTTCTCACACTTCTTGTGATTCTAGTTTTGTAATCGAGTAGAGTTGCTTTCACACATGACATGCTTTCACAAATCACGTTTGACAGTTTTAATATGCTCCTAACATGTACTATCTTTAAAAAATAAAAACCTGCTGTGGAGTTTTTCTCCCCGCACTCATCAGCCCCAACATTTTTGCCTTCCGTGCAGTGATAACTTTTGAGTTGCAGACATCTGAAAGACAGCACTTAAAATCCCAGTGGGATGTAAATATGGAGTAAAACAATGAATTAATATTTCGTATGAAGTGACTGGAGTCAAATGCTGCCAACTGAATATTTCATTTATTATGGTAAAATCAATATGTTGATGGTCACAAAAGGATATTGCACAGTAATAAAACATCAAACCAAACAGCGTCACACTGTTGCCTTCTTCTTTGTGTGTTTATTCTTCATTTTCCTTTTGAGCTGTCCTTTTTTCTGCCTGTCAATGTTCTCCTGTATCTGCTCTTTGAACTTCTTCTTCTGAGTCTTGATCTTCTCCAGTTCCGCTTTCCTTTTTGCCTCCATGTCTGGATCCTGGAACGGGATGTTGACCAAGAACGAAAATTGTTTTAGTAGCTTGTTGAGCAGAAATGGCTATCAAATCACAGGCTTCAGGCAGTCATGCGTTGATGTTTTTGTGATGAGAAGAGCGACAGTCCTACAAGGCAGAGTATGATGTCTATATGCAGTCGTAAAAATATTTTTAATGTGAACATAATGGGTTCCTATATTAAGCCGTGTGATCAGTCAATACAGAAGTAAACATGCCCGTAATTTTAGTAGGTCTCACTCGGAGCGAATTTGTGGTAAATTAAAAATCTTCTAATTTTTTTTTGCGTGGGCGATTTAAGAAGGAAAAGGGCAAAACGTTTGTCTCTCACCTAGATTAAATAGACAGCTCTTGAAGGGTGAGTTAACACTCGCTTGTTATAGTTCTTTTTTAAACATATTTTAAATGAAGGAAAAAAATCACTGGTAGCAGTTATAAAATAAGGTGTAGTGCAGACCAATTTTAATTAACAGAAAATATTACTCGGTTAGTGAGAATTATTCAGAAATATTCTATGATTTTATTTGTGTTTGGACTGTAAACAATTGATAAGGTAGTGCCACATCTACATGTTTTGAGAATGAAGTCACTATTTTAAATGTTGGCTCACCAAAAAAAAAAAATTCTAGCACAAGAACATTCACAATACTAAAAACTACACAAGGATAGCATTTATGTATATATAAACAAGTACATAATTAAAATGTAATACAAAATTATACCACTTTACATAGCATTAAACTAGAAAAGTGAATCAAAATTTTAAAAAGTAAATTATTTATATAAAAATAAGTCAATTCATATGCTACTAAATTTCCTTTACTGACTCAATTTTGTAGTCGATACGCAATTTCCGACACATGTGCATTAAAAATGGCTCCCAAACAAACCGCTCTTACCTTTCCTTCCAAGATCAGCTCTTTCCTCTTATTGATCTCCTTTTTCTCATCAAAATCACTAGACTCCAGTCTCTACAATGCAAATGTCTAATGTCAATGAAACATGTGGATCCGCTGTAAAGTGAAGTACATTTTGCTTTGAACATCAGCAAAGCTCAATGAAAAGACATCTTACAATTTCACACTCCCGTTTGGTCAAGTTGACCTGCGTGAGGATTTTCAGGACTTCTTTCTCCTCCACAGGGAACTCACTCAACTTGGTTTCTGGGGAGACATTTGAAGAATGAAAGAATTTTAGAATAGCCGCCATTTGAGTTTAATCTTTAAGGATGCTGTGTATCTAAATCGTCTGAAGATTTTTTTTTTTTTTAAGAGCTCATGCTTACGAATTTGCTCTTCGATGGCTTGGACCAGGTGGATGTCGTACTGTGTCACCAGTGTGATGGACACCCCATTCCTGCCTTCACAGGAAAAAGACCTCATGATCAGACTCTTGTTATATTTAACATCCGGTTGTAGTTATCGGCCGATTATCGACATGTATCTGTCTCGGCCTCTTTTTTTTAAACCACAACAACATAACTACATGAGCAGTTACATTATATACACATTATACCAGTATTTAGTGAATTACCACAGCCTCTTGTGGCCAATTTTCCAAACTCATTTTTTTTCATCCTGTTTCGATGAAAAATTTTGTCAGTCCACATGCAAGTTAAAAAAAAAAAAGTAGAAAAAAAGGTGGCTGCAAACGAGCGTTTTTCTGTCGCTCGCCATCTCCATGTCAAACTTGATCAACTTCTCGGTTTAGTGAGAGGCATGATTTATGATCTAGAATTAACTTTCACCAACTGAGACGCAATGCAGCGGCTCAACGGCTCAGCTTGTTAATTGCTGCTCAAGTTATACTTATGTGATCATGGCACCTCTAAAAGTAGTTACTCAGCGTATCATAACAACAATGTTGCTAATACTTGGTAAATATGCACATGACGAGATGTATATTGAGTAAAGTTGGCGGCTTTTGGATGTTTATAGAGTGCTTTTTGGGCGCAATAAAAGTACTCATTACCTGCATTGTACGGCACCTTGCACTTTCAGTACTTTACAAATTATAATGCATAAAAAATATATAAGTATTGATGATCGTGAATTATAGGCAAACTTTTTTTTTTTTTAAGTGCAAATCTTCTCACAGGCATGTCATTGATAGTACCTGCTCTCGCCGTTCGTCCCACTCTGTGGATGTAGATTTTAGGCAGGCCGGGGGTGTTGTGATTGATGACGACTTGAACAGTAGGAATATCCAAGCCCCTTGTTGGGAAGCCAATGGCAGGTATGAATGATCACGTATTTCAGATGATTGATGAAGAAGAAGAGAGCCGCTTACCTGGCAGCTACATCTGTCGCGATCAGGATCTTATAGACGCTGGCCTTAAATTTGGAGAGGTTTGCAAATCGTTGTTTCTGGAAAACCAAAGCGAGGTCAGTCTTTTATTGTGAAGGTCCATTTATTTGCCTCCTAACTGTTGATTTTCTTTTTTTATAGTCATCTTCTCCAACCACTTCACATCTCACCTGTTTCATCATGGAGTGGAGGGAGATGGTGGGAAAGTTAAATCGCCGAAGCATCATGGTGAGGATTTGACAGCTCCTGGGGGAGAAAGGAAAACAATTTGTCAAAACCATCCATCCATCCATTTCTTCCGCTTATTCCCTTTTGGGGTCACTGGGGGCGCTGGCGCCTATCCCAGCTACAATTGGGCAGAAGGCGGAGTACACCCTGGACAAGTCGCCACCTCATCGCATACATACAAAAAAAAACTTGGCGAGGCAAATGTGTCTTAGGCAACATTCAAACAATTGACTAGCAATGTTTTTTGAAGTTAATATTTATACGTAAAACCATCCTGAAATATGAAGGTGTTAAGTTAACCACAGATATAACTTTAACAAAAACAAATAATACATAAGGAGCAAAGCTTAATCAACTGAGACGCGCTTAGAAGCTTGAGAAGAACATCTTTTAAACCTAAAATGTTTTACAACAGTTCTTTTTTATTCCCGACAGTCCACGAATTAACAGTCTGGGGTCTGCAGAACACCACAAAATGTGCTCCAGAATCAATTTTTCAGGTTGTAGGGGAGGCCCAAAGCAGTTAATATTACCTGAGGGGACCCACACTGTAGGACGTCTGAAAACCTTTAGTCTATAAATTCTATTACTCTAAAGCACAACAAAGTAAAAAAGAAAAATTGTAATATAATTTATCACAGGTGTCAAACTCAAAGCCCAGGTGCCAGATCATTTTACGTGGCCCGCAAAAGCCTGGAAACAATATGCGTCAACATACATTATATTTTTATTTATCTCCAATACATGTACAGCATGCAGTTGAATATCTTTTTAACTTCAAAATTATGCGTGCACAAAATAAATCAATTCACATCTGAATTGCAATTCTAAAGCAATTCAGAATTAAAAAAAAATCAATTGAATATTTTTTTTTTTTGATTGATTTTTTTAAAACATGTTTTTGTTAAGGGGCTTTTCTAACCTGTAACTTGTTTTGAAAAAATGTCATTATAAACATTCAAACATCTGTTTTAATCGGGTATCTCGTTAAATCGAGAATCGTTTCTTAATCGCATCGAATCGTTAGGTGCTCAAAGATTCACACCTGTTAAATATTTTACAATGAAAAATATATTTGTAAATATGTTTTAAACCATAACATTAAAATTTTTTTAACTTAAATATCTACAATTTCAAAAAAAGCTATCCATTATAAATTACACTGTGAAAATGACAATGTTTTACGGTAAAAACACGGCACTGCAGTCGTGCAAATTTAAATTGTTAGAATTTTTGTTTTAATACCATTTCCATTAACAGTAATAAGCCGGGAAAACCACTGTAAATTTTACGGTAAAATATCGGACTATTTTTTCGCAAAAATATAAGTTTTTACTTTTTATGGTGTACACGAAGAACTGTATAATAACCAATTGCAAAGGCAACGGTGTCACAATTTCATGAAGCGAATCCTTATACATTTATATTCATATATAACTCACTGTTATAAGCAGCCCTCTTATGGCAGCCATATCTGCGATGTTACCCTCAATGAAAACAAGGTTAACACCCCTCTCATAAATGTCATTGCCAGTTGTGTGTGTTTACCTAACCCGCAAAATGGAGGAAGGATGTAATAATAATTTAGAGTGCATGACCCTTAACAAGTTTAACACAACAGAACCAGAAACAATGTTGTTAGACATTTTATTATGAACAAACTATTTGGTCAGCATCCATAGTGCTGATGAATGAATAGTAAATATAAGTCTAACTTGAATGAGTTTCACACTAACATTTAAAGCACTATGCTAAACACTCATGATACGTCATATGCAACTACTGTCATCTTGTGGAGGGAAGAAAAATTACATCAGGTGGTTGGCACTTATTAACTATTGCATTTCTTACATTGAAAAATAGGGCTGCAGGAGTTAGAGAAAAAATCTACGTACTTGCGATTTTTTCTCTCAAAGATTGCGATTCGATTTTATATTTTTTTGTACATTAAATTGCATAAAACTGCAAACAATGACTGATGGACTACATATTCTTTTTAGACTGTCAATCAACATATTCTTGTCTCAAGGTGCCACACAATAGAACAATATGCAATAATTTACTTCCAAAAATATTTGGCTTTATGCAGACAGAGCTTTTGTCAACATCATGTTCTTTAACTTAAAAAAATATTCTGTTAAACCGATACACTGATTATGATATAATGTAATCATAATATATATTAATGCAAGTAACCATTTAAAAGGATATACACTTTTATTTCTCATTACTGTAGAATTGTTCACCATTGTACTGTCATTGGAAGGTAAATAACTTTATCCTAAACGAACAAAAAAAAAAATTCACTCATTTCTGTAAGCAAAAATTTAACCTACCGTATTTCTTTGAATTGCCGCCGATTGCTAATTAATTTAAAACCTCCTCTCCCTCCTGCGCTTACCAAAGGCATGCGGTAAAAGTAAGCATGCGCTAATTATTTTAAAACCTCTTCTCACTCCGGCACTTACCAAAGGTATGCAGTAAAAATTTGAGTGTAATGTAAGCTTGGACCTTAAATCCTATTGAATAGCTCTAATTTAAAACCTCTTCTCACTCCTGCGCTTACCAAAGGCATGCGGTAAAAGTAAGCATGTGCTAATTATTTTAAAACCTCTTCTCACTCCGGCACTTACCAAAGGTATGCAGTAAAAATTTGAGTGTGATGTACGCTTGGACCTTAAATCCTATTGAATAGCTCTAATTAATTTAAAACCTCTTCTCACTCCTGCGCTTACCAAAGGCATGCGGTAAAAGTAACCATGCGCTAATTATTTTAAAACCTCTTCTCACTCCGGCACTTACCAAAGGTATGCAGTAAAAATTTGAGTGTGATGTAAGCTTGGACCTTAAATCCTATTGAATAGCTCTAATTAATTTAAAACCTCTTCTCACTCCTGCGCTTACCAAAGGCATGAGGTAAAAGTAACCATGCGCTAATTATTTTAAAACCTCTTCTCACTCCGGCACTTACCAAAGGTATGCAGTAAAAATTTGAGTGTGATGTAAGCTTGGACCTTAAATCCTATTGAATAGCTCTAATTAATTTAAAAACTCTTCTCACTCCTGTGCTTACCAAAGGCATGCGGTAAAAGTAAGCATGCGCTAATTATTTTAAAACCTCTTCTCACTCCGGCACTTACCATAGGTATGCAGTAAAAAATTGAGTGTGATGTAAGCTTGGACCTTAAATTCTACTGAACAGCTCTTAATCTTCTTCCCTTTATGCGATTTCAAATTACCCGTATTGAAATCAGCCTCCTCCATTTTGAAAATCATAACAGGGGAAGTGAAGTGTCACTCGTGACGTCACAAGTTTGACCAGGCGGTAATACTAAGCATGCGCTAATTATTTTGGGAAGCGAGTTTGACCCGGCAGTAATTCAAGGCGGGCGCTAACTATATGCCCTGCGGCAATTCAAGGAAATACGGTAATTACATATTGAACATCTTAAAGTGTATTTTTTCCTATAGGAAAAAATGAGATTGGACGTTGTCTTTTTGTTTATTGCTATCACGTGATCGCGACTACATTTTCTCTCATTCGTCAGCCTAGAAGGGCTCATATCACCCATCCAATTTGAACTATTCCCACCACAGGACATTTGGCATTGTAATCTTTTTTCTCCTCATTCTGATTGGCCAACATGTCTGTCCCCCTCCTACCTCAAGGACCTAATTTCCCCCCAACCTCTGCTCCTCAAACACTAACCTCCTCAAACCCATCAGGACAAAGTTACAATCTATGGGCCGCCAGGCTTTCTGCTCGACCGCTCCCGAACTCTGGAACGCTTTCCCCGACCATCTTAGAGCACCACAGTCAGTCGACCGTTTTACGAAGGGACTAAAAACCCACCTTTTTAGTACAGCTTTTATCTAATTTCTATGCCTTCTTGTTTTTAAATACACTGCTTGCTTATCTGTTTTATCCAGTGCTTTCATGCTTTTATTTCTATTTTTATCTATGTTTCTGTTTTATCTAGTGTTTATCATGATTTCATTTCTATTTAATTTTTTTTTTAATATATTCTAACTTTTTATTTTTATACTTTGTAGCACTTTGAGATTTTAACAAATGTAAAGTGTGTTACAAATGTAATTCATTATTATTATTATTTCAAATGCCGGTCAACGGCAGAGGAAAAAAGAAAAAAACTCAGCCTGTTGCGGTTATTAATCGCACTAATTAAGACCTCAAATGTCGATTTGGTTTCCAAGTCGTATAGCCTTTTTGAACAACCAGGCAACTATAAGTGACTGAAATAATTGAATAGAAGTGTTAATTAGAGCATTTACGGTAATTTTGTCTTGTTCTATGCTGCTGTAGAACAAAGTGTTCAGCTGGGCTCACTTGCATGTGTTGGTGAAGATGATGATGGACCAGTCATCGTGTGTGTCTGTGAAGGTCTGGATCAGGTGGACCAGGTAAGCATCTTTAACCTTCTCTGGAGTCAGAATGTACCTCTGGTCCAACTCTTCCACCGTCCGAGTTCTGATAACACAGTGACATAGTAGCAAAACTTACACCGGCCATGTATTCAGCGGGGCACTCACTCGGATGTACTCTCCCAGAAGAAGGGTCTGTTCATGGCGATGTTTTTCAGCTCCTGCAGCGTGTCTGTGAGCGTAGCGCTGAACAGCAGAGTCTGTCTTTTGGCTGGTATCACCCCCAGGATGACTTCCAGGTCTTTAGTGAAGTCAGTGCAGCCCTGTTCCAACAGTCTGTCCGCCTCATCCAAGATCTGCACACAATATAATATCATAATGTACAGAGCAGGCCAAGCCAAATTTAAATAGTTTTACAGTCAACACTGATGCCATTCAATTGAATCAATTAAATACAAGAATATAGTCCTGATGGCTTCATCTGGCCGGGATCTTCAGCTCTCACTGGATCGGTTCGCAGCCGAGTGTGAAGCGACCGGAATGAGAATCAGCACCTCCAAGTCCGAGTCCATGGTTCTCGCCCGGAAAAGGGTGGAGTGCCATCTCCGGGTTGGGGAGGAGACCCTGCCCCAAGTGGAGGAGTTCAAGTACCTAGGAGTCTTGTTCACGAGTGGGGGAAGAGTGGATCGTGAGATCGACAGGCGGATCGGTGCGGCGTCTTCAGTAATGCGGACGTTGTATCGATCCGTTGTGGTGAAGAAGGAGCTGAGCCGGAAGGCAAAGCTCTCAATTTACCGGTCGATCTACGTTCCCATCCTCACCTATGGTCATGAGCTTTGGGTCATGACCGAAAGGATAAGATCACGGGTACAAGCGGCCGAAATGAGTTTCCTCCGCCGGGTGGCGGGGCTCTCCCTTAGAGATAGGGTGAGAAGCTCTGCCATCCGGGAGGAGCTCAACGTAAAGCCGCTGCCCCTCCACATCGAGAGGAGCCAGATGAGGTGGTTCGGGCATCTGGTCAGGATGCCACCCGAACGCCTCCCTAGGGAGGTGTTTAGGGCACGTCCAGCTGGTAGGAGGCCACGGGGAAGACCCAGGACACGTTGGGAAGACTATGTCTCCCGGCTGGCCTGGGAACGCCTCGGGATCCCCCGGGAAGAGCTAGACGAAGTGGCTGGAGATAGGGAAGTCTGGGCTTCCCTGCTTAGGCTGCTGCCCCCGCGACCCGACCTCGGATAAGCGGAAGATGATGGATGGATGGATGGATGGATGGAATACACATAAACATAGTATTATTAATACTAAAGTCAATTACATTGGGGTCACCTTTTATATTCTGCTAGCAATATAATCTGTGCTGTCTAGAATTGTATTTAATGCTACAACTACAAAGTGTACACACTAAATAATAATATCTCATCAAGCCCTTCCCGCCACCATTTAAAAAAATACTGATTTGGACAATTTCTCTACTTGACGCAGGCCAGAAACGGCTTCGCTGTAGCAATGTAAGATATGAACATTTCACATCACGATTGCTGTGACAGAAACTATCACGGTTATCATACTAAAAGTACTTACACACACAAAGTTAAATATTTTAACCACATTATATTGTTAAATAAAATTAAAAAACATGCACACAATATACTTTCCTTGGCACAAGAAACAAAATATTCTTCTGACTTCTGAAGAGCCATTTTGATGTTATTTGAGTGCCTAAATGAATTTAATTTTAGCATTTAAAAACACCAGCGATCAGCGCACGAGCTGCTCCTCTAGGAAATGAGCAGTATCACCGTTTATCATTTATAGCATTAATCGTTACATCCATACTTCTCGGATAACCATTGCAAATGTCTGCTCATATTTAACATAGGCATTAAAAAGTGATTTTTTTATAACTAAAAATATATTTTATTCTGGTAATTTCTGTGTATTTTTTCTGTGTGGCCTTAAAGGCCTACTGAAACCCACTACTACCCACCACGCAGTCTGATAGTTTATATATCAATGATGAAATATTAACAATGCAACACATGCCATTACGGCCTTTGTAGTTTACTAAATTACAATTTTAAATTTCCAGAGGGTTTCGTCTTGAAAACGTCGTGTACGCAAGACGTCAAGGGTTTTAAGGAAATATGAGCGCTACACACACACACAGCTAAAAGTCGTCTGCTTTAACGGCATAATTACACAGTATTTTGTGTAATTATGCCGTATTTTGTGTAATCTGTGTTGCTGAATCATTTGCAATTTGTTCAATTAATATTGGAGAAGTCACAGTAGAAAGATGGAGTTGGGAAGCTTTAGCCTTTGGCCACACAAACACCCGGTGATTCCTTGTTTAAAATTCCTGGTGGTGAAACTATACTATGGATCAGAGCGCGGTCAAGCAAACATGAATCACGACAGAATTTCAACCAGCAGTTTTCGGTGAGAAAATGGTGGTAAAAAGTTGCTTCTTACCGGAGAAAAGCTGAGCTTGTGCCGTCCATAAAGCTGCCGTCGACTACCCTGAGACATTGGTGTCAAGACAGCCGTGGACGTACACCTCCGACTATCAGGTACTATTTAACTCACTAAAACACTAGCAACACAATAGAAAGATAAGGGATTTCCCAGAATTATCCTAGTAAATGTCTCTAAAAACATATGAATCCGTTCCAATGCAATCGCGTTGTTTTTTTTTTTAACATATTTTTTTTAATCTTTTTTTTTTTTCTAGTCCGTCGCTATCAATATCCTCAAACGCGAATCTTTCATCCTCGCTCAAATTAATGGGGAAATTGTCGTTTTCTCGGTCCGAATAGCACTTTTTGTTGGAGGTTCCCATTAAAAACAATGTGAATATGTGAGGAGCCCCCACACGTGTGACGTCATCGTCTGCGACTTCCGGTAGAGGCAGGGCATTTCTCTTAACACCGAAAGTTGCAACTTTATCGTGGATGCTCTCTACTAAATCCTTTCAGCAAAAATATGGCAATACCGCGAAATGATCAAGTATGACACATAGAATGGACCTGCTATCCCTGTTTGAATAAGAAAATCTCATTTCAGTAGGCCTTTAATTATCTTGCCCATAAAGACAGCCTAGTAAAATAGTATTAAATAAAAATGCATTTTTATACAACATGGATGCACTATGACAATTTATGTGGAGTAACTGACTTACCAAGAACTGGATCTTCTTCAAGCTGAAGGTGTTGGAGCTCCGGATGTGATCAGCGAGTCGGCCCGGCGTCGCCACGACTACGTGAGGCTGGTTGGAAAGCGCCAGGGCCTGACTTACCATATCTGTAGGTGAACACAAGGCGTCAGCGCACACTTCTTCCATGTCTGTAGCTCGGATTGATGTGCTTACCCATTCCGCCAACAATGATGCAGTCTCGCAAACCCAGAGGCTTTCCCAGGACTCGAAACTGCTCCGCAATCTGGTAGGCCAACTCCCTGCATGATATCACAGTGACACCAATCAGATCTTTTAATTTTAAAGTTGCTTTTGTTTAGCTAAAAAAAAAAAGCATGTGCTAGCCCGCAGTAACTAAATATGTGGTATTGACTCCGATATAAGGTGTCTGACAAATATTTGAGTTCTTCAAATTCATAAATGCAAACCACATGCAGCACCAAACATCTCCTAGGGCTGGGCGATATGACCTTTATTTAATATCTCGATATTTTTAGGCCATGTCACGATACACGATACATATCTCAATATTTTGCCTTAGCCTTGTATGAACACTTGATGCATATAATCACAGCAGGATTCTATGTGTCTACATTAAAACATTCTTAAATAAATAAATGATAAATGGGTTGTACTTGTATAGCACTTTTCTACCTTCAAGGTACTCAAAGCGCTTTGACACTACTTCCACATTTACCCATTCACACACACATTCACACACTGATGGAGGGAGCTGCCATGCAAGGCGCTAAACAGCACCAATCAGAAGCAAGGGTGAAGTGTCTTGCTCAGGACACAATGGACGTGACGTGGTTGGTACTAGGTGGGGATTGAACCAGGGACCCTCGGGTTGCGCACGGCCACTCTACCACTGCGCCACGCCGTCTTGTTCGTATTGAATTTATATATGCTAATTTTAAACTTTCATGCAGAGAGGGAAATCACAACTCAGTCAATTGACCAAAACTGTATTTATTAAACAGTTATTAAGCAGTGGCACAAACATTCATGTCATTTCGAAACAGAAAGTGCAAGATTGTCACAGACATTTTAAAACAAGCTATGAGTACACTTTTGTGCATGATGTCACTAAGATGGTGTATCAAAACCACACTAAATTAAAATGCACTTTTTGTACAGAACGCCACTACAATAGTTTAAAACAAATAAAGTGCACTTCTGTGCATGATGTCACACAAGATATTTAAATAACTGTCGGATAGAAATGAGCTACTTAATAGGAAATCAAATAGTGTACGTCCTTCGTTATGTGGTAGGTTCCTGCGGACGTTATCTCCTTATGTTGTGGACTAATTTTTTCATACGGTGTTGATGTGGAAATGGTTGCCACAGCATTTTGCTGGCATAGCACGGAACGGAGATGTTTACATGCGGATTAAGCACTCTTCATTCTCTAGCAGGTGACCTTTCAAATGATGCTCATATTAGCAGTAATGCTACTTTTTGTAGCAACGCTTTTGCCCCACACTTGACAAATTACGCTTGTCTGTTCGACATACTCCGGCTTGAAGCCAAACCACCGCCAGACGATGGACCCCCTGCTGTTTTTCTGGGGAATTATTTATTCTTTTATTTGTTACCAGATGCGCACCTTCTTTCTCTAGTATTACCACTCGCACCACAGCTAATGTTACCCATGCTGCTACCTCTCTGCTCCATGAGGGCGTATACTTATGAAAGAAGGTGCGCTTGTTTAAGTTTCTGTGAGAAGGAGAGACCAAAAAGAGTGAAGAAAAGCCTGTAGTGTTATGCCCACAGCTAAAAGCAACTGCGTGAGAACGTATACTCAAATATCACAATCTAGTCATTTTTTATATCGCACAGAGACAAAGCCGCGATATATCGAGTATATTGATAAATAGCCCATCCCTACCTCCTCCCTTAGGTACTTTGAGCTTTTCTTCCTGTCACTCACACACGCACACACCATTGACGTGATGTGATGCAATAGCGACACGAGGAAATAAATTGGCAGGGGAGGCGCAAGGAGGTCAATTTCAAGCTGATGCCACTCAAAAGTTAACCTGACTCTCGCCAGATCATTGTAGTCCGCTGAGCTCCACACAAGGATCTGGGCTCGACGGCAATGCAAACTCCTGCAAGATGGCAAAAAATAATGAACCAATCAGGATCGCCGGGCAGGATTTCATGGATGTGGTATAGCTCGGTTGGTAGAGCGGCCGTGCCAGCCACTTGAGGGTTGCAGGTTCGATCCCCGTTTCCGCCATCCTAGTCACTGCCGTTGTGTTCTTGGGCAAGACACTTTACCCACCTGCTCCCAGTGCCACCCACACTGGTTTAAATGTAAAAAATAGATATTGGGTTTCACTATGTAAAAGCGCTTTGAGTCACTAGAGAAAAAGCGCTATATAAATATACTTCACTTCACTTCACGTAGCGCCGAAGTGACTCTTTGATTCAAACAACAATAACGGCACGCAGCGAGGAGTCGTGAACTGACATTGATTCTGCTATTGCAACTGTTTTGCGACATCGATTGTCTACTGACATTGCTGCGTTGTTTAAGTAAAAGTTCTGTAACTTTTCGCTCTGTCGTTATCCAATATGTCGGCTGTTCTGTTTTGGATTTCCCAGCGTTGCTCTCGTCAGCGTCACGGGTTGATTTCGATGTGAGTGGTTGAAGTGGCACTTCATTCAAGATAACGGACAAGTGGTTTATCCAATCACATACAATGAGTTTTTTACAAGGCCCCGCTTTCTGAAATAAATCTCCTATTAAGAAGTCCCGGATCCATGTGTGGAGTTCAGCGAACTACAAGGTTCTGGCGAGAGTCAGGTTACTCAAAAGTAGCTCTATTTCATAAATTTTCAGTAGTTTTCAATGAACCATCAAAAACAAACAATAAAAAAATCAATAATATTACTGTCACAATTTATTTTAATCTAATTTGTACATTTTAAAAATAAATATACATTTTACTAATATTTTAAACTATTTTTGTCTTAAAGTATAGTTATTGGCCTACTCAGTGGCCTAGTGGTTAGAGTGTCCGCCCTAAAATTGGTAGGTTGTGAGTTCAAACCCCAGCCAAGTCATACCAAAGACTATAAAATTGGCACCCATTACCTCCTTGCTTGTCACTCAGCATAAACTGTTTGAATTGGGGTTTAAATCACCAAAAATGATTCCCGGGCGCGGCACCGCTGCTGCCCACTGCTCCCCTCACCTCGCAGGGGGTGAACAAGGGGATGGGTCAAATGCAGAGGACAAATTTCATCACACTTAGTGTGTGTGTGACAATCATTGGTACTTTCACTTATTGTCTTATATTTTCTGTCGGTATTTGTGGATTGTTTTAGTTGTATTTATTTTTTTAGTTGCCATACATAATTTATGGGTTATTTGGTTTTTGCATTACTTTATGTAAAACAGCAAAAGTTAAACCCAAGTTGAAATGAATGCAATGACAATTACTGTTTTGAACAAGGGGATGGGTCAAATGCAGAGGACAAATTTCATCACACCTAGTGTGTGTGACAATCATTGGTACTTTCACTTATTGTCTTATATTTTCTGTCGGTATTTGTGGATTGTTTGTTTTATTTATCTATTCAGTTGCCATACATAATTTATGGGTTATTTGGTGTTTGCATTACTTTATGTAAAACAGCAAAAGTTAAACCTAAGTTAAAATGAATGCGATGACAAGTACTGTTTTTAACATGGAAATGTACACACAATGACCAGAAGACGTCATCTCTAAAAGCAATCTAGTTTTTAAAAAGGAAATAAATGAAAGCAAAGTGGCACTGACCTGGTGGGTGTGAGCACCAGACAAAAGATGCCATAAGGGTCCTCTGATAGTTTCTGCAACACCGGAAGCACAAAAGCTGCTGTCTTCCCGCTTCCGGTTTTGGCACAGCCCAAACAATCACGACCTGGGTTATAAGGTTCAAGGTTCATGTTTATTTGTCACATGCAGACTACACCACAGTGAAATGCATTTTTCCATGCTCTTCAGATATTGAGTATAGTGGGATCCAAACACTAGTTGCAGAATCTAATACACTAAATACAAAAAAATTAATAGCTTTGATGTACATTAATTACAAGACAATTAAGTTGCACAATAAGTCACAGAAGTTATGGTAGAAGTATCAGTACAAGTAGAAGTACAGTAGTAAAATACAGTACCAGTGCAATATCAAATAGTGTAACAGTATATACAGTATAGGAAGGAACAAATATGAAGGTGTCTACAGTTCTTTGGCAGTTGAGTAGTGACAGTAGTCTGAACAAAGGTAATGGAACAGTATGACTTCTTTATACTCTTGTTTTTACATTATTTACAATCATTGAATGAAAAGTATTGTAGTCCGGTAATTACAGTGGTTTATGTTTTAAACGTTATGGTCATGTACCTTGAGAAAGATAGCCAGACATACACAATGTTACACATTTTTCTGAATGCATTGCTTTTGAGAATGTTGGACACTATTTAACCTCAAAAGGCTTAGTTGGCCACATGTGTGGACAACACCTTTTAGCTCTTATTTCCAAAATTCTGTACACCAGTGGTTCTCAAATGGGGGTACGCGTACCCCTGGGGGTACTTGAAGGTATGCCAAGGAGTACGTGAGATTTTTTTTTTAAATATTGTAAAAATAGCAACAATTCAAAAATCCTTTATAATATATCCATCCATTTTCTACCGCTTATTCCCATTCGGGGTCGCGGGGGGCGCTGGCGCCTATCTCAGCTACAATCGGGCGGAAGGCAGGGTACACCCTGGACAAGTCGCCACTTATTTATTAAATAATACTTCAACAAAATATGAATATAACTTCATAAACTGTGAAAAAAAAATACAACAATGCAATATTCAGTGTTGACAGCTAGATTTTTTTGTGGACATGTTCCATATTGATGTTAAAGATTTCTTTTTTGTGGAAAAATGTTTAGAATTAACTTCATGAATCCAGATGGATCTATTAAAGTTGTGATCAAAATTATTATTTAACCCCCACACAATTTTGGTGTTTAGCAAGTTGGACATTTATTCTGTATTTTGTTTATAGCCATATCAAATAAAGATGTGTCAAATAGACAAATTCAACTTAAATTGTAACACTGTATTTTACAAAATACCAAAAAAGGACATTTTTCTTAATATCTCATTGACAAAATTATTCAACCCCCTAGTTACATGCATCTTTAGTACTTAGTAGAACACCCTTTGGCAGTAATGACATCCTTCAAATGTGATAGATAACCGGACACAAGCTTCTTGCAACGATCTACAGGTATTTTAGCCCATTCCTCTTGGGCAAAGGCCTCCAGTTCATTCATATTCTTGGGCTTGCGTGCTGCAACTGCCTTCTTCAAGTCCCACCACAGGTTTTCTATAGGATTTAGTTCTGGCGACTGTGAAGGCCACTCCAGAGTCTTCCGGCCCTTCTTCTGCAACCACTCTGATGTTGATTTGGAGGTATGCTTGGGATTGTTGTCCTGTTGGAAGGTCCAACGTCTCCCAAGCCTCAGCTTCGTCACTGATTTCATGACATTTGCAGCTAATATATCCTGGTAGGAAATAGAATTCATAATGCCTTGAACACGCTGGAGATTCCCGGTACTTGAGGCAGAGAAACAGCCCCAGAGCATGATTGACCCCCCACCATGCTTAACAGTAGGCAAGGTGTTCTTCTCTTTGTAAGCTTCATTTTTTCTCCTCCAGACATAACCTTGATTCATAGGCCCAAAGAGTTCCAGTTTTGTCTCATCACTCCATAGAACAGTTTCCCAAAACCTTTGGGGATTGTCCAGATGATTTTTGGCATACTGGAGTCTATTTTCTTGTGCCTGGTAGTCAGAAGTGGGGTGCGCCTGGGAGTTCTGGCATGGAGGCCTTCATCTCGTAGTGCGCGCCTTATTGTCTGGGACGAAACCTGCGTTCCCCCCTCTGCAATGTCCTGTTGTAATTCCTCAGCTGTTACCCGGGGGTTTTTCACCACTGTACGCTTCAAATACCGGACATTAGTTGCACACAACATCCTCTTTCTACCACGCCCAGGTAGTGTTTCCACTGTGCCTTTAGCTTTAAACTTGCGAATTATGCTCCCAACGGTGTCTCTTGGAATGTGTAATGTCTTTGCTATTTTCTTGTATCCATATCCTTTCTTATGAAGATAAATTACCTCCTCTCTTGACTTCTTTGACCACTCCCTGGACTTCACCATGTTGCAAATACACCATTGACCATCTACAAGAAGCTGAGCGTCACAATCTTTTTCAATTAGTTTCATTGTTTCTCGTCATGGTTATAATCACATCTACAGGTGTTTTCAACACCTGATTGAAAATACCTTATTCAAATTCTGTTCTTAAGATTTATGATCTTCAAGGGGTTAAATAATTTTGTCAATGAGACATTAAGAGAGATGACACTGTTTGGTATGTTACAAAATGTAATGTTGTAATTCAAGTTGCATTCGTCTATTTAATGCATATTTATTTGATATGACTATAAACAAAATACGGAATAAATGTCCAACTTGCTAAAACACCAAAATTGTGTGGGGGTTGAATACTTTTGATCACAACTGTACAATCCCCGGAGAGGGCACTTTAAGTTGATGATTACGTCTGTGTTTATAATTGAATCACTTGTTTATTTTTTCAACAAGTTTTTAGTTGTTTTTATATCTTTTTTTTTCAAATAGTTCAAGAAAGACCACTACAAATGAGCAATATTTTGCACTGTTATACCATTTAATAAATCACAAACTGATGACACAGTGCTGTATTTTACTTCTTTATCTCTTTTTTTCAACTAAAAACGCTTTGCTGTGATTAGGGGGTACTTGAATACAAAAAATAATAATAATTCACTGAAAAAAGGTTGAGAACCACTGGTGTACACTACTGAATTGGGGTCTTACGTGCTTATGTGGACACTTATACTGCCATCTGGTGGTGCCAGCAGAGTATAACATATAACTGAATTTGGGGGAAATTTGTAACAATAGGAATCAGCATGTCAATAAACATGAAGTACACATTTGTTACTTATGGACTAAGTACATCATATGAAAATATGATTCTTAGTTCTTATTCTAATTAGGGTCCAGTACGCCCAAATAGCAAAGATAAATAAAAAAAGCATGTAAACAAACAGCTTGGGCCTTAAGAGGATTACTATATCTAAGTTTTGATTTAGTATTGAGTGTATCTTACCTTGTAGAATGGCTGGCATGCAGTTTTCCTGGACAGGAGTGGCTTTGTTTATTCCCAACTGTTTGCACTGTTTAATAAGCCAGTCGGACAGTCCGAGCGACGAAAAGTCACTCATCTTTGCTCTGTATGTTTCCCAATATGATTAAATAGGTCGAAAGGTGCAGAAATGAAGAAATAAAACACAGACGGCGCGAATTGTAGTTTGTGATCTTGAAGAGACCCTCATGTGTTTTTCTGACGTACTAATATGGACGACATTCTTCTTCTACGTTACTTAATGCCACACCGGATGTGGAGAGAACTCTTGGTTTCCTCAAGTGGCCAAACGTGGGTATTGATTGTGATGAAACTTTTATTAGTAGATTGCACAGTACAGTACATATTCCGTACAAATGACCACTAAATGGTAACACCCGAATACGTTTTTGAGCTTGTTTAAGTCGGGGTCCACGTTAATCAATTCGTGGTAAGTACATGGTATCACGGTGTTGGCATACTTGCCAACCTTGAGACCTCCGAATTCGGGAGATTGGGGATGAGGTGGGGGGAGAAGTATATTAATAGATTGTGGCAAATGCAAGAAACGCAACGTTGTTTCGTTAAAGGCCTAGTGAAACCCACTACTACCCACCACGCAGTCTGATAGTTTATATATCAATGATGAAATATTAACATTGCAACACATGCCAATATGGCTATTTTAGTTTACTAAATTACAACTTTAAATTTCCCGGGAGTTTCGTCTTCGAAACGTCGTTTAATGATGACGTGTACGCAAGACGTCACGCGTTTTAGGAAGTATGAGTGCTGCGCACACACAGCTATATGTAGTCTCCTTTAACAGCATAATTATACAGTTTTTTGGACATCTGTGTTGCTGAATCTTTTGCAATTTGTTCAATTAATATTGGAGAAGTCACAGTAGAAAGATGGAGTTGGGAAGCTTTAGCCTTTAGCCACACAAACACACAGTGATTCCTTGTTTAAAATTCCTGGAGGTGAAACTTTACTATGGATCAGAGCGCGGTCAAGAGAACATGGATCCCGACCACATTTCAACCAGCAGGTTTCAGTGAGAAAATTGTGGTTAAAAAGTCAGTTCTTACCGGAGAAAAGCTGAGCTTGTGCCGTCCATAGCTGCCGTCGACTCCCCTGAGACACTGCACGTCAAGCCTCCCGTGGAGACACCCTTCCGACTATCAGGTACTATTTAACTCACTAAAACACTAGCAACACAATAGAAAGATAAGAGATTTCCCAGAATTATCCTAGTAAATGTGTCTGAAAACATTGCAATCCATCCCAATGCAATCGCGTTTTTTTTTTTTTTTCTAGTCCGTCGCTATCAATATCCTCAAACACAAATCTTTCATCCTCGCTCAAATTAATGGGGAAATCGACGTTTTCTCGGAGGCTGTTGGAGGCTCCCATTAAAAACAATGTGAATATGTGAGGAGACATCAAACATGTGACGTCATCGTCTGCGACTTCCGGTGGAGGCAGGGCTTTTCTCTTAGCACCGAAAGTTGCGAACTTTATCGTGGATGTTCTCTACTAAATCCTTTCAGCAAAAATATGGCAATATCGCGAAATGATCAAGTATGACACATAGAATGGACCTGGTATCCCCGTTTATATAAGAAAATCTCATTTCAGTAGGCCTTTAAGCCCTTTCATGTTGGCAGTCTGCAATAAAAACCTTACAGCAGGGGTCGCCAACACGGTGCCCGCGGGCACCAGGTAGCCCGTAAGGACCAGATGAGTTGCCCACTGGCCTGTTCTAAAAATAGCTCAAATAGCAGCACTTACCAGTGAGCTGCCTCTATTTTTAAAATTGTATTTATTTACTAGTAAGCTGGTCTCGCTTTGCTCGACATTTTTAATTCTGAGAGACAAAACTCAAATAGAATTTGAAAATCCAAGACAATATTTTAAAGACTTGGTCTTCACTTGTTTATATAAATTCATTAATTTTTTTTTACTTTGCTTCTTATAACTTTTAGAAAGACAATTTTAGAGAAAAAAATACAACCTTAAAAATGATTTTAGGATTTTTAAACACATGTACCTTTTTACCTTTTAAATTCCTTCTTCTTCTTTCCTGACAATTTAAGTCAATGTTCAACTTTAAAAACAATTGTTTTTTATTGTAAAGAATAATAAATACATTTTAATTTAATTGTTCATTTTCGACGAAGAATATTTGTGAAATATTTCTTCAAACTTATGATTAAAATTCAAAACAATTATTCTGGCAAATCCAGAAAATCTTTAGAATCAAATATAAACCTTATTTCAAAGTATTTAGAATTTCTTTTAAAATTTTTGTTCTGGAAAATCCATAAGAAATAATGATTTGTCTTTGTTAGAAATATAGTTTGGTCCAATTTGTTATATATTCTAACAAAATGTAGATTGGATTTTAACCTATTTAAAACATGTCATCAAAATTCTAAAATTAATTATAGTCAGGAAACATTACTAATGATATTCCTTAAATAATTTTTTTGATTTTTTCAAAAAGATTCGAATTAGCTAGTTTTTCTCTTGAATTTGGAATTTTAAAGAGTTGAAATTGAAGATAAACTATGTTTCAAAATTTAATTTTCCTTTTTTCCTGTTTTCATCTCTTTTAAACCGTTCAATAAAGTGTTTTTTTTTCATCATTTATTCTCTACAAAAAACCTTCTGTAAAAGGAAAGAAAATTTACGACGGATTGACAGACAGAAATACCTTTATTTATATATATATATATATATATATATACATTATATATATATATACATTACATATATATATATGTATATATATATATATACATTACATATATATATATATAAAAAAGGTAAATTGGGCAAATTGGCTATTTCTGGCAATTTATTTAAGTGTGTATCAAACTGGTTGCCCTTCGCATTAATCAGTACCCAAGAAGTAGCTCTTGGTTTCAAAAAGAATGGTGACCCCTGCTTTAAGGTCTCTCATGTTGACAGTCTGCGATAAAGACCTAAATGCAGGGGTGCCCAATACGTCGATCGCGAGCTACCGGTCGACCGCGGGTTGTGTGTCAGTCGATCGCCAGCCAGGCTTTTAAAAAAATAAACCTAAAAATTAGCGATCATCGATCTTCACCAATACGTCACTCGATTGACATTCACGGCACCCGAGGGTCTTGTGAGATGACGCTGGCTGCTGCGAGATCATTAAGAAAAAATGACCGAGAGGAAGGCGAGAAACACTTTTTATTTCAACAGACTCTTGCGCCATACCTGCCGTCAAAAGCCTAAAGACCGAATGCACATTTCCTATCTTCACAATAAAAGCCCTGCTTCATGCTGCCTGCGCGACAAAATAAAGTGTCTCGGAAAGCTGGCGTGCACAAGCGATCGCTCTGCAAGCGAGACCCTTTATTTTGTTGCGCAGGCAGCATGAAGCAGGGCTTTTATTGTGAAAATAGGAAATGTGCAGCCGGTCTTTAGGCTTTTGACGGCAGGTATGGTGCCCTCTGTTGAAATAAAAAGTGTTTCTCGCCTTCCTCTCGGTCAGTTTTTCATAATATCGATCTCGCAGCAGCCAGCGTCATCTCACAAGACCCTCGGGTGCCGTGAATGTGTTGTAAGCACAATACCACTGGCGCGCAATTTGCAAAATGCGCAACCGCATTTTGCAAATTTAATGTCAAATCAAATCAAATCAAATGTTTATTGGATTCATCACTATACAGTGTACATCCACGACTAAACTACTGACTAAATTACTGCCAAGTGTGGATTCAGGCCGGGTGGCCTATTTCAAGTTCAAGGTAACCTTACATTATTATATTTTATAAATAGTAAACCAAGTTGTGGTAGTAGTTTAGTCCGTAGTTCTGTCGTGGATGTACACTGTATAGTGATGAATCCAATAAACATTTGATTTGACATTAAATTAAATTGCGCGCCATTGGTATTGTGCTTACAACAAATGTATCAATCAATCAATGTTTACTTATATAGCCCTAAATCACTAGTGTCTCAAAGGGCTGCACAAACCACTACGACATCCTCGGTAGGCCCACATAAGGGCAAGGAAAACTCACACCCAGTGGGACATCGGTGACAATAATGACCCAGTGGGACGTCGGTGACAATGATGACTATGAGAACCTTGGAGAGGAGGAAAGCAATGGATGTCGAGCGGGTCTAACATGATACTGTGAAAGTTCAATCCATAATGGATCCAACACAGTCGCGAGAGTCTAGTCCAAAGCGGATCCAACACAGCAGCGAGAGTCCCGTTCACAGCGGAGCCAGCAGGAAACCATCCCAAGCGGAGGCGGATCAGCAGCGCAGAGATGTCCCCAGCCGATACACAGGCAAGCAGTACATGGCCACCGGATCGGACCGGACCCCCTCCACAAGGGAGAGTGGGACATAGGAGAAAAAGAAAAGAAACGGCAGATCAACTGGTCTAAAAAGGGAGTCTATTTAAAGGCTAGAGTATACAAATGAGTTTTAAGGTTAGACTTAAATGCTTCTACTGAGGTGGCATCTCGAACTGTTACCGGGAGGGCATTCCAGAGTACTGGAGCCCGAAATGAAAAAGCTCTATAACCCGCAGACTTTTTTGGGGCTTTGGGAATCACTAATAAGCCGGAGTCCTTTGAACGCAGATTTCTTGCCGGGACATATGGTACAATACAATCGGCCAGATGTAAATCAAGCAAGCAACGGAATTTGCCGCCAATGTTTTTCTTGTAAAGTGTATGGAAGCTGGATAAATAAGATGCCAAAAACCAACTACTTTCATGTGTTGTACAGAAAGGAGGACTTTTTTTCTACTCCATTCGAAAATGTGGGCGTTATCATCACCACTGTCTGATTCCAATCAATGCAAGTCATCAAAATCAGGTAATACACCAACTTATATTCTTGTCTTCATGAAAGAAAGACATCTCTTTGTGTTACACGTGCTTGTATAATCATTAAACACATTTAACTTGTCAACAAAAACGTCTCTTTCATAAATAATAAATACAAATGATATATATGAATGAGGTGGATCCCCTCGATTTGGTCAATTGAAAAGTAGCTCGTCTGCTGAAAAAGTGTGGGCACCCCTGCCTTAAAAGTTGTGTTTACGTTCATTACTACCGTCTAAAGGCAAAACCTAGTAACTCACTTCTAGCTGATTTTGAGAAAACAAAGGAAAACCAATCTATCTTGATGCTGTCTTACAAAGATCCACAAAGTCATCAAACGTATAGATGTTTTCTTGAGCTTTCATTTTCTTGCCGATTGAGCCATGGATTGAATCTGCTCTCATGAACGTGTGCCCTTTCTCCAGATATTTTATCACAATCTCGGGTGGGCCCCATTCTGCGTTTGCACATTGGGCAAGAGCCGTGTACAGCGTTCAGTTTTTATTTAATTGCCCAAAAGTGTATGCAAGGGGAAGAATCAAGAACAATACATTTAATGAAGGTGCTTGCAACGTCCTGGGCCAATCTTCCAAATATCCCCTTGTGCCATAATATCACATAATCAGGTTGACCGTCGGCCCCCATTCGTGCAAATGTCAAATTAAAGACAATAAGGCGACTGACAAAGAAGCTCCGATTGGTCCTTTGAGATACTAGGTTTTTCTGTTGTATCTACGCGGTTATGTGGTAGTTGCTAGGTCCTGCCATGCGCGCAACAGCTGACTTACGGAACAAATTACAACATCGCATGCACTAATGTAAAGCATATCACCTAGGAACTCCAAAATTATTATCAGCTCAGTTTCGAACAAAATTGAGTTACTGGGTTTTGCCTTTGGACGGGAGATTAGTAAGCACGGGCACTAGGACCATGCTCACACTCAGCAGAAGGGGTGTGGTTTGTGTCTTGGTAAAAACACGTTTTTACCAAGACACACACCACACTTACAAATTGGTGACCCTCGCCCCATCCTTGTTTGTGAATTACTTAGCATTTTACGGAAGCTGCTTTTATACCCAACCATGGCACCCACCTGTTCCCAATTAGCCTGCACACCTGTGGGATGTTCCAAATAGGTGTTGAATGAGCATTCCTCAACTTTATCAGTATTTATTGCCACCTTTCCCCACTTCTTTGTCACGTGTTGCTGGCATCAAATTCTAAAGTTAATGATTATTTGCCCCCCAATTTTTTTTTAGCAGTTTTAACATCAAATATGTTGTCTTTGTAGCATATTCAACTGAATATGGGTTGAAAATGATTTGCAAATCACTGTATTCCGTTTATATTTACATCTAACA